>NC_134265.1:178283728-178883728 GCF_031893055.1 Leptodactylus fuscus
AGGAATGCGTAGGAGGGACTCGGTCGAGATCTTCGGTGTCGGGGGGGCCCCATGTCAAAAGTTCGCCACGGGGCCCCGCCATTCCTAGTTACGCCACTGTCAGTGACCATCAAATTTAACTGAACTTGAATTGTTTTGTAAAGAGGAATGGTCCAAAATACCTTCATCCAGGATCCAGGAACTGATTAAAAGCTACAGAAAGCGACTAGAGGCTCTTATCTTTGCAAAAGGAGGATCTACTAAATATTAATGCCACTTTTCTGTTTAGGTGCCCATACTTTCGCACCGGTCAAATTTTGGTTTAAAGCATATTGCACATTTTCTGTTAGTACAATAAACCTCATTTCAATCCTGAAATATTACTGTGTCCATCAGTTATTAGATATATCAAGCTGAAATGGCTGCTGCAAACACCAAAATATTTAGAACTAAAAATGATTAAGATTAATAGGGGTGCCCAAACTTTTTCATAGGACTATATATATATATATATATATATATATATATATATATATATATATATATATGTTCAATAATATGCATAGTAAATAAAGAGAAGGATGAGTTCATGATTTGCATTTGTAAAGTGAAAGTAAGTAAATCTTGTATCTCAAAAATACTAGGTAATCCATCCAGGCAGTTCTTTATGAACCCTTGCATCATACTGGTGTATATTAAATATGTTTCCAGGGTACATTAATATAATATTTTTTCCTTTAACATTACTGTTGGGACATTTCATTACTTTGCCAGAAATTAGGGGCCCACAGTAGGAAACAGATTGACAAAGTCTACTCACATATGCTTGTTAGGAAGTAGACTCTCACAAAGCTTCAATTTATTCCCAATGCAGTGTTTCTAGTGATGCTTTATATGACTTTTTAGCCAGCCTTATCTCATTGAGTAAAGCTGTGTACACACGTTTCAGTCACTTCTATTTACCTCCTGGGGTGCCTGTGTTTAACCATTAACATATTTTCAATTAATTATGCCTTGTCTATGTATTACAAGGATATAGGTTTAGAACGTATGTTTATATCCTGAGAATAGAGAGACATTGCAAAAAGAAAACAATCCTAGACTAGGTCTGAACAAAACTAAAAGTTGTGCTTAGAGTTAAAATTGCCTCATTTTATCAATTACTTTATATGAGCCTTTTTGCTTATGGTATGATAGTATGACTACAATCTCTATACATACCTCCCAGCTTTCAAACAATAGAAAGAGGGACAAAATGTGCGGCGCGCATAGTGCGACGCGGCAAATTTTGCTCAGCCCACTTTTATGTTGACCCCGCCATTCTCATTAATTTTCCATGTGCCCCAACTCAGTATAATCCTCCTATAGTCCAACTGCCCCACAGTATTAAGTCCCTCTCCTGGTATCCCCATTTAACAGAAAAACATGAAACTGGAGCAGCTGGAGGGGACATTAGCAATGGGGTAGTTGGAGGGGGACAATAAATTAATGGCAGATGAAGTCGGACATTAAAAGGGGGGCAACTAGAGGGGGACATTAAACTCGGGCAGCTAGAAGCAGACATTAAACCGTAGGTCTAGCTGGAGGGGACATTACACTGGGGGCAACTAGAGGCAGACAGGTCCCCCTTCAGCTACTCCCACGGTTTAATGCTCCTCTCCAGTTGTCCCCAGTTTAAGTGCCCCCCTTCATCTGCCCCATTTCATGTCCCCTCCTCCATCTCTGCCCCCGGTTTCATCTCCCCCTTCCATTTCTCCCTCAGTTTCATATAACCCCTTCATCTGCCCCCAGTTTCATGTCCCCCCTCTATCTCAGCCCCCAGTTTCATGTCCCCCCTCTATCTCAGCCCCCAGTTTCATGTCCCCCCTCTATCTCAGCCCCCAGTTTCATGTCCCCCCCCTCTATCTCAGCCCCCAGTTTCATGTCCCCCCTCCATCTCTGCCCCCAGTATAATGACAAACACACACACACACACACACACACTCACACTCACACTCTCTCTCCCTCCTGCATCTCACCGCCCCTTCTTAGTACCTTACACGCATCTCTTCATTGCCCGGGCACTGACACGCCCACCTAGTCATGTGACCGTGTGATGTCACACAAGGTCCTTGAACCATAGTCAAGCGTTCCTCCGATCACCAGAGCCTTTTATCTGTTATAAGAGCAGATGGTGATCGGAGGAATGATTGTACAGTAAAACATTAAAGGGACATAGCGGGACATGTAGGGAGCTGTGCGGGACCGCGAGACAGGGGTAGCAAAGCGTGACTTTCATGCCAAATGCGGGACGATTGGGAGGTATGTCTATATAGTATGAATATAACAGTCTTTTGTCTATTTGGGAAAAGTCCAGGTAAGATTAATTTATATAATTTCAATTACAATACTTTGGTTGTAGAATTTTGGATGTATTTGCATGTTCAGCTTTCTTTATGTAGTTTATAAAGCCAAAACCAGAAGTAGAATTAAAAAAAAAAAAAGCAGTAACACCTGTCATATATAATTTATTTCCTACTTTATGATTATATATTAATATTGCATAGCCATGATCTACAGACCCCCAGATGGCACTGCGTTAAAAATAGGCATGAATCAGTAACTAGAGATAAACAAACACTATTCGAAACAGCCGTTTCGAATAGCACGCTCCCATACAAATGAATGGACGTAGATGGCACGTGGGGGTTTAAGCGACTGGCTGCCGGAAAAGTCTGCGTGCCGGCCACTTCCATTCATTTCTATGGGAGCGTGCTATTACGAACGGCTGTTCCGAATAGTGTTCGCTCATCTCTATCAGTGACCAAATGACTGCATGGGTTCAGGAATACTGTAAACACAGTTTGCAGTGCAATTCCCAAATGCAAGTTAAGGATCCATTCACATGGAGTAAACGCGCGCTCATTTTGGCAAAATACACGTGTAAAGAATACACGTGTAAAAATGAGACTCCCATTGACTTCAATGATTTTTACATTTTTTTGACTAATCCCATCTACGTAATGTAGAAAAAAATTTGCAGCAGAAATGCTGCGATTTCAAAAATGCTCACGGTTTTAAATTGCAGCATGTCATTTATACCTGCGGAAACAGGTATAATAGAAGCAGAAAAACTGTGAGACACTGAAAAACCCTGCGGAAAAAACGTGGAGCTTTAACCTAAAACACTTGTTAAAAACAAAACAATACATGACTTTCATACATATTTGTAGCATTTTTGGTAGCTGTTTTGTTACGTTATATATGCATTATGCATTTTTCTGTCAAGCCTGGAAAGTCCTGTAATGCAACCTATAGGAGAAACACCAGAAAAAAACATCTAATAGTTTCCTATAAACTTTGGGATACTTAAGTTGTCATGTTACTTAAAAGGCTACAAAAAAGACTCAAAGCCTTGTGTGTGAATACAGTCTTACTTTTACTTCTATGTTCTTCTTTAATACAAAATAATTCATTACAAGAGATAATGTTTTATAAATATATAATAAAAGACAAATAGATAGATACTTAAGGCAGACAACCATGGTGGCAGGATTGTTAAGCTGAGGCTCCATTTTCCAGAAAGGCAGCTTTTTATGTTGCAGATTTTGTTGTGTTTTTTTGGGGCCAAGTAACCAAATATACAGTGATTTGACTAGCAAAGACTGGGCACCCAACCAAATTTTTGACTTGGGTCCCCCCACACTGCATAGTCTCCCCTTTCCTGGAACCTCAACCAGTATAACACCCCATTTGCATTCACTATAATGTGCCGCCGTGGCCCTTACACCCAGTATAATACCCCACTGTGGCCCCCATACACACACTATTATGCCCCATAGTAACCCCTGCACACACAGTATCATATCCCACTGTGGCCCCTGCACACACTATTATGCCCCATAGTGGTGCACGGTCAACTCGCTCATCTGCATTATTGGACCTATCGTGGGGTTAGGTAAGAGACCTTCCCCATTTGAGACTGCCCCTGGGTGGAATATAAACAAAGAGCCTGCATGTACAGCTATAAGCATGCATGTATGCTTAGTAACTAGGAACATGAGAACAGGTAAGAGAATCACAAACCCCAAAGAGACTGTGTAATCAAAGGTAAAAGATACAAATAAAGCATCCTAAGAGGGAGACAGAAGAGACCAGTGGCTTAAAGGGACCTAAAATGCCCCTGAGGCTGGTAAAACTTGGGAGGTAATAGTCTCATAATAAAGATCACAGGCAATCTATAGAATATCTTGGCAAATAAATATGTAATCGATTAGACTCAAAGGTGACCTAATATGATTCTACTAAATGCCACTCCAGAGTTTACTAACTATTGATACTATCGCCCCAAGAGAAATCAAGTAGAGAATTCTTTGTCCATAATGTTGTCCAATAGAGACAGAAATTAGAAAGACAGGTCCTTATGGAAATAGTAAAAGACACTTCGCACCGAGTCTAATTGTAACTATAACAGAGTTTCAATATGTATGTGAAAAATCCAAACATTTTAAAGACAAGAAGGGCAAAGTATACTTTCTGATTGGTGAACACAAGCAATTAAAGTGCTAGGAGATGCAAATTAACACATATACAGTATGTATACCGCATACATATAAAGGGGGATGTAACCCTATATCTATAAATAAAGGACCCTATTGACTGTAACCTAGATGAAACAAGCATATGATATCCCATCATTCAAGCCCCAAGGTTTAACCATTTGTAGTAAAAAGGTCCATCAGGCTTACCATTGCAACAGTTTTGATCAAAATCACCCCCCTTGGGGGAGGGATGGACCAGTTCGGTGCCTTGAAAACTGATCTGGGATGCATCCCTTGATCAAGTATGTGTTGTGCGACAGAGGTTTCATCCTGGTGGCTAATGTTGGTCACATGTTCCCTAATCCTCCTGCAGAATTCCCTGATGGTTTTGCCAACATATTGAATTCCACAGAAACATGTGATGAGATATATCACCCCTTGTGATTTGGAGTTAATAAAACTATTATTTTTATACCATTTTTTGATAGCAGTACTCCTGACTAACTTACTTGTATGTATAAAACTGCATGTCCTACTAGACCCGCATGGATATGTGCCCACTAGAGATGAGCGAATACCGTTCGATCGAGTAGTTATTCGATCGAATATCAGGCTATTCGAAATATTCGATTTTGAACGAATACCACACGGTAAACGCAGTAAAAGCGCCTTCCCTGGCACTTTTTTTGCACCAATAACTGTGCAGGGGAAGTGGGACAGGAAAGAGGAAAACGTATGCATCGAAAAAAAACAAATAGGAAAAAGTCATTGGCTGGCGAAATCAGGTGACCTCGGATCTATAAGAATAGTGGCAGCTATGTTCATCTCTTTTGCGGCTTGGAAAGACAGAGACTTACTGCTGAGGGTCAGATAGCGATTAGCTTCTGCTAGGCAGGAAATATTCTGAAAACAGCAACACTACTTGATGAGTCTATAAACACCATCAGAAAGGGGTGAAAGAATGACTACGGGGGTGGCAGGGCTGAATTGGCACAAAGGGGCACAAAAAAAATCTCTGCTTGTGGCCTGAAGCAACAGAATGGGCCTAACACTGTAAACGCTGCTGGGGGAAGTCAAAATTGAAAGAAAGCGGTGAAAGAATGACTACTGGGAATTGGCAGTGCTGAATTGGCACAAAAAAAATCTCTGCTTGTGGCCTGAAGTAACAGAATGGGGTTGACACTGTAAATGCTGCTGGGGAAGTCACAATTGCATACCTCCCAACTTTTGAAGAGCCGAAAGAGGGACTAAATATGCAGCGCGCCGCGGCAAACGTAGATCCGCCCACTTTTGTTGACTCCGCCCATTCTGATTAATTTTTCATGTGCCCCCACACATTATAATCCTCCTATAGTCACCTGTAAATTATATTCCCCCCTCCATCTCACCCACAGTTTCATATAACCCCTTTGACTGCCCCCAGATTCATGTCCCCCCTTCATCTACCCCAGTGTCATGCCATTCTCCCCCCCTTCATCAGCCCCAGTGTCATGCCGTTCTCCCCCCCTTCATCTGCCCCCAGTTTCATAAGCCCCCTACATTACGTTCCCCTCAACACTGATACTCACCTTCCAACACCTTCTCTCCGCTCTCTTACTCCACTCACAACGTTGTTTATGCCCGATGTGACGTCATCACATTACGCCTATACACGCTGAAGCTGGAGCCCCTTTGTGCCAATTCATCCCTGCCACCCCCAGTAGTCATTCTTTCACCCTTTTCTTTCAATTGTATACCTCCCAACCGTCCTGATTTCCGCGGGACATTCACGAATTTGGTGTCCTGTCCCGCGGTCCCGGACGCCGATGAGTTGAAATCGGAACATACCTTCTACCGAACGGGACTGCGGGACAGGACACCAAATTCGTGAATGTCCCGTGGAAATCAGGACGGTTGGGAAGTATGCAATTGAACGAAAGGGGTAAAAGAATGACTACTGGGAGTGGCAGGGATGAATTGGCACAAAAAAAAATCTCTGCTTGTGGCCTGAAGCAACAGAATGGGGCATAAACTTGAAATGCAGGTGCACAAATCTAACTAGAACTCAAAAGAAAGCATAGACACGTAGGTTCTATCATGAAGTTACAAGTAGAAGAGTGGCTCAGCAAGTGACAGTTGGGGTTCATTGTGTACACTCTATGCCACCAAAAAGGCTAACTGGGGGGGGGGGCGTACTTGCATCCTTTCGCCAAACTCACCCAAACCTCAGCTGGGGGAAGCCTCCACTCACCCCAAGGGCCACAGGTCCAACTTCTACACCCAATAGGTGTAAGGCGCAGAGGGGTCGGAGAGGACAGGGCTGTGGTTGGCCAGGTACTCATGCAACATGTGCCTATACTTTTCCCTCCTGGTGACATTAGGCCTCTCAGTGGCGGTAGTTTGGCTGGGGGGGGGGCATTAACATATCCTGAACCTTGGAGAGTGTTCCCCTGGTGGTTGTGGACCGGATAGCAGTTGTTAGCCATCATATTCTGCACCAGGTGCTTGTGGCAATCGTTTGTGATTGTTTCTCTCCCCTAACAGAATGAAAGACGAGATGTTATTTTTATACCGGGGGTCGAGGATTGCAAAAATCCAGTATTGGTTGCTCTTCATGATGTGAACAATGCCTTTGTCTCTGGAAAAGCAGCCCAACATGAAGTCAGCCATGTGTGCCATAGTGTTACTTGGCATGACTTTGCTGCTCCCACCGGAAGGGTCACTTTCTATTTCCTCCACTTTCAACTCCCCTTCACACCATCCGCGCTGAAGCAATGGGATGCACTGAACTTTCCCGCAAGCCTCGTATGGGACAGTGACATCAAATGCCACTTCATCTTACTCCCTTTCCTCTGTCATCCAACACTGAGAAGATGACAGGAGTGTGCTTTTTTCTTTTTTTTTTTTTTTTTTTCCTGCTAGCAGTGGCTACTTTAGACTTACAAAAATGGCTGCACTTTCACCAGTATATCAGGAACAATGGGGTAGGTTTTTAAAAACCTTTGCACCAACAAGTTGAAAACGTGGGCCATGTATGGACCATGTTTGAGTCTGGCAAGCTCCAGAGCTGCTACCAGGTTCTGGCCATTATTACACACGACCATGCCTGGACCCTGGTGCATCAGCGAGAAAGACATTGCTGTTTCATCTAGGATGGCATCCCTCACCACGGGGCAGTGTGTTTTCTTTCGACCAAAATGAGCTTCAGCATGACCTAATGACGTTTCCACACACCAGTGCTGCAGCATTTACAGCTCTCGCAGGAGGGTTCAATGTTTCAGCGGAGGAGTAGGCTTTCTGAGAACCCCTTGCATTAATTTTGGGCTGGGAGAGGAGATAGACCGCCCCAGTTTGTGAGCCGGGCCCAGCCTCCACTACATTCACCCAACTTGTCATTATAGAGAAGCAGTGTCCTTGGCCGCATGCATTTGTCCATGTGTTGGTGGTCAAGTGGACCTTAGAGCAAAGTGCGGAACTCAGGGACTAACTGATGTTATGGGACACGTGCTGGTGCAAGGTGGGAATGGCACACCAAGAGAAGTAGTGACGGCTAGGGGCAGCATAGTGAGGTGCCGCAGCTGCCATCAAGTCACGGAAGGCCTGAGTCTCCACTAGCATATACGCCAACATCTCCAGGGCCAGCAGTTTTGAGATGAGGCCGTTGAAGGCTTGGGCATGTGGGTGGGTTGCGCTGTACTGGATTGCAGCACCAGCACTGGAAACAGTGGAAGAGTCAGTGTCAGCAATGCCGGGCGACGATTGTCCTGCGTTTGTTCTCCCACTGAGCCCAGTGCTTGCCTTACAAATGACGGCGCATGGCTGAGGTGGTCAGGTTGCTTTTCTCAGAGCCCCTATTTAGTTTTGAGTTGCACAGTGTGCAAAACGTACTCAGTTTGTCCTCCACGCATACGTTGCAAAATCTACACAACATCGAGGGAGGTGGCCAACATGGGCGAGTTTTGGGCGAGTGGCTCGAACAGGGAAAATCTTGGGCCTTGCTGGCTCTGGCCTGGCTTCTGTGAAGCAGCTGTCCTGTGCCTCTGGACATGCCTCTGCTTTTAGCTGTAGCTTGACCACAACCTTTCACCCCAGCTGCATTTACACGCCCCCGGGCACGTCCTCGTCCACGTCCCATAGCGCTAGCCTTACGCATTTTGTGATGCATACAAATGTTTCGGGGTTTTTTTGGTATACACAGAGGCTAGATATAGTGAGTGTATATTAGGTTCTATATACCGTATGACAGTATACAGGAATGAATGACTTCACAAACTGATGGATTGTATACCAATTTTGTGCTGGTAAAAGGCTGAAGTCACCTCAAGGGCCTCAATCTCTGATGGTAGCTCAGTTTAAGGGACTCTAACTTAATTTGGACAGGCTTACGTTAAGGGCCACAAAAGTGAAATTTTTCAGGTCTTACCACATCACACACACAATGACAATTAAGGGTGGGGGCTGTTAGATTTCTTATTGCCTATGCCATCTGTGGTTGTCATGGGCAACGTGATTTAGAGGGGTTCATGCTAATGTTTCTTTTGCTTTAAATTTTTGTTTCTGTCCATACTAATGTTGAGGAAACAAGGTTTGAAAGTATTTAGACTTTCATAGAGGTTCTATTGAGTTTGGAAAGTGTCCAGTCGAAAGGATGGGATAGGATTTCACATAAGTCTGCCATCCACGGGCACTCATGGTTGAGAAACTGAGGGAGCTGACTTTGATGAACCCTTGGGTTTTGGAGATGTAACTCCATCGAAGGTCTTTGCTGCTCACACACCCTGCTCAACATATGTTATCTAGGGTTTCAGCTTGTGGTGACCTCGCACAACAGCCAGTGCTTCAGGCAGATGTAGGCGTAGCTGGAGAGTTTTCTGGCTAGCAGCGGCTACTGTAGACTTACGGAAGTGGTCGTTCTTTTATCAGTAGCTCATGAACATTGGTGTAAGTTTTTAAAAACGTTGGCACCACCAAGTTGAAAACGTGGGCCAGGCGTGGACCATGTTTGAGTCTGGCAAGCTCCATAGCCGCTACCAGGTTTTGCCCATTATCACAAACAAATAAGCCATGGCCCAGGTGCATCGGCGAACACCACATTGCAGTCTTCTCTAGGATGGCATCCCTCACCTCAGGGGCAGTGTGTTTTCTGTCGGCCAAGCTGATGAGCTGCAGCACGACCTGCTGACATCTCCACACACCAGTGCTGCAGCGTTTCCAGCTCCCAGCTTGGGTCAATGTTACGGCGGAGGAGGAGGCTTTGTGAGAACCCCTGCCAGGAATCTTGGGCAGGGTGAGGAAATAGGCTGCCCCAGTTTGAGACCCGGTCGCAGCCTCTATTACATTCACCCAGCCTGTCGTTACAGAGATGCTGCAGCCCTGTCCACATGCGCTTGTCCAGGCATCAGTGGTCAAGTGGACCTTAGAGCAATGCGCGGAACTCAGGCCCGCCTGATGTTATGGGACACGTGCTGGTGCAAGGCACACCAAGAAAAGTAGTGCTGGCTAGGGGCAGCATAGTGAGGTGCCGCAGCTGCCATCAGGTCATGGAAGCTCAAACACAATTTTTCCTCATAATATCAACAATATTGGCTCAAGTATACAACTCAGCATACAACACGGAAAAAGCATAAGCCAATAAATTACAATCACAACATATCTATAAAAATATCAAAAATCTTTTATTGTATCAGGTAAGCAAAATACCATAAAAAAACAAATAGTACAGCAGGGCAGATGAATATAGCCAAAAAAAGACACAAATAATGACACAAAAGACTAGAAAATATAAGACATATAGCTAGATAGTCAAAAAGTCATATCAATACTATTGACAACTACAGGTAACTGACATATCACATATCACATATCTTGGCTAAGTAATCCTAGTAACAGATGGAAAAAATGCTGTGCTGCAACATATAGCATGCACCTATAGATTATATAAACACAAGTGACCTTAGATGAAAAATCCCACAAGTGGCAGCTGATGATTGTGCTATAATAGCAATAATCTAAAACACAATAGGGACTTCATCAAAAGATGACTATAATATGAGGGATAAAGAAGGACCATGGACATAAATCCCATTTCAATAGTACAATAAATAAATCACAGGGTAACCATGGTACCACACAGAGCCAACTAATTACATCAGTATTGTAAATTACCTGTAGTCATAGTGACAAATGGATATAGAGACCATCAGCCGAATGCCCAAAGGATCACTGACAAGTAGGACCACTCCTACGCATTTCGCCAAACCACTGGCTTCCTCAGGAGGTGACATTAACTAGAGGCAGATGACATCCTTATATAGGGGGGAGAGACAAGTGATTATGGCGCGCTTTCAGTGCGTTGACGTCCCGAGGAGTCGGGAACGTCTGTGCGCATGTGTCGGCAACGTCAGAAGACGTGCCGGTCACATGCACAACAGTACGGACACTGAGTCACATGATCGGGAGATCAGAGCGCATCCAAAGCGCGCACCACGTCTCCACAAGGTAAGTATCATAAATAAGAAAAGAGAGAAAGCCTGGAACAACTAAAGTAGTAAAAGAATATTAACAGCAATCGGCTACTATGATTCTCCAATTCTCACACCCACCAGTATATCAAAAGCTAGTGGCCACACATTAAAATATAAAATATGACCCAATACTAAGTGAAATCCCCAGAAAGAAAATATACAATGATAATACCCATAAGTGAATGAAACAAATACAATATTCAATATATAAGACAGTGAAAAAAAATCACTGATAAAAAGTGAAACACAAAAAAAATATATATATGCATGATCAAAAAAAGACCCATTGATCAACATAATATTAAAGTGAAAATATATATCTTTAGCAAAAAATACAAAAAAAAAACAGTGAAAAAACACTGATGTAAAGTGAATCGAAGAAAAACCCAAAATAAATATTATATAATTATATTTATATATATATGCTCCACATAAAAAAAAAATATATATATATACAATATATATTAAAAAACAAGAGAACCGAAGATCATAATCAAACACAAAATACGTCAGTATAGCCCTTCCATCATATCTTCAAGACGCATTTCTGGCCATCAATAAGACAGTATCGCCATTTAATTTCTTTGGAAAATATGATGGTCTGAAGTCACCAAAACGATTTTGAAGCGAGCCACCAGAATTAGGCTGCATTCACACAGAGTAACGCCAGGCGTCATTTGTGTGTAATTTGTGTGTCTTTTACGGCCGTCATAAAACGTTTACATAGAGTTCTATAGGAAAAGACGTCCGTAATTTACTGCCGTCATTTACGGCCGTCATTGTAATGACGGCCGTAAATGACGGCAGTAAATTACGGACGTCTTTTCCTATAGAACTCTACGTAAACGTTTTATGACGGCCGTAAAAAACACACAAATTACACACAAATGACGCCTGGCGTTACTCTGTGTGAATGCAGCCTTAGAATGAGCCATTGTTCCAAACTAAAAATCTTCCCCATACCTCTCCACAACTAAATAAATCTATAAGAGATACAAAATAACAGCAAAAAATTACTAACATACAGAGACAAAACCACAAAAAGACAACACTGCCGTAATAAAAGAAACAATGTCAGTGATAAATTCATAAGAATGAACCAAAATTAAGTTCCTCATTCAGTCCATGTGGGGACATGGTATTTAAATTCACAATCCACCGGGTTTCTCGTTGCAAGAGAGCTTTTTTAAGATTGCCACCCCTGGATCCAAGCAAAACATGGTCAATGCCACTGACTCTGAATCCACGTGGGTTGCAGTCATGATGTTCTTTAAAGTGTCTAGGGACGCTTTGTAATCGCTCAAGATCGGGAGCTGATGCTGCAGCACGAATTTTACTAACATGCTCTGATATACGCATTTTTAGGGCCCTTGAGGTCATCCCAACATACACCAAGCCACATGGACATGTGGCCCTATAGATCACTGATGTAGTACCACATGTAATGTGATGTCGGATTTTGTAGTTTTTTTCTTGTTTAGAATCAGAGAACTCGAAGGCCCTCACCATATACGTACACATCATACAGTTGCCAAATGGGAAAAAACCAAAGCGAGGTCCCAGGGATCCAAATAAATTTACAGGAGGTGCCACATAGTGGCTGCTTGTGAGAATATCGCGCAGATTCCGTGACCGCTTCCAAGTAATACTCGGATAGCTAGTTAAATGTGCTGCAATATCCTCATCGGCCAATAGGATCGGCCAGTATTTTTGCATCACCCCTTGAACCTCCCGCCATCTTGAACTTTAAGGTGTCACAAAACGTAATTGTTGATTACCCTGATTACCTCTGATTTTTTGTGTTTTCTTACTCACCAGAAGTGAACGGTATATGTTTAGCTCGCAGGTATCCTTTCTTTATATCCTTATTACTTATTAAAACGATTCATCAAATCGGCAGCCTGTTCTTCAAACTGGAGGTCACTGGAGCAGATACGTTTAAGTCGCAAAAACCTCCTGGCTCTCACAGCATAGCGCGATTGGCTGTACTGTGAAGAAGGACGTCTCTGGCTAACTGTCAGAAACGCCCTTCTGACCACAGAAGAGCTACGGTACCGGGACCGTAAGCTCTTCACACCGGGCCCACATCGGGAAAGCCGACAGTGCGCTGAACTCAGCGCACTGTCAGCTTTCCGGCAGTATATAGAACTGCCTGTGGGCAAAATGGTGAAAGGTCCTCTTTAAGCTCACAATTCATGTCTAGAGTCCTCATTTTCTTTCTGCATTAAATTGCAAGTGAACCTGACCAACTAAATGAAACAAGAAAGACAAAAGTCCAGAACCCTTCCCCTCAAAGAAAGTCATACATTATCTACCACCATGTATAGCTGCCAGATGCTCTGGAAGCAGCTGTTGACATAATGTAGTCTGCAAAGAGTCCCTAAATTCTGTCATGGTCTTCCATGCTGGGTGCAATCCATGAAGATGATAGATGTCATCATAGATTCTTTCAACAAATTTAAATATGGTTAAGTCTGTAGGAAAACCATTTAAGGCCAGGGCCCCACGCGGTGTAAATGCTGTGGTTTGCCCATGGCTGAATCGCCACAGAGAAAGAAACACAGCGTTTTACACTAGCGAATCCCATCCTCACTGTGCAGAAAAATATGCACAGTGGACACGTTGCGATTTCAAAAACTATTGCAGTTTTGGAAATTGTAGTGTGTCAATTATTCTTACGGAAACAGCGGCGGTTTTCCTATAGGTATAATGGGAAAAGAAAGTCCACAGAGGAAACTTCTGAATTGCTAAATCAGTTACTTAAACCATTGATTGTAATAACCATATGGACTAGTGCAAAATAATGTAAGAATTATACCTGCAATTCTATGTAAGGCTATAGCCCCACATAGTGAAAAATGCTGAGTTTTGCAGTATCTGCAGCTGCGTTTTTGTAAATCGCAGCATGTTAATTATATCTGTGAAAATGCCGGCGTTTTCCGTATAGGTATAATAGAAGCAGAAAGGCTGCAAAGGACAACTCTGGGGACTTTCTGTGAAAAACGCTGCAGAAAGAAAGCAACGCGTTTCCACCGTAGTCTTTTCTGCAGTGGGGTTTTTTTTTGCCTAAAGGGACAATTTCCAAAAGCTTTTTAAAATTAGTTGAAGCCAACTTATCCCATTAATGTCATCTTATATCTATCCATTACACGGCTACATTTTGGAGGCAATTACCCCTTTCTTATTATCCTGTTTACTGTTATTTGGGATTTATGGTGCATGCGTTTATTTGGAAATCAATTGTATTTATTGTCCGATCCTTCTTACTTTCGGGTGTGCTTATGACAGTTTAGACATAATAAAAGAAACCATTACAACTACATAAGCAGATTTTCAATGGCCTAAGTAGGATAAAGTTGTTTTAGAGAACACAGCATATCTGGATGCGTAAACTTCTTTTCCACTAAATTTATTGCAAGCAATATCATACTGGGACTTACTAAACAAGCAAGGTCATATCAGGGACATGGATGCAATTAGCAAGACATTTTCCTTTCAAGTAAGTACATTATTGCTGTTGCCAGGGAACTTCATCTGTTAAAGCTCCCGTCTCAGATCCTGCATGTAACACACGCGTTTAGAATATTTTATTTTTTTTATGAATGTGTGCAGCTTGAGAGGAGATTTGGTGAGGCAATGAGACACACTTTCTTTGATTTACATATCAATTAAGAAAACTAAAAGCTGATCAGTTGTCAGGAGTTAAATAATTTGAATGTATATATTTAGCTATTAATGGTAAAATTAAAATTTTTGTCACAAGCTACAATTTTAAAAACACACACACATATATATATATATATATATATATATATATATATATTAGCAGTATTTGCGACTTCATCCGCGGCCCCTCGACCCCCTGCGCGATCCACCTCCTGCGCACTTCCGGGCCCAACGTCCTCAACACACCTGGCCTCTTTCCCCCTGCAGGCGCTCCCGTGCCCATGTATTTCCCCCGCCGTGGCGCACCCTCTGCCGCCACTCCTGTCCGCACACCCCACCGGCCCCTCTCCGCGGCTCGCGACAATGGCCCCTGCCAATTGCAGACACGCAAAGCACCTCCCCGGTGCACCCCTACCACAGTTCCCTGCGAGCCCACCCCTGGCCCCACCTTCCCCTCTGAACCCCCAACATCCCATCCCCACCCCCTCAACAACCCCCTTCCTCCCCCCTATCCCCACACACTGTTAAAGCCCTTCACGCAGCCGACAACCCCTATCTGGAGCCCGCTACAGGGTGTCTTGGCCCTGCAACATGGTAGCCTAGGCCGCACTGTATTTGCAGGCCAAGCACAGGGCGTACAGCACCCGGCCCGCTGTACGTACCAAACAGGTGGTGCCGAGGTATGTGTCCTGTCTCCAGCGTGTGTTTGTTTCGACCATAAGTTACTGGTGCAGCTGTCTGCCGAATGTGTGGTGAGGCGGCTGTAACCTATGCTGGCTCCGCGCTGCCGGCTGGCATGGCGTCGTCGCTCCGAGCCGGGAGCAGCCGCCATTTTCTCCGGCGTGGACTTTCTCACTGGTGCCGCCCACGCAAGGCCACCAATGTATCAGGCCGCTCGGCTTCTCCTGCGGCCTGCCCCCAGACTGTAGCCAAGCAATCGGAGCCCCGCTGAAAGACCAGCGATGACGTCATCTCAGGTCCTGCAGCGGAGCCGGAGAGAACTTTCGCCAGTCGTGGTCGGGATTCCGGGTGAGTGTGGGACCTAAGAAGTAGCCTATGTTTCCTTCCTCGTGAGTATCTAGATATGTGTATAATCTCACCTAAATCCGTTCAGACATTTATAATATTAGTAGGATAGGATTCATACAGTCCTATGAAAAAGTTTGGGCACCCCTATTAATCTTAATCATTTTTAGTTCTAAATATTTTGGTGTTTGCAACAGCCATTTCAGTTTGATATATCTAATAACTGATGGACACAGTAATATTTCAGGATTGAAATGAGGTTTATTGTACTAACAGAAAATGCGCAATATGCATTAAACCAAAATTTGACCGGTGCAAAAGTATGGGCACCTCAACAGAAAAGTGACATTAATATTTAGTAGATCCTCCTTTTGCAAAGATAACAGCCTCTAGTCGCTTCCTGTAGCTTTTAATCAGTTCCTGGATCCTGGATAAAGGTATTTTGGACAAACAATTTAAGTTCAGTTAAGTTAGATGGTCGCCGAGCATGGACAGCCCGCTTCAAATCATCCCACAGATGTTCAATGATATTCAGGTCTGGGGACTGGGATGGCCATTCCAGAACATTGTAATTGTTCCTCTGCATGAATGCCTGAGGATTTGGAGCGGTGTTTTGGATCATTGTCTTGCTGAAATATCCATCCCCGGCGTAACTTCAACTTCGTCACTGATTCTTGAACATTATTCTCAAGAATCTGCTGATACTGAGTGGAATCCATGCGACCCTCAACTTTAACAAGATTCCCGGTGCCGGCATTGGCCACACAGCCCCAAAGCATGATGGAACCTCCACCAAATTTTACAGTGGGTAGCAAGTGTTTTTGTTGGAATGCTGTTTCTTTTTGGACGCCATGCATAACGCCTTTTTTTACAACCAAACAACTCAATCTTTGTTTCCAAAATGAAGTTGGCTTCTCCAAATGTGCTTTTGCATACCTCAGGCAACTCTATTTGTGGCGTACGTGCAGAAACAGCTTCTTTCTCATCACTCTCCCTGACAGCTTCTCCTTGTGCAAAGTGCGCTGTATTGTTACCGATGCACAGTGACACCATCTGCAGCAAGATGATGCTGCAGCTCTTTGGAGGTGGTCTGTGGATTGTCCTTGACTGTTCTCACCATTCTTCTTCTCTGCCTTTATGATATTTTTCTTGGCCTGCCACTTCTGGGCTTAACAAGAACTGTCCCTGTGGTCTTCCATTTCCTTACTATGTTCCTCACAGTGGAAACTGACAGGTTAAATCTCTGAGACAACTTTTTGTATCCTTCCCCTGAACTATGTTGAACAATCTTTGTTTTCAGATCATTTGAGAGCGGGTTGTCCATGCTCGGCGACCATCAAACTTACCTGAACTTGAATTGTTTTGTAGAAAGAAATGGTCCAAAATACCTTCATCCAGGATCCAGGAACTGATTAAAAGCTACAGGAAGCGACTAGAGGCTGTTATCTCTGCAAAAGGAGGATCTACTAAATATTAATGTCACTTTTCTGTTGAGGTGCCCATACTTTTGCACCGGTCAAATTTTGGTTTAATGCATATTGCGCATTTTCTGTTAGTACAATAAACCTCATTTCAATCCTGAAATATTACTGTGTCCATCAGTTATTAGATATATCAAACTGAAATGGCTGCTGCAAACACCAAAATATTTAGAACTAAAAATGATTAAGATTAATAGGGGTGCCCAAACTTTTTCATAGGACTGTATATATCGAGAGAGATGATTTAGGCTAAGGCCCCATGGAACGACCTGCAGCCATAAAGCTGGGAGGAAATCCACGCAGACACAGGAAGAACATACAGACTCCTTGCAGATGTTGCTCCTGGTGGGATTCAAACCCAGGACTCCAGCGCTGCAAGGCTGCAGTGCTAACCACTGAGCCATCGTGTTGCCCCATGATATAATTGACAAGCTGTGATTTTCAAAACCGTGCCGGTTTTGGAAATCCCAGCGTGTCTTTGATGAATCCCATCTACTTTGCAGTTACTGTATAATGTCACGACTTTTCCGGCGGCGTTTCTGGCCCGTGGGGCCCGGCCTTGAAGGAATATCCTAATCTTAGACATTTATGTTGTATCAACAGACGTGTCTTGTCTCTGACAGTTACACATATCGAGAATGAAGATTCTCCAAAGCCATATCCTACTTGGTGCCGCTAAGGGGGCGTTCACACTAGTGTCGGTGTCCGACATGTAGGATTTAGCTGTCCGCTTGAAAAATCGGACGTCTTTGTAAACAGGCACTTAAGGACACCCACAGACAGTAAAGGACACAACATGATGTCCCATTTAAAATAATGGAAATTGTAACGGACACAGCTAGTGTCCGATGCTAAAATCTTGCGTGGACATTAGCATCGGATACTAGCTGTCGGACACCGATGCTAATGTGAACCCAGCTTTAGTGGCCATGCATGTGTGGCTCAAATAAAAAATAAATACAGCTTGTTCCCTCAGGCTACCTTTTGCTGCGATTAAGTCTCTTGGGGTATGTATCCATCAGTTTTGCACATCGAGAGACTGAAATTCTTGCCCATTCTTCCTTGTAAAACAGCTGGAGCTCAGTGAGGTTGGATGGAGAGCATTTGTGAACAGCAGTTTTCAGCTCTTTCCACAGATTCTCAATTGGATTCAGGTCTGGGCTGTGACTTGGCCATTATAACACCTGGATACGTTTATTTGTGAACCATTCCATTGTAGATTTTGCTTTATGTTTTGGATCATTGTCTTGTTAAGATAAGTCTCCGTCCCAGTCTCAGGTCTTTTGCAGACTCCAACAGGTTTTCTTCCAGAATGGTCCTGTATTTGGCTCAATCCTTCTTCCCATCAATTTTAACCATCTTCCCTGTCTCTGCTGAAGAAAAGTAGGCCCAAACCATGATGCTGCCACCACCATGTTTAACAGTGGGAATGGTGTGTTCAGGGTGAAGAGCTGTTTTGCTTTTACACCAAACATATCGTTTTGCATTGTGGCCAAAAAGTTGGATTTTGGTTTCATCTGACCAGAGCACCTTCTTCCACATGTTTGGTGTTCCCAGGTGGCTTGTGGCAAACTTTAAACAAGACTTTTTATGGATATCTTTGAGAAATGGTTTTCTTCTTACCACTCTTCCATAAAGGCCAGATTTGTGTAGTGTATGACTGATTGTTGTCCTATGGACAGACTCTCCCACCTCAGCTGTAGATCTCTGCAATTCATCCAGAGTGATCATGGGCCATGTTAATGCTCTATTAGCAAAACCAATAAGTGAATGCGGTTGTGATGTTATCATGTAACCTGCGCCCACATGCTGAGTCCTCTACTCTTTGCTGAGTGGGGCCGTCTTACAAGTTTTGTTACAGGGTCCTGCGGATATGAAGGCTCTTTAGTCTATTCCCTATTATTATACAAGGCCCCCGATTTCTCCCATGTTCAGTCGCTCTTGTGGACTCTTCAGTCCTATTTCGGGTAGGATGTTGTGAATAGATGTGAGGACACTTCTATTGTTCCCCATCAGGGAGACTGAACCCCATAAAACACGTAATGTAAACTGGGACAGGAGATGACATTATGGTATCACAATGACTAGAGTTATGAGTGATCTTCTCACTGTCCTGCAGGAGCTGCTGCCATATATAGTCCTATGAAAAAGTTTGGGCACCCCCTATTAATCTTAATCATTTTTAGCTCTAAATATTTTTGTGTTTGCAACAGCCATTTCAGTTTGATATATCTAATAACTGATGGACACAGTAATATTTCAGGATTTAAATGAGGTTTATTGTACTAACAGAAAATGTGTGATATGCATTAAACCAAAATTTGACTGGTGCAAAAGTATAGGCACCTCAACAGAAAAGTGACATTAATATTTAGTAGATCCTCCTTTTGCAAAGATAACAGCCTCTAGTCGCTTCCTGTAGCTTTTAATCAGTTCCTGGATCCTGGATGAAGGGATTTTGGACCATTCCTCTTTATAAAACAATTCAAGTACAGTTAAGTTTGATGGTCGCCGAGCATGGACAGCCCGCTTCAAATCATCCCATAGATGTTCAATGATATTCAGGTCTGGGGACTGGGATGGCCATTCCAGAACATTGTAATTGTTCCTCTGCATGAATGCCTGAGTCGATTTGTGTTTTGGATCATTGTCTTGCTGAAATATCCATCCCCGGCGTAACTTCAACTTTGTCACTGATTCTTGAACATTATTCTCAAGAATCTGCTGATACTGAGCGGAATCCATGCGACCCTCAATTTTAGCAAGATTCCCGGTGCCGGCATTGGCCACACAGCCCCAAAGCATGATGGAACTTCCACCAAATTTTACAGTGGGTAGCAAGTGTTTTTCTTGGAATGCTGTTTTTTTGGACGCCATGCATAACGCCTTTTTGTATGACCAAACAACTCAATCTTTGTTTCATCAGTCCACAGGACCTTCAAATGTGCTTTTGCATACCTCAGGTGACTGTTTGTGGCGTGCTTGCAGAAACAGCTTCTTTCTCATCACTCTCCCATACAGCTTCTCCTTGTGCAAAGTGCACTGTATTGTTGACCGATGCAGAGTGACACCATCTGCAGCAAGATGATGCTGCAGCTCTATGGAGGTGGTCTGTGGATTGTCCTTGACTCTTCTCACCATTCTTCTTCTCTGCCTTTCTGATATTTTTCTTGGCCTGCCACTTCTGGGCTTAACAAGAACTGTCCCTGTGGTCTTCCACATTTCCTTACTATGTTCCTCACAGTGGAAACTGACAGGTTAAATCTCTGAGACAACTTTTTGTATCCTTCCCCTGAACTATGTTGAACAATCTTTGTTTTCAGATCATTTGAGAGTTGTTTTGAGTAGCCCATGATGCCACTCTTCAGAGGAGATTCAAATAGGAGAACAACTTGCAATTGGCCACCTTAAATACCTTTTCTCATGATTGGATACACCTGGCTATGAAGTTCAAAGCTCAGTGAGGTTACAAATCCAATTTTGTGCTTCAGTAAGTCAGTAAAAAGTAGTTAGGAGTATTCAAATCAATAAAATGATAAGGGTACCAACATTTTTGCACTGGTCAAATTTTGGTTTAATGCATATTGCACATTTTCTGTTAGTACAATAAACCTCATTTCAATCCTGAAATATTACTGTGTCTATCAGTTATTAGATATATCAAACTGAAATGGCTGTTGCAAACAACAAAATATTTAGAACTAAAAATGATTAAGAGTAATAGGGGTGCCCAAACTTTTTCATAGGACTGTATACTGTATAGGTGAGTCACTTTATTACTATATATGTTACAGGCAAAGTATGAAATCAGGCATTCTATAGAATGCCTAAAACTAGCCAACATTGTTTGAAATCATTCATTTCACAAATTGCCTAGGCATTCTATACAATGCTAGACAAGAAACTGACAAAGTATGAAATGTCCGCTGGAACTTTAGCTCTGCCTGTGTGTTCCTGAAAAAGTTCAAGCAGAGGAGGGAGGGGAAACGAACAAAGCCAATGAATCCCGACCTGGGGATGGTCTTATCTCTCCACTTAGAACAAGTGATGTATCTCCCTGTTCCCAGGAGGGAGAGGGAGCTGAGTGCTCGGAGCCAGCTTGTATTTCTAATCCTTTTAACTCCTGCTCTTCCAGTTAACAGGTCTGCTAATTGAATTTTGCTGTATGTAAACACAGACCTAAAACAGAGTTTATTTTATTTTTTTAATGTAGATTGTGAGCCCCACATAGAGCTCACAATGTACATTTTTCCCTATCAGTATGTCTTTTTTTGGAATATGGGATGGAAATCCATGCAAACACGGGGAGAACATACAAACTCCTTGCAGATGGTTTTTTGCCCTTGGTGGGATTTGAACACCAGGACTCCAGCGCTGCAAGGCTGCAGTGCTAACCACTGAGCCACCGTGTGGCCCCTCTAAAACAGAGTTTATTGCAAGCTGACTCTTGGTCCTGTAGCATAAAAATTTGGGATTCTCATTAACTATTAAATCCAGCTCTGCTACATCAGCATGGATTCATGCTAAGACTAAGGGATTATTCATCCCGAAACGCGTTAGTTGCGTATTTTACCAGCTTTCTATACTTTTCCACTTTGTATGTTTTTTCCTACTTTTTTCACCTTATATTTTTTTAAAAAAACCATGGATTAAAAGTTAAATTTTAGAAGCCGGGTTGTGGATACGTACTTCTTTCTTCATTATATGTTACCCAGCTCCGTTGAGTCCCGGAGCACGGATCGCACACCCCGAAGTCTTCCCAGGTGTATATGGTGAGTGGCAACTGATTTTTTTATTCTTTTGTAGTATTCTATAAAATGCCTTGGCAATGTACGTAATTATTCTCTCATTTCATACTTTGCCTAAATACGCCAGGCATTCTATAGAATGCCTGCATTTCATACTTTGCCTGTAACATATATACTAGAATATTAAGCGACAGCCATTACTATCATCATGGTCACTATCTAAGGACTAATTCAGACACAAGACAAAAACCACAAATACAATATAGATATGTTTAAATGTATTTTATTGAATGGCAACATTGTACTGTAATATTACTGGTCCTTTAAATAAACTAAAGGTTGCAGTGACTGAGAGGTCAGGCCAGGTGGAGAGCACAGAACTCGCTGCAATCCCCCTTTGTCCTGAGATGAAAGCCACCAACCTAATGATCCAGAGAAAGGCGAAACAACCCCCCAGTGGGAGGGCAAAAATTTCCTTCCTTACCCCAGATATGGCGATAGGTTATATATCCCTGGATCATATCTCGCCTGCTGCCCACTGGTGTCTGTCTATGTATGTCCGTCCATCCGTGTGTCTGTCTATGTTTGTACGTTTAAGGCTGTACGTCCATCCGTCTCCATCCATCCGTTTCTCTGTACATGCATCAACATACATCCATCAACGTTCATCCATCAACGTACATCTGTCCGTGTCTATCTAATAAACTCATGAGAGCTAAACCTGTAAGAAAAAAACATAAACAAAACATAAAGTAAAGATTCCCCTACACATCCCTCATTAGCCATTTTCTAAAAAACTATAAAATAAATGTGAAAGTGCTGGTAATCCGAAGTAATCCAGAGAAATTAACCTGTAAAAAATAAATAAATAAAATACTAAAACAGGCCATACATATGAGATAGCTGACGTCTGAATAATAGCTGTGTCATCCAACTTTCCAACACACCTGCTAGGTGAAAAACTACAAGTAACCCATCCCCCAACCATTCTATGTACTATATACTGTACATTAGTAGCTGTGGCTGAGCTTCCATTCTACAGCTATTCCTCTCACATCTCTCATGTACATGAACACTTAACCATCATACATAGTGACATAACTACCGCCATAGCAGCAGAGGCAGCTGCCACAGGGCCCGGGACATTAGGGGCCTGGTGACAGCCGCTACCGCTGCTATCATTATACTCAGGGGTCTTTTTGGACCCCCGAGTATAATGATCGGTGGACCGGGAGAGGTCTGAAAAGACCCCAGAGTTTAATAATTGTTTATGGGTGTCCACTATGGGATATAATACTGTGTGCAGAGGCCACTAAGGGATATAATACTGTGTGCAGGGGCCACTATTGGCGATAATGCTGTGTGCAGGGGCCACTAAGGGACATAATACTGTGTGCAGGGGCCACTATGGGGGATAATACTGTGTGCAGGGCCCACTATGGGGGATAGTAGAACGCGCAGGTATGCATAGGAGGGAGTCGGTCGAGGTCTTCGGTGTCGGTGTCGGTCGGGGGCATGTCAAAAGTTCACCACGGGGCCCCGCTATTTCTAGTTATGCCACTGATCATACATGTGTATAACAGTGATTGGCAGCAGCTTATAGATGTAGCAACTTGTAAACTAATGTTCATTGCACTACAAGGACTGTTTGGCCAGAGTCAGTGGGGTTGTGTAATGTATATGGAGACATTTAGCCGGGGCCAAACACAAAGAACACACTGCAGAATTTCAACCATGGTAAGAAAACCTGAAATCAGATGGAGTTCCCCTCCCTCCCTCCAAGCAATACAAGGTACACAAAGTGTTATAAAGTATCAAATACACAACAGTTTTTTGGTGTAAATTATGTCAGAATTCTGGTGCATATTTATTAGTTTATCTACACCCCAGTGTGTGAACAAGGCCTCGGCATTGAGTGAAGAGCTACATAACTGGACGGACCGTCCTCTTCAAGCTGTCAAGCTCAAATGACAAGATGGCTTAGGTAAAGATCTGTACACATTCTATAGCCATTGTGACATCATGAGATGTTTGTGATGTCATGTGGCATCTACAATGCAGCAGAGATCTGCACCATAAAACCTTCATGATCACAACACAGTGACTGTGCACATATAAAATTACATCACAGCACAACATGGAAGAGCCCTGATATATCGTGACACATGTCTGAGTCATGACCCACATATAAAGGGACCCTTCTCCTTTAGTACATAACACCTACTGCTCTATTTAGGAAAAGACAGGACCCCAGACTGGTCACCCCCTGATCCTACAGGACCAAAAGGAGCTGAGAACAGAGAACTAGAGCATTGTCCTAATAGGTTTATGTTACACAATGCTTGTTCTACAATTTCTATGGAAAACTACCACAAAAAGAACCAAATATAAAGGCACTAGCTTTTACCCACGACTTCGTCTGCGGTGATTTGAGAATTGGGCGGACACAGACGTGTGAAACTGTAAAAGTGCTTTAAAAAGTTTGGTGGGCTAGCAAATGTGATGTGGTGTGTTATATTGTGTATGTAGTGATACAGACAATGTGATGTGTTATATTGTATATGTAGTGATACAGACAATGTGATGTGTTGTATTGTGTATGTAGTGATACAGACAATGTAGTGATACAGACAATGTGATGTGTTGTATTGTGTATGTAGTGATACAGACAATGTGATGTGTTGTATTGTGTATGTAGTGATACAGACAATGTGATGTGTTGTAGTGTGTATGTAGTGATACAGACAATGTGATGTGTTGTATTGTGTATGTAGTGATACAGACAATGTGATGTGTTGTATTGTATATGTAGTGATACAATGTGATGTGTTGTATTGTGTATGTAGTGATACAAACAATGTGATGTGTTGTATTGTGTATGTAGTGATACAGACAATGTGATGTGTTGTATTGTGTATGTAGTGATACAGACAATGTGATGTGTTGTAGTGTGTATGTAGTGATACAGACAATGTGATGTGTTGTATTGTGTATGTAGTGATACAGACAATGTGATGTGTTGTATTGTATATGTAGTGATACAATGTGATGTGTTGTATTGTGTATGTAGTGATACAGACAATGTGATGTGTTGTATTGTGTATGTAGTGATACAGACAATGTGATGTGTTGTATTGTGTATGTAGTGATACAGACAATGTGATGTGTTGTATTGTGTATGTAGTGATACAGACAATGTGATGTGTTGTAGTGTGTATGTAGTGATACAGACAATGTGATGTGTTGTATTGTGTATGTAGTGATACAGACAATGTGATGTGTTGTAGTGTGGTTGTAGTGATACAGACAATGTGATGTGTTGTATTGTGTATGTAGTGATACAGACAATGTGATGTGTTGTAGTGTGTATGTAGTGATACAGACAATGTGATGTGTTGTAGTGTGTATGTGGTGATACAGACAATGTGATGTGTTGTATTGTGTATGTAGTGATACAGACAATGTAGTGATACAGACAATGTGATGTGTTATATTGTGTATGTAGTGATACAGACAATGTGATGTATTGTAGTGTGTATGTAAGTGATACAGACAATGTGTTGTGTTGTAGTGATACAGACAATGTGATGTGTTGTAGTGTGTATGTAGTGATACAGACAATGTGATGTGTTGTATTGTGTATGTAGTGATACAGACAATGTGATGTGTTGTATTGTGTATGTAGTGATACAGACAATGTGATGTGTTGTATTGTGTATGTAGTGATACAAACAATGTGATGTGTTGTAATGTGTATGTAGTGATACAGACAATGTGATGTGTTGTATTGTGTATGTAGTGATACAGACAATGTGATGTGTTGTAGTGTGTATGTAGTGATACAGACAATGGGATGTGTTGTATTGTGTATGTAGTGATACAGACAATGTGATGTGTTGTATTGTATATGTAGTGATACAATGTGATGTGTTGTATTGTGTATGTAGTGATACAGACAATGTGATGTGTTGTATTGTGTATGTAGTGATACAGACAATGTGATGTGTTGTAGTGTGTATGTAGTGATACAGACAATGTGATGTATTGTAGTGTGTATGTAGTGATACAGACAATGTGATGTGTTGTATTGTGTATGTAGTGATACAGACAATGTGATGTGTTGTATTGTGTATGTAGTGATACAGACAATGTGATGTGTTGTAGTGTGTATGTAGTGATACAGACAATGTGATGTGTTGTATTGTGTATGTAGTGATACAGACAATGTGATGTGTTGTAGTGTGGTTGTAGTGATACAGACAATGTGATGTGTTGTATTGTGTATGTAGTGATACAGACAATGTGATGTGTTGTAGTGTGTATGTAGTGATACAGACAATGTGATGTGTTGCAGTGTGTATGTGGTGATACAGACAATGTGATGTGTTGTGTATGTAGTGATACAGACAATGTAGTGATACAGACAATGTGATGTGTTGTATTGTGTATGTAGTGATACAGACAATGTGATGTATTGTAGTGTGTATGTAGTGATACAGACAATGTGATGTGTTGTATTGTGTATGTAGTGATACAGACAATGTGTTGTGTTGTAGTGATACAGACAATGTGATGTGTTGTAGTGTGTATGTAGTGACACAGACAATGTGATGTGTTGTATTGTGTATGTAGTGATACAGACAATGTGATGTGTTGTAGTGTGTATGTAGTGATACAGACAATGTGATGTGTTGTATTGTGTATGTAGTGATACAGACAATGTGATGTGTTGTATTGTGTATGTAGTGATACAGACAATGTGATGTGTTGTATTGTGTATGTAGTGATACAGACAATGTGATGTGTTGTATTGTGTATGTAGTGATACAGACAATGTGATGTGTTGTATTGTGTATGTAGTGATACAGACAATGTGTTGTGCTGTAGTGATACAGACAATGTGATGTGTTGTAGTGTGTATGTAGTGATACAGACAATGTGATGTGTTGTATTGTGTACGTAGTGATACAGACAATGTGATGTGTTATATTGTGTACGTAGTGATACAGACAATGTGATGTGTTGTATTGTGTACAATTGTCTGTCCTGTAAAGAATTGTCCTGACAATTTCAGCAAGAATCACATTGTACAGAGGTCTAGCTGAGATTCTGGCAGTGTTGCAGGAACAATCCTGAACTTCAGACTCCCCTTACCTCCCCAACAACACAATGTGTGAAGGAGTCAGCACTAAGTGAAGAGCTACCTATCTGCACGTCCGAGCTCTTCAAGTTGCCAAGCTCTAATGGCACAAGATGGCTGATGTTGAGAACTTGACACATTCTACACCTACAGTCCTATGAAAAAGTTTGGGCACCCCTATTAATCTTAATCATTTTTAGTTCTAAATATTTTGGTGTTTGCAGCAGCCATTTCAGTTTGATATATCTAATAACTGATGGACACAGTAATATTTCAGGATTGAAATGAGGTTTATTGTACTAACAGAAAATGCGCAATATGCATTAAACCAAAATTTGACCGGTGCAAAAGTATGGGCACCTCAACAGAAAAGTGACATTAATATTTAGTAGATCCTCCTTTTGCAGAGATAACAGCCTCTAGTCGCTTCCTGTAGCTTTTAATCAGTTCCTGGATCCTGGATGAAGGTATTTTGGACCATTTCTTTCTACAAAACAATTCAAGTTCAGGTAAGTTTGATGGTCGCCGAACATGGACAGCCTGCTCTCAAATGATCTGAAAACAAAGATTGTTCAACATAGTTGTTCAGGGGAAGGATACAAAAAGTTGTCTCAGAGATTTAACCTGTCAGTTTCCACTGTGAGGAACATAGTAAGGAAATGGAAGACCACAGGGACAGTTCTTGTTAAGCCCAGAAGTGGCAGGCCAAGAAAAATATCATAAAGGCAGAGAAGAAGAATGGTGAGAACAGTCAAGGACAATCCACAGACCACCTCCAAAGAGCTGCAGCATCATCTTGCTGCAGATGGTGTCACTGTGCATCGGTAACAATACAGCGCACTTTGCACAAGGAGAAGCTGTCAGGGAGAGTGATGAGAAAGAAGCCGTTTCTGCACGTACGCCACAAATAGAGTTGCCTGAGGTATGCAAAAGCACATTTGGAGAAGCCAACTTCATTTTGGAAACAAAGATTGAGTTGTTTGGTTGTAAAAAAAAGGCGTTATGCATGGCGTCCAAAAAGAAACAGCATTCCAAGAAAAACACTTGCTACCCACTGTAAAATTTGGTGGAGGTTCCATCATGCTTTGGGACTGTGTGGCCAATGCCGGCACCGGGAATCTTGTTAAAGTTGAGGGTCGCATGGATTCCACTCAGTATCAGCAGATTCTTGAGAATAATGTTCAAGAATCAGTGACGAAGTTGAAGTTACGCCGGGGATGGATATTTCAGCAAGACAATGATCCAAAACACCGCTCCAAATCCTCAGGCATTCATGCAGAGGAACAATTACAATGTTCTGGAATGGCCATCCCAGTCCCCAGACCTGAATATCATTGAACATCTGTGGGATGATTTGAAGCGGGCTGTCCATGCTCGGCGACCATCTAACTTAACTGAACTTGAATTGTTTGTCCAAAATACCTTTATCCAGGATCCAGGAACTGATTAAAAGCTACAGGAAGCGACTAGAGGCTGTTATCTTTGCAAAAGGAGGATCTACTAAATATTAATGTCACTTTTCTGTTGAGGTGCCCATACTTTTGCACCGGTCAAATTTTGGTTTAATGCATATTGCACATTTTCTGTTAGTACAATAAACCTCATTTCAATCCTGAAATATTACTGTGTCCATCAGTTATTAGATATATCAAACTGAAATGGCTGCTGCAAACACCAAAATATTTAGAACTAAAAATGATTAAGATTAATAGGGGTGCCCAAACTTTTTCATAGGACTGTATTATGATGTCACAGGGTGTCTATGATGTCATGCACCTTGCAATGTCACATGGTATATATGATGGCAAGGGGTTTTATAATACATTTACCTGCAGAGATGATATTTTAAGGAGTTTTATCTGGGATTTACCAAACTTAGATATATGGACAGTGCACAGTACTATTTTCCTTGTCCTGTATACTGGCTGTAATTCTCAGTCCTTATTCTGTAAAGAATTGTCCTGACAATCTCAGCAAGAATCACATTGTACAGAGGTCTAGCTGAGATTCTGGCAGTGTTGCAGGAACAATCCCGAACTTCAAACTCCCCGTTCCCAACAACACAATGTGTGAAGGAGTCAGCACTAAGTGAAGAGCTACCTATCTGCACGTCCGTCCTCTTCAAGCTGCCAAGCTCTAGTGACACAAGGTGGCTGACATTGAGAACCTGGCACATTCTACACCCATTGTGATGTCACAGGGTGTCTATGATGTCATGCACCTTGCAATGTCACATGGTGTGTATGATGGCAAGGGGGTTTATAATACATTTACCTGTAGAGATGATATTTAAGGAATTTTATCTGGGATTTATCATATTTAGATATATGGACAGTGCACAGTACTATTTTCCTTGTCCTGTATACTGGCTGTAATTCTCAGTCCTTATTCTGGACATATAGACAGTATACAGGACTATTTTCTTGTGCTGAACACTAGCTGTAATTTTCAGTATCTTCTCTTATTCTGTATACAGGGTCTATTCTAGGTGAAAACACAAATGACACCACCACATGTGGTCCCCTTAACTGACCCCCTCCCCAATATATGTAACTCATTTCTTCAATGTCCCACTGCTCCAGCACAGATGCTATAGTGGTGCCTTCTAGTCTTTGCTTCCTGTTCTACAACAATGATATACTGAAATTCATGTGATCACTACAGTTCATTTATATATCCCAACCCTCCCAGATGTGCTGGGTGTATCTCCAAAAACAGGGGTGACCATCCAGACTCCTGGAAGAGCAGGTTAATCTTCCAGGCCACCGGGGTAGCAGTCACATTATGTTACTCAGGCACTTTGTGTTCTATCTCACCGACAATGTTTCGGCAGAAGATTCTGTAGACGGCTTTCTCATACAAGAGACGACCACACCTCCTTCCCTTGGGTAGGCTCAGCTCCTTTAGGGCCCATGCACAAGATGTAATGCGGCGCTGATTCTGATACGTAAACTCGTGTCAGAGTCAACGCTTCAAAACAGAATCCTATTGACTTCAATGAGTTCCGTCATACGCACACTACACATTGAAATCAATGGGAGGCTTTTCAACCCATTGATTTCAAGGTGTTACATGCGTTAAACGGAACCCAATGAAGTCAATGGGATTCTGTTTTGAAGCGCTGACTCTGACACGAGTTTACGAGTCAGAATCAGCGCCACGTTACATCGTGTGCACGGGCCCTTACAGCTGATACCCTTAAGGGCCTATTCACACGGAGTAAACAGGCGCGCAATGTGCCGCGTTTACGGGACATTTGCGCCGTGATTTTGACGGTGCATGTTTGCGGTCGCGTTAGCGCCCTAAGTCACCTACCAAACCAGGACTGGAGTATAGGCCTGGGTCTACAACAACTCCTAAATCCTGGACCCATAGTCCAGCCAGTCACCATGTAGATACCAGCCACCTCAGTGGAAGGTACCAGCCATCTACCACTTTTCCATCTGCCTGTCTACACCACAGCTGCCCTTCTATAAAGGCTTCTACTCACTTCTTCATGAAAACAAAAGAGATTACCATGACAACTTCTGTCCTTAGTAAAAGCATTATTGCTATCACATTATTTACTCTCACATACTCCTATATATGGTCACTTAACATGTTAACAGGGTATTCTCATCTTGACTAGAGATGAGCGAACACTAAAATGTTCGAGGTTCGAAATTCGAAATTCCTCTGTTCCTAAACTTAGTAACCTCCTTCGTTTCCCCTGTGATATATTTCAGCTCTTCAGACATAATTCTTTGCTTAGTGCCAATAATATGTCAGCTAACAGCATTGCGTTTATTCTGTTTAGGTTTTCAGCTTGCATTCAGTGAAGAAGTTTGTCACTGCAGGAAATAAGGGTCATGGTTAGAGATGAGCGAACACTAAAATGTTCGAGGTTCGAAATTCGATTCGAAAAGCCGCTCACTGTTCGTGTGTCAAAGTGGGAAAATACCTGGAAACCTTCTTTACTCCCCAAATGGATGAACACAAACCCCAATTTAAGCTCAACAAACAGTAACAACCACCCCTTTAAATCACGTTCCCCATGACAACCACGGATGGAATAGACAATGGGAAATGGGAGCCCTCACCCTTAACTGTGATTTTGAGTGTGTGTGTGTGTGTGTGTGTGTGTGTGATGTGGTAAGACCTTCCAAAATTCACTTTTCTAGCCCTTAACATGAGCCCTTCCAAACAAAGTTACAGGACCTTAAGCTGAGCTACCAGCAGAGATTGAGGCCCTTGGCATGAGTAGAGCCTTGCACCAGCAGTGTTTTTGGCACTTAGGGTGAGTTGAGCCTTGTACCAGCGTGTGTCCCTTAACATCAGGCGAGCCCTAAGTTCTGCACTTTGCACAAAAGTTCAACATTAACCTTAGTAGCCTTAGTAGGCCCGAGAACCAGGAACAGGTCTTGCAATGGCTGTCGGATAACGCTTAAAGCACATTGTCCACCAGCCAGTCAGCCTCTACCTCCTCTTACCCAACAGTCTTGTCCTCCTTCCACCCAAAATTCCCAATCTTCCCAGAACAATAACCCCAACTGTCCCTGCTCTCCAGAGCTGTTCTCCCTTCCTTTGACTGTACCGAAACCTGCCCCTCCATTTCGCGATTCCACCGACCTAACAGACGAGTAACTGTGTCCAGATGCTCAAACACTAGAGTCTCCTCCATCTCCGGTCGATTTGGTGGCGGATGACCAGCAACCCACCCTCATCGACGACGATGAGATGCAGTTGCTGTCAGGGCAGCCAGTTGACATGCGCATTGTGCAGGAGGAGGAGGCGAGACAGGAGTTGGAAGAGGAGGTGGTGGACGACGAGGACACCGACCCCACCTGGACAAGGCGGATGTCAAGCTGGGAAAGTAGTGTGGATGTTGAGGCAGGTGCAGCACCAAAAAGGGTAGCTAGAGGCAGAGGTCAACAGCTTTGCCGAAGCCAGGCCAGACCCGGAATGTCCGAAGATGTTCCTTTTTGTACCCAGCCCAGAAAAACTCCCCCATCGAGGGCACGTTTCTGGAAGGTGTAGAGGTTTTTCAAGGAATGCGCCGAGGACAGATATAGTGTCGTCTACACAATTTGCCTCTCGAAATCGAGTAGGGGCCCTGAGAAGAGCAACCTGTCCACCACTTCAATGCACCGTCATTTGGAATCCAAGCACTGGAATCAGTGGCAGGCAGCAACGGCAGGACAAACGTCGCCCGCCGTTCATGCCACTGCCTCTGCTCACAGTGCTGGCGATGCACTCCAGAGGACAAACCAGGACATCACTTCATTTGCCTCCGCCACTTTGTTGACTTCTCCTTCATCCTCTCCTGTTTCTGTCTTATCTCCTTCTCCTGCACCATCAAAGGCACCATCAGGCGCTTCTTTACAACAACCCACCATCTCTCAGACATTGGAGCGCCGGCAGAAATACACCGCTAACCACCCACCCACACAAGCCTAGAACGCCAACATAGCTAAACTGCTGGCCCAGGAGATGTTGGCGTTCCGGCTTGTTAAAACTCCCGCCTTCCCGGACCTGATGGCAACTGTGGCACCTCACTATGCCATCCCTAGCCGTCACAACTTCTCCCGGTGTGGCGTCCCCGCCTTGAACCCGCACGTGTCACTCAACATCAGTTGGGCCCTTAGTTCCGCGCTTTGCTGCAAGGTCCACTTGATCACCGACACTTGGACAAGCGCCTGTGGTCAGGGATGCTGTTTATCTTTAAGGACAGGCAGGGTGAATGTGGTGGAGTCTGGTCCCGGGGTGCAAACTGAGGTACCCTATCTCCTCTCCCAGGCCAAAATTCATGGCAGGAGTAGACTGAAACCCTACGACGCTGCAACCTCCACCCCAGCTACTAGTGGCAAACGCTAAAACACTGGTGTGGGGAGACGTCAGCAGGCAGTGCTGAAGCTCATCAGCTTGGGGGACAGACAGCACAGTGCCTCCGAGGTCAGGGTTGCCTGCTACACCTGGGGCCTGGCATTTTTACGCCTGTGATAATGGCTGGAACCTGGTAGCGGCTCTGGAGCTTGCCAGCCTCCAACACGTTCCATGTTTGGCCCACGTCTAACCTAGTGGTGCAACGTTTTTTGAAAACATACCCAAATGTACCGAAGCTACTGTTGAAAATGCGGCGCTTGTGCGCCCACTTTTGCAAGTGTACAGGAGTTGCTGCTAGCCTAAAAACACTCTAGCAAGGCCTACATCTGTCCAAACACAGGCTGTTGTCCGTCATTCACACACGCTGAAACCCTACAATACCATATCTTGAGCAGGGTGTGTGAGCTGCACAGACCTTTGATGGAGTTCCATCTACAAAACCCAAGGGTTCCTCAAAGTCAGCTCCCAAAGTTTCTGCACCATGAGTTTCCAGGGGTGGCAGAGTTATGGCTAGGGGAAGAGGCATGGATAGGGATGATGTCTAGGGGCAAAAGCAGTGTGGATGTGGAGGCAAGCTAAGCAGCAAAAACTGGGGGTACAAGCTAAGGCATGGACTGGGGTGATGTCTAGGGGCAAAAGCAGTGTGGATGTGGAGGCAAGCTAAGCAGCAAAAACTGGGAGTACAAGCTAAGGCATGGACTGGGGTGATGTCTAGGGGCAAAAGCAGTGTGGATGTGGAGGCAAGCTAAGCAGGGAAAAAGGTGGCTAGAGGCAAAGGTATGTCCAGAGGCAGAAGACAGCTGCATGACAGAAGCTAGACCTGAGCCAGCAAGGCCCAAGATGCCCTCTTTTCTAGCTTCCTTAGAAAAATTCTCCCATCGAGGCCACGTTCCTCGCTGGGGGAGATAATTTCTAAATGTATAGGTCGAGGACAAACTGAGTGTGGTTTACACACTTTGCAATGCGACTCCCCATCTCCCAGGCCTTTCATTCCAGGTTAAAGTACAGCACAACCCACCCACATGCCCAAGGCTTCAACGGCCTCATCTCAAAAATTCTGGCCCAGGAGATGTTGGGGTCCTGGCTTATGGACACTCTGCCCTTTTTGGGCCTGCTGGCTACTGCGCCACCTCACTGTGCCGTCCACACCAGCACTTTTCCCCAAACATGAGGCGGTCCCTAAGTTCAGCGCTTTGCCCAAAAGTTCCACGTGACCAGCTATGAATGGACAAGTGCATGCGGACAGGGACGCTAACTTTTAATCTTGGCACAGTGGTTGAATGTACTTGAGGCATGGACCGGGTCGCAAAATGTGGTAGACTGACTTGTCTCCCCACACAACATTCCTGGGAGGAGGGCTGAAACACCACCCTCCTCCTCCGCTGTTAGATTGACCCCAGCTACGAGCTGGAAACGCAGCAACACTGGTGTGGGGAGACGTCAGCAGGCCGGGCTGAAGCTCATCAGCTTGGGGGACGGACAGCACACTGCCTCTGAGGTCAGGGATGCCATCCTGGATGAGATGGCAATTTGTTTATCCCTGCTGCCCCTGGGGCCAGGCTTTTTTGTCTTGTTGGAGGGCTCTGGAGCTTGCCAGCCTCCAACACGTTCCATGCCTGGCCCACGTGTTCAATCTAGTGGTGCAACGATTTTTAAAAACATACCCCAAATTAGCAGAGATAAGGGTGAAAGTGGGGCACTTGGACACCCACTTTCCCAAGTCTACAGTACCTGGAGCTAGCCGCAATACACTCCAGCAAGGCCTACATCTGCCTGAAGCACCTACTGTTGTGCGAGGTCACCACACGCTCAAACCCTAGATACCGTATGTTGAGCAGGGTGTGTGAGCAGCAGAGACCTTTGATGGAGTACCAGCTACAAAACCCGAGGGTTCCTCAGAGTCAGCTCCCTCACTTTCTGCACCATGAGTTTCCATGGGTGGCAGAGTTATGGCTAGAGGCACAGGCATGGATAGGGGTAATGTGTAGGGGCAAAAGCAGTGTGGATGTGGAGGCAAGCTAAGCATAAAAAACTGGGGGTAAAAGCAGAGGCATGGACTGGGGTGATGTCTAGGGGCAAAAGCAGTGTGGATGTGGAGGCAAGCAAAGCAGGGGAAATGGTGGCTAGAGGCAAAGGGATGTCCATAGGCAGCAAGGGCAAAGATGCAAAACTCTCCCCTGTTTCAAGAATTTTCCTGATTTGTCTCCCCACAAAATATTCCTGGGAGGAGGGCTGAAACACCACCCTCCTCCTCCTCCGCTGTTAGATTGACCCCAGCTACGAGCTGGAAACGCTGCAACACTTGTGTGGGGAGACGTCAGCGGGCCGTGCTGAAGCTCATCAGCTTGGGGGCCAGACAGCACACTGCCTACAAAGTGAGTCATGCCATCCTCGATGAGACGGCAATGTGGTTTTTGCCACTGCACCTGGGCCCAGGCATGTTGTCATGTGTGATAATGGCCGTAACCTGGGATCGGCTCTGTAGCTTGGCAGCCTGCAACATATTCCATGCCTGGGCCACGTTTTTAACTCATTGCTGCTAATCTTTTTAAAAAGGTACCCCAATGTTCCTGAGCTACTGGTGAAAGTGTGGCGCTTGTGCGGATAGTTTTTAAAGTCTATAGTTGCCGCTGCTAGCCTCTATGCACTCCTACAACGCCTGTACCTGCTGGAACAACGGCTGTTGTGCGACGTCTCCACACTGCTGGCACTAAACATATCATGTGTTGAGCAGAGTGTGTGAGCAGCACAGACCTTTGATGTAGTTCCAACTCCAAAACCCTCGGGTTCGTCAAAGTCAACTCCCTCAGTTGCTCAACCATGAGTGGCCATGGGTGGCAGACTTATGTGAAATCCCATCTCATCTATTGCACTGGACATGAAACATTAGCATGCGCTCAGCACAACTCCGGATATGGCAGCTGCGTTAAGCAGGGTGCAGGGTACAACACAGACCAGGCCCGAGCACCAGGAACAGGTGTTAGAAATACTGCAGCATCCGCCATTTCCTTCCAATTTTGGGGTTTTGGACCCACCACCGACTTGTCTGGACCTCAGTGGGGATCATGAGACACAGTTGCCATCAGGGCAAGCTGTGGTCATGTGCGGTTTGCAGTAAGGGGGCAGTGCGCAATTGGAAGAGGAGTTGGTGGATGACGAGGCCACTGACCCCACATGGACAGGGGTGATGTCTAGGGGCTAAAGCAGTGTAGATGTGGAGGGAAGCTAAGCAGCAAAAACAGTGGGTAGAAGCAAAGGCATGCAAAACTCTACCCTGTTGGAAGACTTATTCCTAGGTCTGGAACACGTTAATGGCCCCCCCTGGACAAATTACTGCCACTCAGGGGCCTAGTGTCACCAGGAGGGACAAGTATAGGCGCATGTTGTGGGAATACCTGGCCGACACCAGCTCTGTCCTCTCCGATCCCTCTGTGCTCTACTGCCTACACTTATTTTTTCATCTTTTTTTCTGCACTGCACATCTCTTGCCTACTTCCTTTGGGATCTTAGAAGTGGTGGTCCACTTCCAAAGGTGGTAATTTCAGGGCTGGAGTTGTCAATAGACAGTGTAACGGGAGTAGCTGAGGTATCGCTGTCTTAACCACTTTTTGGCACAAAATTAACTTCCAAAGCCAAGTATGGTGCAAGTATATGATGCAAGGACACCTACACACCTATCTCTGACACATTGGGGAGTTCACCCTCATGCGCCCTTTTGGCCTGCACCATCATGCGCCTCTTCCCAGCCACTCCACATCTCCCAAGCTTTTCATTGCAGGCAGAAGTACAACACAACCCACCCCCATGCCCAAGCCTTTAACAGCCTCATCGATAAACTGCTGGCCCTGGAGATGTTGGTGTTTGTTTATGCTTCTGGATACCCAGGCCTTCCGTCAGCAGATGGCAGCTGGGGCACCTCCCTATGCTGGGCCTAGCCGTTACTACTTCTCTTGGTGTGCTGTCCCTGCCTTGCGCCTGCATGTGTCCCATAACATCAGTCGGGCCCAGAGCTCTGCGCTTTGCTGCAAGGTCCACTTGACCACCGACACATGGACAAGCGCCTGTGGTCAGGGATGCTGCAGTGCTTATCTTTAATGACAGGCAGGGTGAATGTGGTGGAGTCTGGTCCCCGGGTGCAAACTGGGGTGGCCTATCTCCTCTCCCAGGCCAAAATTCATGGCAGGAGTAGACTGAAACCCTACGATGCTGCAACCTCCACCCCAGCTACTAGCGGCAAACACTGTAACACTGGCGTGGGGAGATGTCAGCAGGCCGTGCTGAAACTGATCAGCTTGGGGGACAGACAGCACAGTGCCTCCGAGGTCAGGGATGCCATCCTGGCTGAGATGGCATTTTTTTTTCCCTGCTACACCTGGGGCCTGGCATTTTTGCGCCTGTGATAATGGCTGGAACCTGGTAGCAGATCTGGAGCTTGCCAGACTCAAACACGGTCCACGCATGGCCCACGTTTTCCAACTTGTTGGTGCCATGTTTCTTTGAAACCTACACCATTGTGCCTGATATACAGGTCAAAGTGGGGCCATTTTCGTAAGTGAGAACTAGCCTCTGCTAGGCAGAAAACATTCAGAGCACACTCCTCTCATCTTCGCACCGTTGGCTGGCGGAGGAAGACGAGGGGGTTGGAGTGGCATCTGATGTCCCTGTCCCACACGAGGCTAGAGGGTGCACTTCAGTGCATCCCATTGCTTCACCACAAATGGTGTGAAGGGGAGTGGAAAATGGAGGAAATGGAGAGTGACCCTTACAGTTGGGGCCAGCAAAGGCATGCCAAGTAACACACTGGCACACATGGCTGACTTCATCTTGGGTTGCTTTTCAAAACATATTTCACATCATGAAGAACAAATAATACTGGATTTTTACAAGCTTCGAACCCCGGTCTAGGTCTAATGTCTGTTCCTTTCTTATATTAGGGGAGAGGGAAAAAAAATTACTTCAGTGATACGTTTAGCGTACATAGACTGACTATTAATGTGTATCCCACTTAGTGTTGTTAGGGTTACACACCGTCACAACCTGGCTAAAGCTTCTATAGCTGTTAATAAAGTCAACATAACTTTACGGTATCCAAAAAGACAGCTGGTACCGACAGAGAGCAAGACAAATGTCAACCAAAGCTGTGAGCTCTGAACACCCACAGTGACTTTGGCGTCATCATCATTATAAGGGAGCGGGTGGTAATAAATAACTTGGCAGTGCCTAAAACCCAAAAAGCTTATACAACTATATTTACATTAAGATACACAAATGACACTTTTTAGTAGCATGTCATGAGACAAGCTGATAAGCTCTTCCTTTGTGCAGTGCTATTTGAAAGTTAAACGCTGCCTTTATTTTAATTCTGGAGAAGGTGCAGACATTAGATTTAGAACATGTTGTCTTCATTGTCCAAATCCTCTATATAGGTAATGTGTTTTTCGGGCCGAGCTGTCTGGGAACGAGCTGGTGCAGCACTGACAACCTGGGTGAATATGGCAAGAGCCTGAGATGTAGGGTGAATGAATCCCCAAATTATTTGGGGAATTTCCACTCAGAAACTGGCACTATATACCAGTAGCAAAAATTGTGGGTGCACGTAACCCCAATATATTCTTTGAATTCCCAGTCAGACAATGGCACTATATGGCAGTGGCAGGACTTGAAGGTATTTGTAACCCCAATATATTCTTTGCATTCCTAGTCAGACAATGGCACTATATGGCAGTGGCAGGACTTGAAGGTATTTGTAACCCCAATATATTCTTTGAATTCCCAGTCAGACAATGGCACTATATGGCAGTGGCAGGACTTGAAGGTATTTATAACCCCAATATATTCTTTGAATTCCCAGTCAGACAATGGCACTATATGGCAGTAGCAAAAATAGTGGGTGTATATAGCCCCAATTCTATTGCTAGGGGACTTGCAGGGTATTTCTGGGGTGAAGGTGGGGGGGGCACACCGTTGGAACGGGGATTTGGGGTGTATATATGGGGTATACGGGAATACACTGTCAGTGTATTCCATTCAGGATGCTGGGAAAGCTGGGTTGCGGCGATTGAGCCCGTCAGTGCCACGTTACACTGACAAGCTTCTCCCTGGAATTTAGCTCTTATAAGAGCTGTTGGTTGTCTTCTCCTTCTTATCCTAGCCTGTCCCTGCCTACCCAGAATCTAACCCCTAGCTAACTGGACGGAAACCTCCGTCCCCGGTGAATTGCAAGCTCAGAATGACGCGAACCTGGGCGTCACTGTTCTTTTAAATTAGAGGTCACATGTTTTCGGCAGCCAATGGGTTTTGCCTACTTTTCTCAACGTCACCGGTGTCGTAGTTCCTGTCCCACCTACCCTGCGCTGTTATTGGAGCAAAAAAGGCGCCAGGGAAGGTGGGAGGGGAATCGAGTAATGGCGCACTTTACCACGCGGTGTTCGATTCGATTCGAACATGCCGAACAGCCTAATATCCGATCGAACATGAGTTCGATAGAACACTGTTCGCTCATCTCTAATCTTGACAATTATGGCGATATCCTTAGGATATGCCACAAATGCCTGCTAGATGTGGAAAGATTTTAGCAGTCGTGGCCCTTTCTCATTCATATGTAGTTGCTAATGGGACTCCATTTTCAGAATAGACGTGGTATGGAGGAAATAATGAAGTATATAGTAGAGAATACAGTTAGTATTAGCACATCTTAAATTGTATTTATAACAGGAGGTACACATTGAGAAAAAAAATGACAGATCTGAAGTTTAATGAAGTAAAATGTATGTTTTATGCACAGTGATGATTTCATGATTTTTTTACCTTTCCTAATATTTAGAGCTTATACTTCAAGGATTTTCATCCATGTGCTGTTTGAGTTTTACATTGACTGCACAAAGACCCATTGACTTCTATATGTCTACTCAGACTTCTTTTTTTTCATGAACTGTGGTGAACCATTTCCTATTATTGGCCATTTTTTGTACCAAACATTGTGCATTTCCCAATGGGTATGTGAAAAACATGAACATCACATGGATGCCATCTATGTGTCCATTTTTCACAGACCACTCATTGGACCTTTATCAGTCAGTTAGACCTTCTTATGCTGGATACGGATGGAAGATCACATATACGTGGATAGAAAAACTAATGAAAATGGACACTGTAAGGTAAACATTTTACCATGCGTGAAAAACTGACATGGGAGTGTGAAACAGGCCTTAAACACTTCGAACTTTTGACAGTCCAGGCGACACAAATAAAAGCATGTCACTGTCACCAGTTTGTAATGGGGACATTTGTCTGGCAATTGAGGACCTTTTACACATAAATTGTTTCCAGAATCACGTTTGCTCTTTAAAGCAACAGCTGCTATCCTAAGTTGTGTGCATTAGAAGGGGCTTTTAGCTAGAATCTACTCAGGATGATCCAAGTCAAATCCCTTCTGTGTCTCATAGAAGGACATCTGTTATATTGACTCACATGTGTGCCAGGGTAAAACAGGAAGGTTTACACTGCACAGAGCTCAACACAAACTTTCAGAGATTCAGGTTACATTTTCTCTGGAATATTGACAGCTCCACTACTGTGTCTGAGACGAAGATTGAGCAAACTTTTTTCCTAGTGTCTCCAAGAAGGGGAAATGCATTGTTCATATGGCAAACCCATTTTTCACTGCAATGGAGAGTAATGTATAACAGATAAAACTTGACAGAGATTTTAGCCATTATTTAGTTGCTTAAATACTAACAAGAAATACAAACAAAAATATAATATATATATATATACACACCTCTCTCTCTGATCTTGTGTCTTTCCAATTGCTACACTGCCTGGTCCCTTCCGGTCATTTTTTTCTGGTGTCTGATAAACAGAGGAAATGGTTGTAGATTCCCACTCATTTCATCACTGTCGGTAGATCAGCAATGATGCCAAACCAGTCACCAAATCAGATTACCAATGATGCCAAACCAGTCACTAAATCAGATCATCAATGATGCCAAACAGTCACCAAACCAGGTCAACAATGATGCCAATGATGTGCATGAACATGTCGTCAGCCACCATCAGTGGACATGGGGCATCTGAAAGACTGAGTATCTTTTTTTCAATTTCATAAAAAAAGATTTATATATATATATATATATATATATATATATATATATATATATATATATATAACCTGGAAAATTGCTTTAATAGAAATTGACATTCCATAGACGGTGCTTTATTCTTTTTGTAAAGACAAAGTTAATGGGGTTGATCAGCGGGGCTCTACCCATCCCACAGATCAGGAGAATGGTGCAGTCATTTATTTCATTACTTCCTTGCACAGAAATACTGATAGTCAACATATTCCTCCACCCCTCAACACCCTGAGCAACCAACCCTATCGGTAATAGGGTCTTTTGTCCCTGCAACTCCACTCCTTGCTTCCTTTCTCGCATTCATCCTTCACCTACATTAAGTCAGTTTTTTATTCCTCACATTGCATCAGTTCCCTCATTGCTGGACAGTACATGTACTTGCCCTTGTTTCTAATGGGTAGGTACAGGTGTATGTCAGCAATTATTGCATGTGGCCTAATAAGTGTTAATTTATTATACAGTATATGATCTGATTGTTCTTATTCCTTTGATATTATCCCTTATGTCTAACCACCAAGTACCTAACGCTGTGTTGACATATTTTAGTGTCTTAAGGAAGTGTCATTGTTGACCTTTATATTTTCTAAGCTAGTCCTGGCCTGTATTACCATTATATGGATGTAAATGTATTTATATTTTATGTCCTAAGGAGGACTGAAGGACTTAATCAATACTTAATCTCTGTAAAGTGAAGTTTAATTTATTAGGCTCTTCATATGATATGTTTGTTGGTTTTGATTTTCCAAAATGCTTATTAGACTGATGCCATCAACTTGGATGTTCTTTGGACGCAAGCAACTGTTATTTAAACGATGATTTCACACATATTAAATGTCTTGCCACAGTTGGAAACACTAACATAGCATCGGTCATGGTATCCTCTGCTGAGCACAAGAGAGAAAGTCTGCAGCTACCATGATTCCATTAAAAAGTCCACTTGTTACATTTTCCCACAAGGAAATACTAATGTTTCAATGTATGACAACTCAGACATTAGGTAAATTTATATTGATTTTATACAAAGTTGTAAAATATAAAGGAAATGTGCTACAAACTAAAGAGTTGGGGAAACAGCATAGCACAACAAGCTACACTGTTCTGGGAATTACAAAAAAACGTTCACCCGAATTTCATTCACCTAAAAGGAAACTATAGAAATTGTATAGCTAAGCATATGTAGGTTCCTGTAGCAAGTCCTCATCAGGCAGGATGGGGTTAGGGGACTCCCAATCATTCCAGAGATAGATCTGGGCTTAGAGGTGTGAGCTGCATGTATCAGACATTATGACATCTCATTATCCAGGGAATATGTATTAAGTGACTGATATTGGAAAGTCCCTTTAAAGAGGACCTTTAACAACCTCTTCCATCTTCTCTTTGAGTCCTTTAATAGATACTGCTCCACTGATTCTATAGCAGGAATTTTTTCTCTAGCCTCTAACATTCCTGAACAATCATTTCTGATCGTTTCAACTATGTTGACTAGTAGTGACTTAACTAAAGCCTTGTGGGCCCCTTGTGGTGCTATCTTTTGTCTGGGGCCCCCTATCTCATCCCTACAGCGAATGGTTTTGTTAGTGATGGTTACGGGTGCTAAGGAGTTTAATCAACCTTTGTGTGGTAGAGTAACCTGAGGGTCTTTTTGGCTTATGGGCCAGATGGAAGCTGCAGTCTTAATACTGATGCCAGTGCTTATGGGCCCCCTAAGGCTCCTGGGCCCAGGTGTGACTTCATCCTCTGCACCCCATCAAGTTACTCCCCTGCTCACTAGCCTAGCTACTGTCAGGTGAGTAGCCATTTTTTGACTGCTCCAGCCAGGAACAACCCATTCTCACCAGCATATTGGGTGTTGAAAATAACAGAACTAATTAGTCAGGAATGGGGAGAGCCAGAGAAAAAATTCCATCTACTCCAGAATCAGTGAAGCAGCACTTATTACATAAAGAGCTATAGTTGGTGGTAAAAGGTCTTCTTTAAGCATCCAACAAAACAAACAAACAAAAAAAAAAAAACAACATACGGGTCTAATTGAAAATGGACATAAGCAATGATGATATTATAATTATATCCTTCATTACATTGTAAGATTTATATAATTGCATCTTGCTTCTTTTTTCTGAAGAAAAAAAAGAGAGCGGCTCCTATTCACTCCAATGGGAGCCGTTTTTGCAGGCGGATTCCATGTCAATATCCGCCTGCAAAAAACTCTGTGTGAGCTAGCCCTTATAGTGAGTGAACCTTCCAGATCAGCATAGAAGCATTGAGATATGACATTGTAACCAACTGGTGATGATGCCTGATGCTAAGGAACTGCTCAAACTTATTAGGCCATATGAAGCAACTTCTCTGCTGTCAAAAATGATTCATTTGGACTCTATGATAAATTATTTCCACAGTTTGATAGAAAAAATAGGGCTATTGTAAAAATTACAACAGTTTTTAAACTTTTTTTTTTTCCAAAGTTACCTACGCAAAGCAAAAAGTGCAAATTCTTCCTTTTCCCTATTTTATGGATTGTCCTGAGTAGAGATGAGCGAACACTAAAATGTTCGAGGTTCGAAATTCGATTCGAACAGCCGCTCACTGTTCGAGTGTTCGAATGGGTTTCGAACCCCATTATAGTCTATGGGGAACATAAACTCGTTAAGGGGGAAACCCAAATTCGTGTCTGGAGGGTCACCAAGTCCACTATGACACCCCAGGAAATGATACCAACACCCTGGAATGACACTGGGACAGCAGGGGAAGCATGTCTGGGGGCATAAAAGTCACTTTATTTCATGGAAATCCCTGTCAGTTTGCGATTTTCGCAAGCTAACTTTTCCCCATAGAAATGCATTGGCCAGCGCTGATTGGCCAGAGTACGGAACTCGACCAATCAGCGCTGGCTCTGCTGGAGGAGGCGGAGTCTAAGATCGCTCCACACCAGTCTCCATTCAGGTCCGACCTTAGACTCCGCCTCCTCCGGCAGAGCCAGCGCTGATTGGCCGAAGGCTGGCCAATGCATTCCTATACGAATGCAGAGACTTAGCAGTGCTGAGTCAGTTTTGCTCAACTACACATCTGATGCACACTCGGCACTGCTACATCAGATGTAGCAATCTGATGTAGCAGAGCCGAGGGTGCACTAGAACCCCTGTGCAAACTCAGTTCACGCTAATAGAATGCATTGGCCAGCGCTGATTGGCCAATGCATTCTATTAGCCCGATGAAGTAGAGCTGAATGTGTGTGCTAAGCACACACATTCAGCTCTACTTCATCGGGCTAATAGAATGCATTGGCCAGCGCTGATTGGCCAGAGTACGGAACTCGACCAATCAGCGCTGGCTCTGCTGGAGGAGGCGGAGTCTAAGATCGCTCCACACCAGTCTCCATTCAGGTCCGACCTTAGACTCCGCCTCCTCCGGCAGAGCCAGCGCTGATTGGCCGAAGGCTGGCCAATGCATTCCTATACGAATGCAGAGACTTAGCAGTGCTGAGTCAGTTTTGCTCAACTACACATCTGATGCACACTCGGCACTGCTACATCAGATGTAGCAATCTGATGTAGCAGAGCCGAGGGTGCACTAGAACCCCTGTGCAAACTCAGTTCACGCTAATAGAATGCATTGGCCAGCGCTGATTGGCCAATGCATTCTATTAGCCCGATGAAGTAGAGCTGAATGTGTGTGCTAAGCACACACATTCAGCACTGCTTCATCACGACAATACAATGCATTAGCCAGTGCTGATTGGCCAGAGTACGGAATTCGGCCAATCAGCGCTGGCTCTGCTGGAGGAGGCGGAGTCTAAGGTCGGACCTGAATGGAGACTGGTGTGGAGCGATCTTAGACTCCGCCTCCTCCAGCAGAGCCAGCGCTGATTGGTCGAGTTCCGTACTCTGGCCAATCAGCGCTGGCTAATGCATTCTATTAGCCCGATGAAGTAGAGCTGAATGTGTGTGCTTAGCACACACATTCAGCTCTACTTCATTGGGCTAATAGAATGCATTGGCCAATCAGCGCTGGCCAATGCATTCTATTAGCTTGATGAAGCAGAGTGTGCACAAGGGTTCAAGCGCACCCTCGGCTCTGATGTAGCAGAGCTGAGGGTGCACAAGGGTTCAAGTGCACCCTCGGCTCTCCTACATCAGAGCCGAGGGTGCGCTTGAACCCTTGTGCAGCCTCGGCTCTGCTACATCAGAGCCGAGGGTGCGCTTGAACCCTTGTGCACACTCTGCTTCATCAAGCTAATAGAATGCATTGGCCAGCGCTGATTGGCCAATGCATTCTATTAGCCCGATGAAGTAGAGCTGAATGTGTGTGCTAAGCACACACATTCAGCACTGCTTCATCACGACAATACAATGCATTAGCCAGTGCTGATTGGCCAGAGTACGGAATTCGGCCAATCAGCGCTGGCTCTGCTGGAGGAGGCGGAGTCTAAGATCGCTCCACACCAGTCTCCATTCAGGTCCGACCTTAGACTCCGCCTCCTCCAGCAGAGCCAGCGCTGATTGGCCGAATTCCGTACTCTGGCCAATCAGCACTGGCTAATGCATTGTATTGTCGTGATGAAGCAGTGCTGAATGTGTGTGCTTAGCACACACATTCAGCTCTACTTCATCGGGCTAATAGAATGCATTGGCCAATCAGCGCTGGCCAATGCATTCTATTAGCGTGAACTGAGTTTGCACAGGGGTTCTAGTGCACCCTCGGCTCTGCTACATCAGATTGCTACATCTGATGTAGCAGTGCCGAGTGTGCATCAGATGTGTAGTTGAGCAAAACTGACTCAGCACTGCTAAGTCTCTGCATTCGTATAGGAATGCATTGGCCAGCCTTCGGCCAATCAGCGCTGGCTCTGCTGGAGGAGGCGGAGTCTAAGGTCGGACCTGAATGGAGACTGGTGTGGAGCGATCTTAGACTCCGCCTCCTCCAGCAGAGCCAGCGCTGATTGGTCGAGTTCCGTACTCTGGCCAATCAGCGCTGGCTAATGCATTCTATTAGCCCGATGAAGTAGAGCTGAATGTGTGTGCTTAGCACACACATTCAGCTCTACTTCATTGGGCTAATAGAATGCATTGGCCAATCAGCGCTGGCCAATGCATTCTATTAGCTTGATGAAGCAGAGTGTGCACAAGGGTTCAAGCGCACCCTCGGCTCTGATGTAGCAGAGCTGAGGGTGCACAAGGGTTCAAGTGCACCCTCGGCTCTCCTACATCAGAGCCGAGGGTGCGCTTGAACCCTTGTGCAGCCTCGGCTCTGCTACATCAGAGCCGAGGGTGCGCTTGAACCCTTGTGCACACTCTGCTTCATCAAGCTAATAGAATGCATTGGCCAGCGCTGATTGGCCAATGCATTCTATTAGCCCGATGAAGTAGAGCTGAATGTGTGTGCTAAGCACACACATTCAGCACTGCTTCATCACGACAATACAATGCATTAGCCAGTGCTGATTGGCCAGAGTACGGAATTCGGCCAATCAGCGCTGGCTCTGCTGGAGGAGGCGGAGTCTAAGATCGCTCCACACCAGTCTCCATTCAGGTCCGACCTTAGACTCCGCCTCCTCCAGCAGAGCCAGCGCTGATTGGCCGAATTCCGTACTCTGGCCAATCAGCACTGGCTAATGCATTGTATTGTCGTGATGAAGCAGTGCTGAATGTGTGTGCTTAGCACACACATTCAGCTCTACTTCATCGGGCTAATAGAATGCATTGGCCAATCAGCGCTGGCCAATGCATTCTATTAGCGTGAACTGAGTTTGCACAGGGGTTCTAGTGCACCCTCGGCTCTGCTACATCAGATTGCTACATCTGATGTAGCAGTGCCGAGTGTGCATCAGATGTGTAGTTGAGCAAAACTGACTCAGCACTGCTAAGTCTCTGCATTCGTATAGGAATGCATTGGCCAGCCTTCGGCCAATCAGCGCTGGCTCTGCTGGAGGAGGCGGAGTCTAAGGTCGGACCTGAATGGAGACTGGTGTGGAGCGATCTTAGACTCCGCCTCCTCCAGCAGAGCCAGCGCTGATTGGTCGAGTTCCGTACTCTGGCCAATCAGCGCTGGCCAATGCATTCTATTAGCCCGATGAAGTAGAGCTGAATGTGTGTGCTTAGCACACACATTCAGCTCTACTTCATCGGGCTAATAGAATGCATTGGCCAATCAGCGCTGGCCAATGCATTCTATTAGCTTGATGAAGCAGAGTGTGCACAAGGGTTCAAGCGCACCCTCGGCTCTGATGTAGCAGAGCCGAGGCTGCACAAGGGTTCAAGCGCACCCTCGGCTCTGCTACATCAGAGCCGAGGGTGCGCTTGAACCCTTGTGCACACTCTGCTTCATCAAGCTAATAGAATGCATTGGCCAGCGCTGATTGGCCAATGCATTCTATTAGCCCGATGAAGTAGAGCTGAATGTGTGTGCTAAGCACACACATTCAGCACTGCTTCATCACGCCAATACAATGCATTAGCCAGTGCTGATTGGCCAGAGTACGGAATTCGGCCAATCAGCGCTGGCTCTGATGGAGGAGGCGGAGTCTAAGGTCGGACCTGAATGGAGACTGGTGTGGAGCGCTCTTAGACTCCGCCTCCTCCAGCAGAGCCAGCGCTGATTGGTCGAGTTCCGTACTCTGGCCAATCAGCGCTGGCCAATGCATCCCTATGGGAAAAAGTTTATCTCACAAAAATCACAATTACACACACGATAGAGCCCCAAAAAGTTATTTTTAATAACATTCCCCCCTAAATAAAGGTTATCCCTAGCTATCCCTGCCTGTACAGCTATCCCTGTCTCATAGTCACAAAGTTCACATTCTCATATGACCCGGATTTGAAATCCACTATTCGTCTAAAATGGAGGTCACCTGATTTCGGCAGCCAATGACTTTTTCCAATTTTTTTCAATGCCCCCGGTGTCGTAGTTCCTGTCCCACCTCCCCTGCGCTGTTATTGGTGCAAAAAAGGCGCCAGGGAAGGTGGGAGGGGAATCGAATTTTGGCGCACTTTACCACGCGGTGTTCGATTCGATTCGAACATGGCGAACACCCTGATATCCGATCGAACATGTGTTCGATAGAACACTGTTCGCTCATCTCTAGTCCTGAGTAATATATGTTATAGCTCAGATTTATTACAACTGCGAAGTTTTATATAAGCTTTCAACAATATTTCAGATATAAAATCAAATGACTAGAAGCACTGTGCTGAGTAGGGAAAAGTTCTACACAATTTGATGGCAGGGAAGATCTCTTGTTGAAAATGTTGATACTAGTGCAAAGAACACGTATATGTGTGTATGTGTGTATAGTGTCTATCTATCTATACAGAAATGTGCTTTTTTATTTTGTGTAATACCAGTGAATGATATGAAAGACCACCTACAGTTTCAGAAATGTGTATCTTATCCTTCCAAGTGGAGATCCGCTGACGCTTACATGTATCATGTCTCAGTAATAGCTTCCCCATGGAGACTTGCTTAGGTCAAGACGATGTCATATTGCAATACTAAACTGCACAATTTATCAAAGGTGACAAATATGTATTACAGTTCTAGTGTGGTCTCACTCAACTGAGGTCTAATCATTTTACTTTATATAGGCCCATAGAGATTTCTTAAGTAAATAAATTCTGGCATTGGGGATTTTAACAAATGCTTAGAATGTATTACAGAACAAAAGCAGCAATACACACCTTGGCACATTGGCACGCCTGCCAGTCTCTTCTTTCTGTTCTCACTCAAAACTGGCCCAATCATTGACTGCCACCCGCCATTAGATGAGTGGTCCTTTCCTGTGAGAGGACAAGCCCTCAGACATCGATAACAGAACATAATGGATGCAGAACAGTCATCAAAAACTGCCATTTACAGCCTTTATTAAAGAACATTAGATCATTGCACTGTCTTGTGAATAAGGCCTTCAGCTCGCTGCCTAAGCTAGTCTTGCTTAGACTCAGGCATCAGTAGACATTTTAGGTAGCTTCTTGGGCATAAAACCAAGATGTGGGGCACAAACTATGAGTGATAATGTAGTGCAATGGATACCACCTTGACTGGGGAGACATAGAAAGTGAAGCTCCTTTTACCAGATGAGTAAAGAACCATTGTACAGAGTGCCACACAGCTGAGGACTATTTCAACTGACACTGGGTACCCGGAGACAACATAAAGAGCCGGAATCACTCAGATCAGATTATAGGACTCGCACCTAGCCATTAGTAAAGATGCCACATGTAGACTCCTACTACAGTAAACCACCTCCCACTCCTCCATTAACCTGTGGTGACCAGCTAAAAAGTCAGATAGATTATGTCTCTGAGACATACTGATTACCAAGGACTCTAGTGATACAGACAATACAGACTGTGCCAGTCACTTGTTTCGATCTGATACTGTGCTTAATCACCCTATCTATACTGCTAGTTTATATGGATATAAGACTTTTCCTAAATACATTGGTTTATCAAAACTGCTTTGTTTGGCCGCTATCTTAATTTCTTCACTTCATTGTTGACACTGGCCCTTGGGATTATTTGCTCATTTGTCAAGTGACGTAGCTGCCTGCTCTCAGGAGGGGAGGGAGGGGCTGACAAGCAACGGAGCTCCTCATATAGGGGAGGGGGAGTTGAGAGCTCTGGGATTACTGTGCTGTCTATCTTCAGCTTTTAAGGCTGATAAGGGCTGAGATAAGGAGTCCGTTACCTCTGTATGTAATGCAAGCTGACTCAAATCCAGCTCTGCTACATCAGTTTCCACATCAGCATCATACTGTGGATCATAGCAGATAGAGCAAGTGAAACCCCACCCACCAATGTGCAAGAAATCCAGGAAGTGAAGAGAGTACAGAGCCTTCAGGCTGCAGAACAAGAGTTATGAGAATACCCCTTTAACTCCTCCAACTACAAAGTGCCTCCAGTGTGTTATTCCTGGCCTGACCACTACATCTTTGGTCAGGAAAATATGACTGATGTAGTCTAAGAATTCTAGCCTCTTATGCACCCTTACACTATTTAAAAAGTTAAAGAAAGAAGGGGCGGAGCTTGACTGCACGCTTGTATTGATGCTCACTGTTAGAGCTCCATCGTACATTGCCCAAAGAAGCTGTTTTAGCCCTTATCTAGTGAACCATTATGGTCAGACCAAACAAAAAAAGATCTGTCGTCTTACCGGGCACTCCGAGAGCCAGCCAACATCAAAGCGACATGCAGCGTTTTCTGAAGAAAAAATCATCACAGTCTCCGTATCGGTCACTTAAGATGGCGCCGGAGGAAAGGCGCAAAGCTGAAGCAGGGGAGGACTCCGAAACGGACAGCACTGCGGAGGGAGGACACACAGATAAGTCCCTCATGCAGATCTCACGTTCATTTTTACAGAAAGCACTAACAAAAGCCCTGATCCCCATTCATTCCAAGATTTCAGACATCAAGGAGAAGATAGAGACGATTGGCTACAGGGTACAGGCTTTAGAAGATGGCCACTCTGCTATATAGCAATATAGTCAGCCACAAAGCACCTCATCAAACACAGAGAGCTGATTAGGATTGAGCGATCATGTTCGGAAAAGATCGGAATTCCGAACACGATCTTTTTAGGTAGGATTGAGATCGGTGATTATTTCCCACAATGCTTTGCTACTGGCCAAGCATTGTGGGAAAAATTAACAATGTTAGCCTTCACACTGAGTATACGCTCCACTCATTCTGAGCGGAGCATATACTCAGTATGAAGACTCTGCTGCGGTTCCATAGGAATTAATGGAAGCAGTCGGCACACAGCCTTAACCCCCTGTGCGCCAGCTGCGTCCATTCATTCTAATGGGAGACTAGCTAACATCTCTATTAGCTATTTACCTGCAGAGTTGGCTGTTCCGGTGCTCGGTGTTCTCGTTCTTCTTCGCCTTGCTACCCCCGCCTCCCAGGTTAGTGTTAAAGAGCTAGGAAGAAGGCGTGTCTTGTGACTTAGGAGAATTTGAGCGGGTACAGGTTGGGGAGACGTGACGTCTCACCTCCTAGTACCCGCCCACACTCTCCTAACCCGCCCACACTCTCCTAACCTGGGAGGCGGGGGCAGCGAGGCAAAGAAGAACGAGAACACCAGGCACCGGACCAGCCATCTCTGCAGGTAAGTGGACACCAGGGGGGACTAAGTAGCCAGAGGATTTTTAAAAAATCCTCTGGCTACTTAGTGATTTAAAAAAATCACTACACAGCGTGGATTCTAACAATTAAAGAGTTCAACTGTTAGATTCCATGCTGTATAGTGAATAGGATTGTTTTTAAAATCCGATCTCCGATTAGTAAAAAAATCCCATTGACTTGCAATGGGATCGGAATTGGGATCAAGATCGGGTTCGAATGAAAAATGATCGGAAATCGGATTTCAAAATCGATCCTGAAAAGTCAAGATCGACTCAACCCTAGAGCTGATAGATCGGTCCCTCACTCTCATAGAGGACCAGGAAAACCGCAGTCGGCGGTAAAACATCAGACTCAAAGGTGTCCCTGAGTCCATCCTCTCCGACGACCTACCAAAGATGGTGGCAGAATTATTTGAAGACCTGCTTGGTAAGGACCGTACACGGTCCATCATTGTGGAGCGCATACACAGGGTGCTACGGCCTAAGCCGCGTCACGGAGACCCCCCCCCAGGGATGGTATCTGTGGATTACTATCATACCTTGACACAGCTGCAATTCTGGCTGCCTCTAGGGCCAAACAACATATTATGGTTAGAGATGAGCGAGTAGTGTTCGATTGAGTAGGTGTTCGATCGAATACTACGGTATTCGAAATACTCGTACTCGATCGAACACTACTAGCTGTTCGAAGTTTAAGGTTCGATGCAGAACCGGCGTTGATTGGCAGAATGCTATACATTCTGCCAATCAACGCTGGTTCTTCTCTTACCTTTAGAAGTCTTCTCCGTGCAGCGTCCCCGTGGCATCTTCTGGCTGGAATTCACTCTGCCTAGGAATCCGGCCTAGGCAGAGCCGACTGCGCATGCACGGGAATGCCCTCGCATGCACAGTCGGCTCTGCTCAGGCGTCGGGCCGGGCAGAGCCGACCGCGCATGCGCAGTCGGCTCTGCCTAGGCCCCGATGCCTAGGCAGAGTGAATTCCAGCCGGAAGACACCACGGGGGCGCTGCGCCGAGAGAAGACTTCAAGGAGAATCCAGCCCGAAGGTCACTCGTGGACTTGGTAAGTATAATGTTATCGAATTTTGCGTACCCCTGAAACGAGCATTTCCCCCCATAGACTATAATGGGGTTCGAAATCCGTTCGAACAGTCGAACAGTGTGCGGCTGTTCGAATCAGATTTCGGACCTCGGACATTTTAGTGTTCGCTCATCTGTAATTATGGTAGGAGATGCAGAGATCTTCCTTTACCAGGATGTCGCACCCTCCATACTCACTAAGAGACGTTTACTGCGTCCGCTCTTGGAAGAACTACGAGCACATAATATCCAGTATGCCTGGCTATATCCTTTTGGCATTTCTACAACCATCTCAGGCAAGAGAATTACCGTTCACAAAACGAAAGACCTCGCTTTTGTCTGGTCAACGTTAGACATTGAACCGATAGACATACCTTCATGGCTCCAGTCTTCTTCCTCCGCCATGCTACCAGATCTCTCTCTGATCCCATCCCTCCCGGAGACTGGGAGGTACCACTCTCCAAAGATGAAGAAATCTGCAATGAGACATTAATCCTGAGTTAGATGCCCTTCCTGCCCGTCTCTTGCACATCTATGGGAGTTAAGTACTTTTGCCACAGCCCGACGGGTTTTGACCATTATACGTTTTTTCCTTCCACATAATTGCAGGTTATTGTCCCTGTTGATCCACATTTATATACCTGCAACTATACCCAGCTCCAGTTAAGACTATATGTTTCTATTACTGGCGCGTCAGTGATTTCTTAACTGACGCAATGGAGTGACTTTACCTGTCCTGGCTATTTTCTTTGTGAAGCAGACATACCTCTTTATCTGATCTTGTGAAATACAGGTTTACATGACTTTATTTATTTTCATTAGTTTCTTAGTTTCTCATGAGTCTCATATTGTTACTAGGTTGGCTGTTGGCTGTTGCTCTTCTACTGATACATCAGCCGCCTTTGCCTCGTTACTAGTTTGCTATTGCACCTGTTATATTGAGTGTTTGGAAACAGCTTAGACTTGGTTCACACATGAGTATGCCATCCGTCCATTTGAATTCAGTTTGTGACTTAAAATGGACTGATGCACATACTGATTGTATACTGACACCTTTTTATGCTGATAGCAAACACTGTCCGGCCCCTAGACGACAGATAAGGGGATTAAAAGTAGAAAATTGTAAACAGAGTAGAGATAAGGACATTTATTATATGAGATAAGGACATTTATTATATGTCCTTATCTCTAATCTGTTTACAATTTTCTACTTTTAATCCCCTTATCCGTCCTCTAGGGGAGGGACAGCGTTTGCTATCAGCATAAAAAGGTGTCAGTATACAATCAGTATGTGCATCAGTCCGTTTTTAGTCTCAAACTGAATTCAAACGGATGGATGGCATACTGATGTGTGCACCGAGCATTAGTCTCATGCTCCCTTTGCTGACCTGTTATGATGGTTCAATGTTCTAATTCTGTTCTGACAGCTTCTGACGGCATGTCACCGATCAGGCTTTACACTTTCCTACTCCCCCCGCCTTATCCGGGCACTGTAATCTGATTTTCTACTTTACCTGCCTGGTAGTTTATGCCGTGTTATTCTCGTTAATTGATTGATATCATTGGCATCTGTACTAAATATTCATACTTGCATTCTTTTTCCTAGCTCTCTTTTCTCCTCCTTAAGCCCCTACTTCCCCATAGGTGTAGTGTTTTCTTGATGTATGCTATGGCTGACCTTCCAAGTACACCCTCCAAGAGAGGACAACCAAGCTGCACCTCCCTGACGGTTACCTCCCTGAACATCAAAGGTATGAATTCACCTAACAAATGCCATGCAATCCTGCGTACTGCAAAAAAGCTGAAATCTGATGTACTCGTACTACAAGAAACACACTGTAAACAAAACCAGATCTCTTCCTTTCCCAGAGAAGGATTCCATCAGTGGTTCCACTCGGCACACCCAACCTCCTCCTCTAAGGGTGTAGCTATTGCCCTTAAGAGGAATACCCCCTTTGTGTTGAAGCAGCAACTGTCGGTTGAGGAAGGTAGATACCTTTTCGTGAAGGGTCTTCTTGCCTCTAAAATGGTTACCTTTGCCTCGCTATATGCCCCTAACCAATACCAAGTGGGCTGGATTGTCTCTACCTTGCATTCCCTCTCTTTGTTTGCTGAAGGAGAACTCAAAGTAGGGGGAGATCTTAACATAAAGCTAAATCCGGTGATTGATTCCTCTTCTGGTAAATCTGCTCTAGCTCTCAGAGGTCCTAGGAAAATTATCTCAGATATAGGTGATTTGAAGTTGATAGACTCCTGGCGTTGCTCCAACCCCTCCACGAGGGATTATACCTTCTACTCTGCCCCCCATAAGTCCTACCAGAGACTCAACTACATCCTCTCCTCCTCTTCCTTTCTGCCCTGTATTCTTAGCTCAAAAATTGGCACAATCGACATTTCTGTTCACGCCCCTATCACCACAGTATTCCAACTGTCCCATGTAACTAAACCCCAATGGTCTTGGCGCCTTAACGAATCCTTACTTGACAACTCTGATATCAGACTGAAATTTGCAGATGACCTTTCCTACTTCTCTATTAATGACACCCTCAACATATCTTTTTTTTTTCAATTCTAATTTTATTGAAATTCTTTACAAATTTTTAACAATATAAGTTCCCAAAAAATAAGCAGGTAGACAATAATGTGAAGTACATTTGCAAAATGCAATGTCAAGTCAAATTGTGTATTAACATAAGAACAATTTATCAACTTGAAAATAAACTGACATAAATGGTAAATAGATAAATTAGCTCCCATACCTTAAGTGGGAAACGAAGTATGGTTTTAGATCAAGTGCAGCATGGGAAGGTAAATGGACATGTGGGGAAGATATAGATGACGGGGGGGGGGGGGGGGGGACGTTGGAGGGGGAAAGGACTTGGCCAGAAAAGGGAGTGGGGAAGATATCATGGAATAGATACAGAGATTTTGTGAAGAAACAACTCAAAACATGGTGAAAAAAGTAGTTGCAAAAGTTTAAGCCAAGGGCTCCAGATTTTCAGATAATCATCATGCGTTTTTTCTTTCCAACTTATCAACTCTTCAAACCCTGCTATTTGATGAATTTTTTCTCTCCACATTTGGACTGTTGGAGGGCAGGGTTGAAACCATTGTAATGGTATCAGCGACTTTGCAGCTTCTAAAAGTTCTTTTTGGAGGGGGAATATTAGGCAGAGGGTTTGGATTGTAGTATCTCACCTGGGCCAATGTTAGGTGCTTTCCCTAATACTACGGTTATCTGTTCAAAGATCTCTCTCCAATATTTCTGAATATTTTCACACTCCCACCAGAGATGTAACATTGAACCTGGAGACTTCCCACATCTCCAGCAAGCATCTGTATTGGATAGTTTTCTATGGTATGGCCATATTGGTGTCCTGTACCACCTCGCTAATATCTTAAAGTGGGATTCTTGTAGCCTTGTGTAGGTAGAGAAACCATGAGAATGGGATAAAATGAAATAAATTTCTTGGTCTGAGAAGGTAGTTTTAAGTTCTAATTCCCAAGATCGGAGATAGGAGGGTTTATAGAGATTGTCAGACTGCGTCAAATATGACTTGCACATGGAGATTTTTCTATACAAGGGTATAGTTGATTTCAGTTGTTTCTCATACTGGGACAAAGGCCTTTGGTAATTCCATCTTTTGAGCAGGTCAGAGAATACATGTTTAAAGTTAAGCTCAGTTATTTTTGTTTTTAGCTCGTCAAGAGTAAGAGGGTTGCCATTTCGGATTAGGTCTGTTATTTTTAATTTGTGGAGTCTCGACCACCAATCTGGCGGCGAAGCTATGGAGTGCGAAGTTAGGCATTAGAGATGAGCGAACACTAAAATGTTCGAGGTTCGAAATTCGATTCGAACAGCCGCTCACTGTTCGAGTGTTCGAATGGGTTTCGAACCCCATTATAGTCTATGGGGAACATAAACTCGTTAAGGGGGAAACCCAAATTCGTGTCTGGAGGGTCACCAAGTCCACTATGACACCCCAGGAAATGATACCAACACCCTGGAATGACACTGGGACAGCAGGGGAAGCATGTCTGGGGGCATAAAAGTCACTTTATTTCATGGAAATCCCTGTCAGTTTGCGATTTTCGCAAGCTAACTTTTCCCCATAGAAATGCATTGGCCAGTGCTGATTGGCCAGAGTACGGAACTCGACCAATCAGCGCTGGCTCTGCTGGAGGAGGCGGAGTCTAAGATAGCTCCACACCAGTCTCCATTCAGGTCCGACCTTAGACTCCGCCTCCTCCGGCAGAGCCAGCGCTGATTGGCCGAAGGCTGGCCAATGCATTCCTATGCGAATGCAGACTTAGCAGTGCTGAGTCAGTTTTGCTCAACTACACATCTGATGCACACTCGGCACTGCTACATCAGATGTAGCAATCTGATGTAGCAGAGCCGAGGGTGCACTAGAACCCCTGTGCAAACTCAGTTCACGCTAATAGAATGCATTGGCCAGCGCTGATTGGCCAATGCATTCTATTAGCCCGATGAAGTAGAGCTGAATGTGTGTGCTAAGCACACACATTCAGCACTGCTTCATCAAGCCAATACAATGCATTAGCCAGTGCTGATTGGCCAGAGTACGGAATTCGGCCAATCAGCGCTGGCCAATGCATTCTATTAGCCCGATGAAGTAGAGCTGAATGTGTGTGCTAAGCACACACATTCAGCACTGCTTCATCAAGCCAATACAATGCATTAGCCAGTGCTGATTGGCCAGAGTACGGAATTCGGCCAATCAGCGCTGGCTCTGCTGGAGGAGGCGGAGTCTAAGATCGCTCCACACCAGTCTCCATTCAGGTCCGACCTTAGACTCCGCCTCCTCCGGCAGAGCCAGCGCTGATTGGCCGAAGGCTGGCCAATGCATTCCTATGCGAATGCAGACTTAGCAGTGCTGAGTCAGTTTTGCTCAACTACACATCTGATGCACACTCGGCACTGCTACATCAGATGTAGCAATCTGATGTAGCAGAGCCGAGGGTGCACTAGAACCCCTGTGCAAACTCAGTTCACGCTAATAGAATGCATTGGCCAGCGCTGATTGGCCAATGCATTCTATTAGCCCGATGAAGTAGAGCTGAATGTGTGTGCTAAGCACACACATTCAGCACTGCTTCATCAAGCCAATACAATGCATTAGCCAGTGCTGATTGGCCAGAGTACGGAATTCGGCCAATCAGCGCTGGCCAATGCATTCTATTAGCCCGATGAAGTAGAGCTGAATGTGTGTGCTAAGCACACACATTCAGCACTGCTTCATCAAGCCAATACAATGCATTAGCCAGTGCTGATTGGCCAGAGTACGGAATTCGGCCAATCAGCGCTGGCTCTGCTGGAGGAGGCGGAGTCTAAGATCGCTCCACACCAGTCTCCATTCAGGTCCGACCTTAGACTCCGCCTCCTCCGGCAGAGCCAGCGCTGATTGGCCGAAGGCTGGCCAATGCATTCCTATGCGAATGCAGACTTAGCAGTGCTGAGTCAGTTTTGCTCAACTACACATCTGATGCACACTCGGCACTGCTACATCAGATGTAGCAATCTGATGTAGCAGAGCCGAGGGTGCACTAGAACCCCTGTGCAAACTCAGTTCACGCTAATAGAATGCATTGGCCAGCGCTGATTGGCCAATGCATTCTATTAGCCCGATGAAGTAGAGCTGAATGTGTGTGCTAAGCACACACATTCAGCACTGCTTCATCAAGCCAATACAATGCATTAGCCAGTGCTGATTGGCCAGAGTACGGAATTCGGCCAATCAGCGCTGGCCAATGCATTCTATTAGCCCGATGAAGTAGAGCTGAATGTGTGTGCTAAGCACACACATTCAGCACTGCTTCATCAAGCCAATACAATGCATTAGCCAGTGCTGATTGGCCAGAGTACGGAATTCGGCCAATCAGCGCTGGCTCTGCTGGAGGAGGCGGAGTCTAAGGTCGGACCTGAATGGAGACTGGTGTGGAGCGATCTTAGACTCCGCCTCCTCCAGCAGAGCCAGCGCTGATTGGCCGAATTCCGTACTCTGGCCAATCAGCACTGGCTAATGCATTGTATTGGCGTGATGAAGCAGTGCTGAATGTGTGTGCTTAGCACACACATTCAGCTCTACTTCATCGGGCTAATAGAATGCATTGGCCAGCGCTGATTGGCCGAATTCCGTACTCTGGCCAATCAGTGCTGGCCAATGCATTCTATTAGCTTGATGAAGCAGAGTGTGCACAAGGGTTCAAGCGCACCCTCGGCTCTGATGTAGCAGAGCCGAGGCTGCACAAGGGTTCAAGCGCACCCTCGGCTCTGATGTAGGAGAGCCGAGGGTGCACTTGAACCCTTGTGCAGCCTCGGCTCTGCTACATCAGAGCCGAGGGTGCGCTTGAACCCTTGTGCACACTCTGCTTCATCAAGCTAATAGAATGCATTGGCCAGCGCTGATTGGCCAATGTATTCTATTAGCCTGATGAAGTAGAGCTGAATGTGTGTGCTAAGCACACACATTCAGCTCTACTTCATCGGGCTAATAGAATGCATTGGCCAGCGCTGATTGGCCAGAGTACGGAACTCGACCAATCAGCGCTGGCTCTGCTGGAGGAGGCGGAGTCTAAGATCGCTCCACACCAGTCTCCATTCAGGTCCGACCTTAGACTCCGCCTCCTCCAGCAGAGCCAGCGCTGATTGGCCGAATTCCGTACTCTGGCCAATCAGCACTGGCTAATGCATTGTATTGGCGTGATGAAGCAGTGCTGAATGTGTGTGCTTAGCACACACATTCAGCTCTACTTCATCGGGCTAATAGAATGCATTGGCCAATCAGCGCTGGCCAATGCATTCTATTAGCGTGAACTGAGTTTGCACAGGGGTTCTAGTGCACCCTCGGCTCTGCTACATCAGATTGCTACATCTGATGTAGCAGTGCCGAGTGTGCATCAGATGTGTAGTTGAGCAAAACTGACTCAGCACTGCTAAGTCTCTGCATTCGCATAGGAATGCATTGGCCAGCCTTCGGCCAATCAGCGCTGGCTCTGCCGGAGGAGGCGGAGTCTAAGGTCGGACCTGAATGGAGACTGGTGTGGAGCGATCTTAGACTCCGCCTCCTCCAGCAGAGCCAGCGCTGATTGGTCGAGTTCCGTACTCTGGCCAATCAGCGCTGGCCAATGCATTCTATTAGCCCGATGAAGTAGAGCTGAATGTGTGTGCTTAGCACACACATTCAGCTCTACTTCATCAGGCTAATAGAATACATTGGCCAATCAGCGCTGGCCAATGCATTCTATTAGCTTGATGAAGCAGAGTGTGCACAAGGGTTCAAGCGCACCCTCGGCTCTGATGTAGCAGAGCTGAGGGTGCACAAGGGTTCAAGTGCACCCTCGGCTCTCCTACATCAGAGCCGAGGGTGCGCTTGAACCCTTGTGCAGCCTCGACTCTGCTACATCAGAGCCGAGGGTGCGCTTGAACCCTTGTGCACACTCTGCTTCATCAAGCTAATAGAATGCATTGGCCAGCACTGATTGGCCAGAGTACGGAATTCGGCCAATCAGCGCTGGCCAATGCATCCCTATGGGAAAAAGTTTATCTCACAAAAATCACAATTACACACCCGATAGAGCCCCAAAAAGTTATTTTTAATAACATTCCCCCCTAAATAAAGGTTATCCCTAGCTATCCCTGCCTGTACAGCTATCCCTGTCTCATAGTCACAAAGTTCACATTCTCATATGACCCGGATTTGAAATCCACTATTCGTCTAAAATGGAGGTCACCTGATTTCGGCAGCCAATGACTTTTTCCAATTTTTTTCAATGCCCCCAGTGTCGTAGTTCCTGTCCCACCTCCCCTGCGCTGTTATTGGTGCAAAAAAGGCGCCAGGGAAGGTGGGAGGGGAATCGAATTTTGGCGCACTTTACCACGTGGTGTTCGATTCGATTCGAACATGGCGAACACCCTGATATCCGATCGAACATGTGTTCGATAGAACACTGTTCGCTCATCTCTATTAGGCATGAAAGCAGACTCGCAGGCAGCAGTGGGGAGATTTCTGGGGCCAATTTGTCCTTGTACATTAGCCAAGTTTCTGCAGGTCGTTTTAGAAGATTATCATAATCTGAGTGTCTTATTTCTTTTGAATTCGGGAGCCATAATAGTTTTAGCATGTTCCTGCCATGGTTGGTTTCCTCTAGCGATGTAAGCGAAGGGGCATTTAATTGGGAACATATAGGACATCCAACGGGAGAGTTGGATTGCTCTGTAGTACATATGCATGTCGGGAATTGCTATGCCACCTTCTCTCTTCGCTTTAGTGAGAAAGGAAAAGGATATTCTCGGTGAGCTCCCTTTCCATAAGTAGAATGAGAACACTGTGTATTTTTGTGAAAAATTCCTGGGGAACATAGATAGGTAGCATTTGTAAAATGTAAAGAATTCTGGGTACTATGTAGGTTTGGAGGAGATTTCTTCTGCTTAGCCATGAAATTAGTGGAAGGTCGTAGTCTTTTAGAAGTTTTTTGATCTCTTTTAGGAGAGGGATATGGTTAAATTTATACATTTCTCTCGGATCTGACGGAAGTCGGATGCCAAGATATTTAATGGCATCAGGCTTCCAAACAAAAGGAGAGTTCTTGGAAAGTCTTCCTGCTTCCATCCTGGGAAGAGACACATTAAGAATTTCAGATTTTGTGATGTTAAATTTGTAATTGGAGAGCTGATTTTAATTGTTGAGGGAGTTAATTAGTTCTGGGAGACCAGATTCTGGGTTTGATATGCAAAATAAAATATCGCCCGCAAATGCTACTGACTGTAGAGAAGCTTTTCCACGTTTAAACCCTTTGATTTCATCATTTTGATGGATAGACTGAAGTAATGTTTCCAGGGTGAGAACGAATAGAGAAGGTGAAAGCAGGCAAATTTGGCGGGTGCCGTTTGATATTGTAAAATAATCAGATAATATTCCATTCACTCTCAGTCTAGCGTGTGGTTGGTCATAAAGCATGGATATGGCTTTGACAAACTGAGCTGGGAAACCAAACACCAAAAGTGTGGCTTCCATAAATTTCCAACTCACTCTGTCAAATGTCTTTTTGGCATCAACACTTAACAAAATTAATGGGATCCTTTTCTTGCGTGCAATGGATATGGTGTGCACTAATCTAATGGTATTGTCCTTACCTTCCCTATTTTTAACAAATCCACATTGTTCATCACAGAGTAGATTCGGGAGTAGGGATCTCATTCTCATTGCTAAGAGTTTTGACCAAATTTGCAGATCTAAATTCAACAGGGATATAGGTCTGTAACTACCACAATCTTGTGGGTCTTTCCCTTCTTTAGCAATGAGAACAACATGCGCCTCCTGTGTCTGTCTTTGCATGGGGTTACCTTGTAGAAGGGAGTTACAAAATTTGGTGAGATAAGGGAGTAATTGTTTCGAGAACTTTTTTTTAATATAACAGTGGAAGACCATCTGGGCCAGGTATTTTTCCCAGTGGGAATGATTTTATTACTTTAAGTAACTCTTCCGAAGTTATCAGGGTTAGGAGGTCGCGATGGGCTGTATCAGTTACCTTGGGAAGGGATAGTGAATTTAAAAAGGTAGTCATTAGAGATGAGCAAGTAGTACTCGATGGAGTAGGTATTCGATCGAATACTACGGTATTCGAAATACTCATACTCGATCAAGTACCACTCGCTGTTCGAATGTAAAAGTTTGATGCAGAACCAGCATTGATTGGCCGAATGCTATACAGTCAGCCAATCAATGCTGGTTCTTCTCCTACCTTTAGAAGTCTTCTCCGTGCAGCTTCCAGGCATCGGGCCTGCGCAGTCGGCTCTGCCCAGGCCCAATGCTGGCAGAGTGAATCAAGAGCCAGAAGACGCCGCGGGGAACCTGCAAGGAGAAGACTGCACGGAGGATCCAGTCCGACCCTCACTCGTGGACTTGGTAAGTATAATTTGATCGAACGTTGCCTACCCCTGAAACGAGCATTTTCCCCCCATAGACTATAATAGGGTTCAATATTCAATTCGAGTAGTCGAATATTGAGGGGCTACTCGAAACGAATATCGAACCTCGAACATTTTACTGTTTGCTCATCTCTAGTAGTCATTAATTCGTCTTTTTTTGTGACTGGTGGGATGTCATTGTTGGAGTCAATGTTATAACGTTTAGTGTAAAATGTATGGAAAGCTGCTGCAATGCGATTAGTGTCTCTCTCTACAATGCCAGAAGTGTTTTTAACTGCTGATATGTGAGATTTAGTGTGTCCCTTCTTAATCATGGCGGACATAAGGCGGCCGCCTTTGTTGCCATGGGCGTAAAAACGTAGTTTTGAGTACATAAGGCTTTTAATCGACTTACTGTTTAACGCTTGTTTCAGTTTGTCACTTAGTTTCAACAACTCCTCCTGGATATCTTTCAATGTCTGCTGTTTATGAACTCTTTCTAGCGCAGAAATTTGAGCCAATAGAGAGTCAATTTCTTTATGTTTACTTTTCTGTAAAATTGAAGCTTTGGAAATGAAAATGCCTCTTATAAAGCTTTTGTGTGTTTCCCAGAGGAGTGTTGAGATCACATCGGTCGTGTCATTCGTTTCAAAAAATTGGGACAGGGACTCTTCTACTTGTTTAGTTGTGTTTGATTTGTCGAACAAGGACTCGTTGAGTCTCCATGTCCATTGTTTGGGAGTTAGGTTGAGTAGAATTAGCAACTTGTAGGAGTAAAGTATTGGAGCAGAAAATATAATCCAATCGCTGATGCAAATTATGCGGTGTAGAGAAAAAAAAAGAGTAATCTTTAGTTGTGGGATTGAAAAATCTCCATGAGTCAGTCACATGCAAGTCTTGTAAGGCGATGCGGAGATGTCGCAACTTTTTTTGGGATATTTCCGATTTACCTGTAGAGGTGTCTGTCAAGGGGTCTAATGCGATGTTTAGATCTCCTCCTAAGATTATGTCTCCCTCTGAAAAGGAGGATAAGGCGTGTATTGTGTCAATCAGCCAAGAGACCTGGTTTTTATTTGGAGCATAAATTATAGCTATGGTGAGTTTTCTGGTGGCTAAGAAACTTTTATAAAAAGAAATCTGCCATCCAAATCTGAAAGTTGGTTAGTAACCATAAGAGGGCAGGAGTTTTTGATGGCAATTGCAACACCCTTAGAGTTGGAAGAAAGGCTGTTAGAGTAGAACCACTGTGTATAAAGAAATTTGGGAGGTATAGGGACTTTTTCTTGCGTATAGTGAGTTTCTTGGAGTAACAATATATCAGAGGACATTCTTTTACACATATTCATAACCCAATGTCTTTTGTGTGGAGAGTGCAACACTTTCACATTGAAAGAAGTTGCTATAAGTTGTAAAGGGGTCATTCTTGTCGCTTGTGAGTTAGATATTCAATCTGGTTTTACAATTACTATAGTTAAAGAAGTAGTTACTTCACTGTCTCTGGGACAAATTAGATGAGATCTGTGGGGGGAGTGAGAAGGGAGGGAAGGAGGGATGTGGGTGGGAGGGGTGGGGGAGGGGTCTTGCACTAAGGCAGGGAGTAGGAGTTAGTAATCCCCAATGGTTGTCCACAGTCAGTCTCCCACAGGGGCACATCTCTTGGTGGTTCTCCCTGCTTCGGCTTTGTTCTCAGTGCTCTGTGTATCCTTTTAACAACAAACAATTTGGCTCTTTCCTGGCCTAGTAAGTCAGAGAATAGGCTGTCGTCCATTTTAGGCAAATTATCAAGCAGGACAGTCTCTGGAAGTCCTTTGATTCTAACATTTTTGTGCTTAGATTTGTTTTCCTGTTCTTCTGCTAACAGTAGCGACTTATGGATCATTTCTTTGTTTGAGAAGCTGATCAATCACTATGTCTGAGTGGGATCTTATTGTCGAGTAAGCATCTTCTAGGGCCTGCACACGCTGCCCCACAGACTGTATTTCTGTCTTAATTTCAGCCACTGCCTTGGTAAGGGCTTTCTGCAGAAATGACTTGGACATGTGGACCAAGCCGCTATCAGTGCTTTCAGTCTCAACTGCACCCTCACCCTTTGAATCATCCATGTACTCATGGTCGGGTCTGTGGTCCAGCGCTATCTTGTGAGAACTCTGTGGCGGGATAAGACCTTTTTTACGCAGAAACGCTGCATATCCCCTTGTTTGTTCACTTTTGGGGTACTCGGTGCTTCTAGGGAGCGATCCCTGTTTGCTTTGCCCATGTTGTCCAGCTCAAAACAGCTAAACGAGGCAGTTTAAGGCACTATGCGGAGGAGCTCTAGTGTAGCACGTCCTTCGCCATGCGCGGTCAGGCTCCACCCCACCCCCGACATATCTGACACTTCTCTGGGAAGCGTATAAGCCTGTTATTAGAGGTCTTTTCAACTCAAAAGCCTCAACTCTAAAGAAATTATGCCAAGAAAAGGTTGACTATCTCTTATCACAAATCTCAGCCCTCAAATGTCAGCATAAATTGACCCAGCTACAGTCGACCTTATCTGAGCTCACCGAGTTAAGACAGAAACTCAAATCTCTTCTAAATTTTCCAGCTGCAAAAAGCCTCCTTTACTCTAAATCCAAACTGTACGCATATGGTAACAAAGGGGGGAAATTAATGTCGGCTATGATAAAGAAGGGGAAGGCCTCTACGCATATTTTGTCTTTCTACAAGTGATGGCCTTGAAGTGAGGGATACAACACAGATTACGCAATCGTTTCGCAACTACTATGAAGGACTTTATAATCTGAACCATTCTGACTCTTCAGTGGATAGGCATAATAAGACACTTTTTACTAGCAAATTCCTATCCTCCCTAAATCTTCCCTCTATAACTGATGAAGAGAAAAAAAGCTCTCCTTACTCCTGTCACAGAGGGTGAAGTTTCCTTGGTCCTCAAGAGTTTTGCAAAATACAAGAGCCGAGGCCCAGACAGTTTACCTCTTTTGTATTACCTCACTTTTCAGAAACAACTTCTCCCCTACCTGACTAGGTTTTGTAACTCGCTGTTACAAGGTCGGCCAATGCAAGCCCAAATGCAAGAAGCCCATATTACCCTCATATTTAAGGAAGGCAAGGACCCGAAGTCATGTAGCAGTTACAGACCGATATCACTTCTAAATATTGATTTGTCTGGGCTAAGATCCTAGTATGGCGCCTGAACCCCTTGCTTCCCTCTCTCCTTCACAAAGAACAAGTTGGTTTCATTGGGGGGAGAGAAGGTAAGGACAATACTATCAAATTGCTATATGATATCTTGATAGCGCGTAGAGATAACATCCCCCTGTTCTTTCTGGGAGTTGACGCTGAAAAGGCGTTTGATAGAGTAAATTTGTCCTTTATGGTGGCTGCCCTACATGCTTTCGGTATCCCGCATGACTTCATCCGTGCTATTATGTTATGTATATGTTATATGCTATACTCCCACCCCTATGCGAGGTGAAGAGTCAACGGTATCCTCTCTGGTAGTTTTAGCATCATAAATGGTACCAGGCAGGGCTGCCCTCTTTCCCCCACCCTTTTCATCCTCACCCTAGAAACACTATTACAAAAAGTGAGACAACACCCAGGAATTCAAGGTCTTACTATGGGAGATTCTACGCTTCACACCACGGCCTATGCAATGATGTCCTTTTTCTCCTCACAGACCCGGAGCAGGGTCTCCCTGCGCTAATGGATATAATTGATCAATATAGTCAGGTTTTGAACTACAAAATTAACGCTGCTAAATCTGAAATTCTCAATATATCGACACCGCAAAATCTTGAGCAATCCCTGAGACAATCTTTCCCCTTCTACTACGGCTACTGCGCGTGCGCCCAGGCCATTTTTTTTTTAGCAATGTCGGTTCGCGAGTGCCGGAGGAAGATGGGACCCGAGGACATCGCAGGAAGAGGAGGCGTGGACCTTGAATGCCCGCCCAGTGTGCACGATGGGTAAGTTGATCACATTCTTTTTTAGGGTATTATTTTAAAACTAGGGGGTAGTTTAATATAACTTTAGCCGTGCCTGAATAGCCTTTTTAAAGGCTATTCATGCATATGTGGGACTCTATCAGCAAGTTTTTGCTGATAGAGCCCCTTTAACATAGATGTGCTGATGAGCTGGGCACCAAGAAATGCTGCATTGGGGGCAGTGTTCCATTACTATGACAGCCAGGAGCCTATTAAAGGCGGTCATGCTTGTCATTGCATTAGTTCTATTACAGCCTGTAATACAAGTGTAGGGATTTTGCAAAATATTGCAATGCATTAGCAATGCAGTGTATTGTGTTAGTAAGTGGCACACTTGATTCATTCCAGGCTATTTCTCATTACTATGGGGGTGACACACTATATACCTAGATATAGTTATATCTGCACTCAGTTCTGGGGTCACACGTGCTATTCCTTATAAGTAAATGGCACACTGATTATTCCAGTCTATTTGTCATTACTGAGGGGTGACACACTATATACCAGGATATAGTTATATCTGCACTCAGTTCTGTAACAAGGAAAGAACCCGTGGCCTCAGAAGTGACTGCAGACTACATTTAGGTACATTGTATGTCATCAGTCTAATGGCCATATGAACCACAGATAATGTGAAAGGGCCGTTGCCCATTTCTTATTTTGTTATGTCTTATTTTATTATGTTTGTATTTTTTAGTGTCATAAATCCTCCTTTCTCTAATCAGAGATGTGTCAGCCATTTAGTGTTAGGAGTATTTAGGTTCATTACTTTCTATTTTTCTTACCTGGGGAGTTTTTGGCTGCGCAGTGTCTGGGGTGGCATCCTGGCGCTGCGGGGTTGTCCTGTCGTGGGTATTGGTGCACACCTTCTGACTTGCACGCACGCACTGCTGGTAGGCAGCTTTATTTCCTGGTTTATTAGTCTGTCCTCCCATTTGCACCTGGGAGGAGTGGTCTCTACTCTGTATTTAAACCCATGCCTCCCATGGTTCTGTGCTGAGTGTCGCTTTTACAGAGCTAGGCCTTAGCAGGAGGAGTAGGTGGTGTTCTGGGATAGAGGAAGTTCCGTGGTTGGTTTTTGGGAGGTTTGGGTGAACGAGTTGGTGTTTGTGTTTTCCCTTCTGTGTTCACCAATCCTCCCTCTGTGTATAATTGACTGTGTGAGTGAATTGCCTTATCCTTTGATTTCTACTCAGTTTCCCTGTGTTTGTTTCCTAGTGTAAGGTTCCTTCCCATATTGGTTTGGGGGAATCCTTTCCCACATTTTTCCTGTGTGCTGCTTGTGTTGTTAGTCAGCGCATACCCTTGTCAGTCCCTGTCAGTATCAGCTTCACTTGTTCGTTAGGGGTGACCCCTTTAGTCTCCAGTCCCTAGTGTTCTTATAGGGCATTCCTTCTCCCACTTCCCTCTAGGCCTACGGTATCAGTGAGAGAGGAGCTGTCGGGGTCAGGCTTAGCCTGAGTACAGCCGACCCACACCCGTGAGGCAGGGACCGGGATAGCTAGTGGGAGTAGTGCAGGGCGAGATTCCCTACTGCTATCCCTTAGCCCCGTTGCAGCTACCTGGACTGACATAACAGTACACTCAGCCGGTAAAAAAAAAAAAAAAAGGTTCGTTTGCATTATGACGGACCTGAAACAGTTGTACCAGGCGGTGCAGCAGATTTCCACTGAGATGGAGGGGATCAAGCTACGAATGGATGCCATCCAAGCTTCTGGCGTATCTCAGTTACAGCAGTTGGCTCAACACACAGCCTCTCAGGTGGAGGGCATACAGAGGCAGGTGAGTAGCGCCCCTGTGGGTCAGCCTCTGGAGCCGAAAGTCAGCTTACCTGAACCCTTCCGAGGTAAGAGGTCAGATTTTTTCCGATTTGAAAAGGACTGTCTTTTGTATTTCCGGCTACGGCCGTTTTCCTCCGGTTCTGAGGTACAGAGAGTTGGGATTATTATTACTTTATTGAGAGATGATCCCCTCATCTGGGCACATTCGTTACCAGCCGACTCAGCTTGCTTACTAACTGTAGAGGCGTTTTTCTCCACAATGGGGTTACTGTATGACGACCCAGACAGGGTACGCACGGCTGAGTATAACCTACGACGTGTGGTGCAAGGGGATCACGCTATAGAGAAATATTGCACAGAGTTTCGTAGGTGGGCAGCAGAAGTACACTGGAATGACCCCGCTCTACTTAGTCAGTTTGAGACAGGGCTCTCGGACCAGGTTAAAGACCATCTAGTTTCTCACCCTGTTCCGGGAGATCTAGATGAGGCCATGCAGCTGGCAATTAGAGTTGGACGGCGCCTCCGGGAGCGTGGAGACAAGAGTCCTGGGGGGCTTAGCCCTCCTCAATTCTCTGTTTTTAGAGAGGACCCGGGGGACCAACCCATGCAGATTGGGGCCACTGTGCGAAGTGCTAGACCCAAGAGTGAAGGGTCCCGCACAGTACGCTGTTTTGTGTGTGGAGGGATGGGACATGTAGCAAGGGTATGCCCCTCCAGAGAATGGTTCGCCAAGGAGAGTAATAACCCCAGGTCTATTGAGGGTAAAGGGAGAAAACCTACTAAGGAAGGAGGTGTGCATATTTCCTGTACTCAGACTGCCGGGTTGACCCTTGAAGGATGGGTAAATGGGCAGAAGTGCCGGATTTTGGTTGATTGTGGTTCGGCAGTCAACCTTATTGACTCAGAGTTTTGTGAGCAATTAAGGGTGAGTCCTTTGGTCTTGAAGTCTCAGATACCGGTGTGGGCTATTGATAAGACCCCTCTACAGCAAGCTGTCATCTCCAAACAGGTGAGGGTCTGGAATTTATTGTGGGTGGCCACAGGGAAGAGATTGACTTGTTCTTGTTGTCTAAGTTACCAGCACAAGTAGTGTTGGGGTGGCCCTGGCTGAAGCAGCATAACCCTATTATCAACTGGGAGACCGAGTCAGTAGTTTCTTGGGGGCAGGGGTGTAATGGTCGATGTCTGCCCATATCCGTTATGTCTTTGTCTATAGACAATTTGCCTCAAGAAATATGTGAGTTCAGGGAGGTCTTTGAGGAAAGGGCAGCCAAGACATTACCACCACATCGCACCTATGATTGCTCGATTAAATTTATACCAAATGCAGTGCTACCCAAGACACGGTTGTACAATCTCACTATTCCGGAGAGGGAGGCGCTCAAAGAGTATATTGAGGGGAGTCTAGAGGTGGGGCATATTCGCCCATCTAAGTCCCCAGTAGCAGTGGGGTTTTTCTTTGTAAAGAAGAAAGATGGAGGGTTGCGCCCTTGTTTGGATTTTAGGGAGATTAACAAAATCACGGTGCGGAATCCCTATCCCATCCCGTTGATCTCGGATCTATTCAGCCAGATTACGGGAGCCCGCTGGTTTAGTAAAATAGATTTACGTGGGGCGTATAACTTGCTGAGAATCAAGAAGGGGGATGAGTGGAAAACAGCGTTTAACACACCCCTAGGACACTTTGAGAATCTTGTGATGCCTTTCGGTCTAACCAATGCGCCTGCGTTTTTTCAGAATTTTATTAATGATGTACTAAGTGCCGTCATAGGGAGGGGGGTTGTGGTCTATCTGGACGATATACTCATTTACACCCCGGATTTGGAGACTCATTGGGAGAGAGTGAGAGAGGTTTTAGATCTCCTGAGGGTTAACCAATTAAGTGCTAAGCTGGAGAAATGTGTGTTCGCGGTCAATAAATTATGTTTCCTTGGCTATATCCTATCGGAAAAGGGATTCGAGATGGACCCTGAGAAGGTCAGGGCAGTCTTGGAGTGGCCGCGACCCGAGAACCTAAAGGCGGTCCAACGGTTCTTAGGGTTCTCCAACTATTATCGCCAGTTTATCAAGGGATTTTCTGAGGTTGTGAAACCTATCTCGGACTTGACTAAGAAGGGGGCTGACTGTGCTAAGTGGTCGCCAGAGGCGCTAGCTGCGTTTGAAGAACTGAAGAAGCGATTCTCGTCCGCTCCCATTTTGAGACAGCCGGATGAGAGGTTGGCCTTCCGAGTGGAGGTGGATGCCTCCTCGGTGGGGGTGGGAGCAGTACTTTCTCAGGAGTGCGAGGAGGGTACGCACCCCTGTGCCTTCTTTTCTAAGAAATTCTCTGCCTCTGAACGGAATTATGACATCGGAGATAGGGAACTACTGGCAATAAAACTAGCGTTCGAACATTGGCGTCATTTCCTGGAGGGGGCCAGAAGGCCAGTCCAGGTATTTACTGACCACAAGAATTTGGTTTATCTTGGGTCGGCGAAGAGATTAAATGCACGGCAGGCCAGATGGGCTCTATTTTTTGCGCGGTTCCATTTTACTGTGACTTATGTGCCGGGTTCAAAGAATGTTAAGGCTGATGCTTTATCCCGGTATATGTCGACTGAGGAGGAACGAGAGGCGCCTGCCACTATTCTTGGGGATGGAGTGGTAGCAGTATTGGGCGCGAAATTGGAGAAGGCCTTGATCGAAGCGCAACACGCTGCACCTTCCAAGATACCTAGAAACAAGCTTTTTGTCCCAACTACTCTCCGACAAAGTCTCCTGAGGGAGTGTCACGAGTCGGTTCTTGCTGGTCACCCGGGGGTTTCAGAGACCATGAGATTGGTGTCTAGGAATTTTTGGTGGCCAGGGTGGAGTAAGGATGTCTTGCAGTTTGTTCAAAATTGTTCGGTCTGTGCAAGAGCCAAGGCGTCGCATACCCGTCCCCACGGTCTTCTACATCCATTGGAACATCCTAAGGCACCTTGGACTCATCTGTCTATGGATTTCATCACGGGCCTTCCGGTGTCTAAGGGTTTCACGGTCATTTTGGTAGTCGTTGACTGCTTCACGAAAATGTGCCATTTGATCCCGTTTTCCAGGCTGCCATGTGCCAAGACACTATCAGAGGCGTTTATTAAAGAAATTGTAAGGTTGCATGGTCTTCCTGAGGAGATCGTTTCGGACAGGGGACCGCAATTTGTGGCTAAATTCTGGCGGGCTTTTTGCAGCAGGTTGGGAGTTACACTGTCGTTTTTTTCCGGGTTTCACCCAGAGTCTAATGGACAAACAGAGAGGAAGAATCAGGATGTGGAACAGTTTTTGAGGTGTTTTGTTCGAGAGAACCAGAATAATTGGGCTGCCTTTCTCCCCCTGGCAGAATTTTCCCTAAACAACCATGATTCCAATGCCACAGGTACCACACCTTTTTTTTTTGCTCCGGTGGTAGATATCCTGTTTTCGGAGTATTTTCTTCCATTTCTTCCCCAGTTCCGGAGGAGGAGCTATTTTCTAAAAAGCTGCAAGGGGTATGGTCCCGTATCCGAGAGAATCTGGTGCGGGCGTCGCACCAGGTTAAGGTCCAGGCGGATCGGAAGAGAGGAGAGTTGCAGTTCTTCCCTGGTGAGATGGTTTGGTTGTCCACCAAGAATATCAGGTTGAAGGTTCCTAGCAAGAAGCTGGGTCCCAGGTTTGTGGGTCCTTTTAAGATCATCAAGATGGTAAATGAGGTGGCGGCGCAGCTGCAACTACCTAAAAGGTGGAAGATAAACCGGGTGTTCCATGTCTCCTTGTTAAAGAAGGCCAAGAAGGGAACGTCTCCAGTTAAGGTTCCACCAGTTTCTGAGTCCGGGGAGTATGAGATATCCCGAGTTCTGGATAGCAAATATGTTCGGGGGAAGCTACGGTATCTGGTGGCATGGAAGGGATACGGTCCTGAGGATAATTCTTGGGTCCTGGAGTCGGATATGTCAGCCCCCAGACTCGTGGAGAAATTCCACAAGGAGTTCCCGAAGAAGGATGCTCCTAGAGAATCCGGAGTCTTCTCCTTGAGGGGAGGATCCTGTTAGGAGTATTTAGGTTCATTACTTTCTATTTTTCTTACCTGGGGAGTTTTTGGCTGCGCAGTGTCTGGGGTGGCATCCTGGCGCTGCGGGGTTGTCCTGTCGTGGGTATTGATGCACACCTTCTGACTTGCACGCACGCACTGCTGGTAGGCAGCTTTTATTTCCTGGTTGATTAGTCTGTCCTCCCATTTGCACCTGGGAGGAGTGGTCTCTACTCTGTATTTAAACCCATGCCTCCCATGGTTCTGTGCTGAGTGTCGCTTTTACAGAGCTAGGCCTTAGCAGGAGGAGTAGGTGGTTATCTGGGATAGAGGAAGTTCCGTGGTTGGTTTTTGGGAGGTTTGGGTGAACGAGTTGGTTTGTGTGTTTTCCCTTCTGTGTTCACCAATCCTCCCTCTGTGTATAATTGACTGTGTGAGTGAATTGCCTTATCCTTTGATTTCTACTCAGTTTCCCTGTGTTTGTTTCCTAGTGTAAGGTTCCTTCCCATATTGGTTTGGGGGAATCCTTTCCCACATTTTTCCTGTGTGCTGCTTGTGTTGTTAGTCAGCGCATACCCTTGTCAGTCCCTGTCAGTAGCAGCTTCACTTGTTCGTTAGGGGTGACCCCTTTAGTCTCCAGTCCCTAGTGTTCTTATAGGGCATTCCTTCTCCCACTTCCCTCTAGGCCTACGGTATCAGTGAGAGAGGAGCTGTCGGGGTCAGGCTTAGCCTGAGTACAGCCGACCCACACCCGTGAGGCAGGGACCGGGATAGCTAGTGGGAGTAGTGCAGGGCGAGATTCCCTACTGCTATTCCTTAGCCCCGTTGCAGCTACCTGGACTGACATAACATTTAGGAAGGGAATGATATGAAGGCTTGTGCTAGTAATGACACTACAATCTTTCAAAGATACTATACTCTAGCCATGTTTTTACTTACTATTTATAAGAGGAATAAAATGTTCAGTGTCTTCTGTGGACTTTAATAATTCCATTCATAAAGTATATCAAGAAAGATTTTATTTCACAATATCAGTCAAATATTTGTGTGCTATGTGCTGTTTTCTCTAAAAATATAACAAGGAAAAAGAGTAGTGTAGAAAAAAAGCATGAAGTCAGAGCAGCAAACGTCTTGCCAAAAGTGATGTCAACTAGACATGAATACTATTTCAGAAAGCATTTACAGAAATGAAATCTAGCTAGAGTAAATATTACATGTATTTGTCTTACGAAACCTTGGCCAAAAGATTACTTAAGAATTGGGGTAAAAAGTGTAATTTAATCTCTTTACTCAGGGACAGACACACAGCATGTGTGACATTTACAGCTGTACAGGAGCCCTGTATGCAATGGGGGGTCCATTGTAAAAAGAAAGTGGTTTACTACTGTATACTAGATTGCATAAGAGAAACAGGAATGGAGGGGGTTCATTATTCCTTTTACAACAGCTTTTTAGGGTAAAATAGATACAAATCATCAATTTGTAACTATTTGATGCCACTTGCTTCATCGTGAATTAAGTTCATGGCTGGCGAAGGGGCACAATATGCTAGTCTCAGTGAGTTCATCCCTGCCTAAATACTGTAGAATTGCAATCACCCAGAAACTTCAACACCAAAGGGATATGTGTCAAAGTGCTAAAAGATGTATAAAGATGTTCCACTATTTGTTGGTTTGATTAGCTATGCTGTTGAACAGTAAAGCGACATATCCTGTTCATCCTCACCTTTCCCTTTGGCAGGACATGCCCCGTGATATGCTATGCTTGTTTATGTGTGGCCACCCAGTGGTTGTGTTGTTGCTAGAACATCGCAACAATGTATTATAATGTACAAATGTAGCAAACTTTAACTTTACACATAATGCTTTGAATACACTGTAATATAGAGAAGGAATCGGTGGTTAGTCATTTTGAACAGCATAGGGCTCGTTCACAGCTGCGCCCCGGGTCTCCGTTATGCAGGTTTCCCTTTCCTGCCCGAAACTGGACAGGAGACGGAAACCTGCATTCCGTTTTCAAACCCATTCATTTGAATGGGTTTAGAAACTGTCCGGCCGTGTGCGCTGGTGAGCGTTTTGTGCTCTCCACGGCAAAACCATTTTTTTTTTAACCAGACACAAAGTCGGACATGCAGGTTAAAAAAAAACAGTTAAAAAGAAAAACGGTTTAGCCGCGGAGAGCACAAAACGCTCCATGGTGCTCATGCCGGACTGTCACGTTCGTGTCTGAGTCCAGACCCAGATTCCTGACTGCAGATTGCACCGCTAAGGAAACAGGGGAGGGAGACTATTCCTGGCACTACGGTGGCTAGCTAGGCCCTGCCTATGGGTGGTGGTCAGCTGTCCCCAAGCTAGCCTTGGCCCTGACAACTCCTGGCTCTCTAGCACGAAGACCTAGCCGACAGATAGGGCAAGAGCTGCAAGAGAGCTAGGGACTGGGGATTCTAAGGTGGTGACCCCTACAGAAATCAAGGTGCAGCTGCAGACAAACAAACAGGATGGTGTAGTGTTGTAGTGAGGATGCAGGTCTTCTGGAATAAGTCCACTATGAGATGGTTACTCTTGTAGATCAGAACACTTTATTCCATGCTCCATCATGGCTCCCTGTCTAACAACTCCTCCCCCTAAGCTCAGCTCCTCCTCCATTACTACCTCACTGTTGCTAGGCAGACAAAGCAGAATAAGTAAGCAGAACAGAACATACAGAACATACTTATAACAACATCACATCTCTCCCCTTCTTATAAAAAAAAAATAAAATGCAAACATTATAAATGAACAATAAATAAAAGGTCCGAACTGAAAAGAAAATTTTACTGCAGAACATAGTCCCTGAGGTGCGTTGGTGGCCTTCGACTTATCCTTGTCGGGTAGCGTTGAGACATCTCGTTATCAGAAACAGTCTGTGAATTTTCGGTATCTCTTGTTGGTGTTGCTGAACCAGTTGTACCTGGTGAAATTTCCTCATCATCTGTCTCCTCTGCACTTGCTCCTGGATTGTAGACACGAAGCTTTTTAAAATGGGAGACATTTCGTGTCACTTGATGACCCTGGCGTTGAGCAGTAACCATGGTACCTTTGACATGTGTGACTTGAAAGGGTTCTGGATGATAAGGGGATGATAACTTGTCACTGGGTCTCAGCCTTTTAACAAGGACCCAGTCTCCCACGTCCAGCTGTTTGAAGCGACAACTTCTCTTATCTGCATATCTTTTCATCCTGCCTTTGGCAAGGGAATCATTGAGGACCAATGGAGTCTGGACGTGAACTACTGGGATGTTTGGAAGCTTAATGCGCAAAGGCCTGCCGAAAAGCGCAGTCGCTGGCGGAGTTCCTGTAGTAGAGTGCGGGGTGGCTCAGTACTGTCTAAGAAATCTGTACAATTTTTGCTGCAAATCCTTGTGTTCCATGGTAGCAATCCGAAGAGTTTTGTTGATTGATTGCATGAAGCGCTCCACTTCACCATTGGCTTGAGGCCAGTAAGGAGTTATTTTCCTGTGGTTAAAACCAAGATAAGTTGCAAAAGACTGAAAATCTGCACTATTGAAAGGTGGCCCATTGTCAGTCTTCACTGTTTCAGGTATGCCATATGCAGAAAAGATTTTGTCCAGTTTTGGTATGACAGCTCTTGCAGAGGTGGTGGAAACGGGTTCAATGACTGGAAACCTAGAAAAATCATCTATGACAACCAGTAAATAGGAATGATCTGGCAAAGTGCAGAAATCAACAATCACAGCAGTCCATGGATTGTCTGGCAGAGGTGTCATTTGTACTGGTGCTCGGCTATGGTCCACCGTAGTTGCTTGGCAAGGTATACATGTGGCAATAAGTGCTTCCACTTGTTTATCTAGTCCAGGAAACCATACTTTCTCCCTGAGTAATTGCTTTGTTTTAACTATACCTTGATGGGCCTCATGGGCCAGATCGATCACTCTACTCCGAAGTTTCTGAGGAATGACCAGGCGGTTGTCACGTAGTAGTATGTTTGAGTCAGATACAGAAAGAGAGTGTCTTGCATTAAAGAAGGCCTGCAAATATGCTGTTTGACCCTGCGGTTGAATACGAGTCTCAGCTAGAAAAGAGTTCCAGTTCTTAGACCGAACAGTGTCAATTACCAACTGAAGTTGGGGATCAGAATCCACCGCATGTTTAATTTCTTCGAGGGTCATTGCTCTTGGCACAGAGTGAGTAACAATGAAATTTACATGCTCCTCAGCTAAGACAGTGGCAGGCAAGTCGTCTTTGGTAGACTGTGGTGAAGGGTGTCTTGAAAAATAGTCTGCAGGGTTCCCAGCTCCTGCCTCATATCTCAAGTGAAAGCGATAGTTCTGCAGGCGTAGTAGCCAGCGTTCAAGTCGTGGGGGTGGCTTTGATGAATGTTTATTGAAGATTGGAATGAGTGGTTTATGATCACTGACCACTGTGAATGGACGACCAAAGAGGTAAAGATGAAAATGAAGGCATCCCCATACAACTGCGAGAGCTTCCCTCTCAGTTTGAGAATAGCGCTGTTCCGTTTCTGTTAAAGCCTTGCTCGCATAGGAGACTGTGGAGATACTGCCAGTTTTGGACACCTGAGTTAAAATTGCACCAAGGCCTACAGGACTGGCATCCACAATGAGCTCAGTAGACTTTAGTGGGTCAAAATAGGCCATGACCGCGTCACTAGAAAGACTGGACTTAAGTGTATCAAAAGCTGATTGATGTTCAACTGTCCATGACCAAGGAGTATCCTTTTTAGTGAGTTGTCGTAGGGGTTCAGAAACAGTAGCCAGATCAGGTATGAATCGTCCACAGTATGTGACCAGACCAAGAAAACTTCGAACATCTGAGACATTTTGTGGCTGGCTAGCAGAGGTTATGGCTGCTACTTTCTCAGGGTCTGCAGAAACACCATTTTCAGAAAAAATGTAGCCAAAAAAATTCAATGACGTCTTGTTGAACTTGCATTTTGATGGATTAACAGTTAAATTGCAGGTTTGCAGTCTCTGAAAGACTTGTTCTAGGTGATTGTCATGTTCCTCTTGGGTTGTGCCAAAGATAAGGATGTCATCACTAACATTGAGGACTCCAGGTATTCCTGAAAGAACCTGCCTGATAACATTCTGAAAGATTTCTGCAGCCGATGAAATGCCAAAGTTCAGCCTCTTGAACCTTCTTAGACCGACATGAGTGCTAAAAGTTGTGATATATCTGGAGTCTGGATGCAATTCAAGCTGATGATAACCAGATTTTAGATCAATTTTTGAGAATACTTTTGCACCATTTAGATCTGTGAGAATATCATCAATGGTAGGCGTAATGTGCCTTTCTCTTTGAATGGCTCGATTGGCATGTCGCATATCCACACATAACCTGATTTTACCAGGCTGCTTAGGTTTAGGCGCAACAACAATTGGTGAGACCCAGGGAGTTGGGCCCTCGACACGTTCAATAACATCATCTGTCTCAAGGTCTTGTAGCTCTTTCTCCACTAGCTCGCGGACATGGAATGGGATGCGCCTGTGAGGTTGAACTGACGGCTGGACTGACTGGTCAATGTGTAATTTCACTTGAAAGTCTTTCAGCTTTCCTATGCCTTGAAAGAGTTGAGGATATTTCTGCATAATAGTTTGGACAGAAGAGTGTGTTACGCTGTTTGCCAGTTTCACTAGGCCCAGAGATACCGCACTATTGCAGCTGAGAAGAGTGTCTGCAGAACACTCCACTACATAGAAAGTGTCCGTGATGGATTTCCCTTCAGCCGTTAGTAATGCCTGAAATTTGCCACATAGGGGTAATGCAGTAGCTGAACCATTAGGATATATCTTCAGGTTAGTGCCTTGCAAAGCAGGTTTGTTCTTTAGCTGGCTATAAGTGGCATGACTAATAACATTGACAGACGCCCCTGTATCTACCAGTGTCTCCACCGGATTGCCATGTATTAAGATGACTTGTTTGGGATTAGACATTGCATGCACATTGCGAGACGCCTCAGTCACTGAGAATAAGCAGGTGCTGCTGGGCTCATCCGCAGGGGACACTGACTGCACTGCCTGAACTTTCTGTGGCAAGGCTTGTTTAGCAGAGAGAGAAGATTGTGATTTTGATCTGCAGACTTTTGCAAAGTGATTTTGTTTCCCACAGTTATGACAAGTTACTCCCTTTGCTGGGCATGGTTTCTGATGAGGATAAGGACCTCCACAGTTGTAGCAGGCTGCAGCCTGTGTGTGAGGCACATGTGGCTTCTGAGTGAGCTTTGCTACAGAAGATGGCTGCTCTCGTATACAGTCTGTGTTCTCTATAAGTTTAGCTTGATTCTCTGCTGCATCATGAATACGTGCAATGTCCAGTAGCTTTGCTAAAGTCATGGTGGGATCTCTGAGTGCTTGTCTCCTTAACTTAGAGGACACACAACCTTGTATGATTTGCATCAGAATTTCCTTGTCTATATCAGAAAATTCACAGTAAGCTGCAAGTTGCCTTAAGCGGACATGATATTCATCAATGGTTTCTGTTGCTGACTGTTTTGACTGTCTAAACTTGAAAATTTCAAAAGCTGCATTTATGTATGGAGAGAAATGCTTAGTTAGTGCTGCTTTGCTTAGATCATAGTCACTGTACTCCCCTGTATTGGGCAGAGTTGTGAAGATATCATAGACTTGCTCCCCTGCATAGTGTAACAACATGGCTTTCTTTCTTGCATTGTCAGTAATGTTCATTGCTTGCAGGAATATCTCAAAGCGTTTCAGCCATTTATTCCAGCATGCTGCCAAGTTTGCTTGGGGCTGGTGCACATCAAATACAGCAAAGGAGGGTAAGCAGGCCATGGCTGGTGCTAGGATTGCAGTCTTGTAAACAGTTTTCTGTAGCAGTGAAATACCTTTAGCTGATTATTCTTAATCCTCGTCGCCAATTGTAGTGTTGTAGTGAGGATGCCGGTCTTCTGGAATAAGTCCACTATGAGATGGTTACTCTTGTAGATCAGAACACTTTATTCCATGCTCCATCATAGCTCCCTGTCTAACAACTCCTCCCCCTAAGCTCAGCTCCTCCTCCATTACTACCTCACTGTTGCTAGGCAGACAAAGCAGAATAAGTAAGCAGAACAGAACATACAGAACATACTTATAACAACATCACAGATGGGATGTGCTGGACAACGGACACGCAGCACAACACAATACAAAACAAGAGAAATGAGGAGAGGGAAAGCGGAGAGGTGAGGAAAGGGTTAACACAGGACTGGGGCAAAATAAACTGGAACCCACCTCAAACAACCAGATAGTGCCAGGCAAACAGAAGTGAAGGACAGGGCAGAGTAGAAGTGTGGAGGGACAAACCAAACTCACACACAAACTACTTCCTAGACAGTTGCAGCACAAGCAAAACACTCCTCCTCCCAGGGCCACAAATTTTAGGTTGGGACCACAAAAACCGGCAACTAGTGGAGCTGCCCTCATCCTTATAATAAGGATAAGGATAAGGCCCCAGAATCCTCCCATAGGTTGATGGCAAATAATTAACACCTGAGGTTCAATTCTGGAACCTCAAGTATGCTCAGAGGACTGACACCAAATACCAAAACCGATGGTCCAGTGGTAAAGCAACCCCCAGCAGAACACAGGAGCCCGGATCTAATCCCCAACCGACACACACACCAAAATACAAATAAGGTCATGACACGAACACAGTCTGTCAGGTTTCCCTCTTCTGTCTGCAGAAGAGGGAAACTTGACAGACAGAGATCGGGCACAGATGTGAACGAGCAATATTGCCTTATTCATATAAATATTACTATGCTGTTCAAACCAAGAAAAACTGGGCAATTTACACCAGAACACTGCCACACATTGACGTTATGCAGGTAATAGAACAACTAAAGACAAAAAAAAAAGAAAGAAAGTTGGCCATCATCTTAGGCATACTTCAGTTACCAATATAAAATGTAGATTATGCTGCTAGTTTTTGCAGTTTAGTGGGTGACGTAATTTCCTATTCCAATTTGGTTTAGCCTAAGGAGGCATTCATGCTACCATTGGTTTCCGATGAGCAGTGTCTGTGGCTATTGTCCGTACAAGATTTTAGCAACGGACACTAGCTGGTCTGTTTGAAATTCCCATTCATTTCAATGGGATTTTATCTTGTGTCCTTTAGTGTCCATTTGTGTCCGTTTACAACCATGTCCATTTTTTCAAGCGGACAAAAAAATCTTACATGCAGAACTTTTTTTTTTTTTTATGTAGATTGTGAGCCCCACATAGAGCTCACAATGTACATTTTTCCCTATCAGTATGCCTTTTTTTGAAATATGGGATGGAAATCCATGCAAACACAGGGAGAACATACAAACTCCTTACAGATGGTTTTTTGCCCATGGCAGGATTTGAACACTGGGACTCCAGCGCTGCAGGGCTGCAGTGCTAACCACTGAGCCACCGTGTGGCCCCTGTTTTTTTTTTTTTTTTTTTTTTTTTTTTAAACAGACACCTTTCGAGCGGATGCTAACACTAGTGTGAACCCTACCTAAGGGGGCGTTCACACTAACGTCGGTGTCCGACAGGTAGTGTCCGCTCCTAGTGTCCACTCAAAATCTGGCACGGACATTAGGAGCGGACACTAGCTGTGTCCGTGACACCTGTCATTTATTTAAATGGGCATCGGGTGCGTTCTTTTGCACTCCGTGCCCTTCCTTCCCTGTCCGCAAGTGAAGATGTCCGACTTCTCAAGCGGACAGAAGAACCCGACATGTCGGGTTCTTCTGTCCGCTTGAGAAGTCGGACATCTTCACTTGCGGACAGGGAAGTCGGACATCTTCACTTGCGGACAGGGAAGGAAGGGCACGAAGTGCAAAAGAACGCACCCGATGCCCATTTAAATAAGTGACAGGTATCACGGACACGCTAGTGTCCGCTCCTAATGTCCGTGCCAGATTTTGAGCGGACACTAGGAGCGGACACTACCTGTCGGACACCAACGGTATTGTGAACGCCCCCTAACAGTTTTCATATTTTCGGCACAATACATCACTTAAAGTTTTTGTCCATACCACTTTGTTTTATGTCAATATGTCCTTCTTTATTCTATGCATATACTCAGATATTTGTTGTACTAGAGTTTTCCAGTGTTTCTCTGTCACCTTTAGAAGCTCACCAGCTTCCTCCCAAGATTTATAAGGAGTCACTAGGTCATAAGTTTAATAAAAACAACATTTTCATCTAAATGAATTTCTAAATGAAATTTTATCTTTGTCAAATAAAAAACAAGCAACTCCCAAACAGTCAAGCTATCGAATATAAAACTTCAGCGACTCAGCTCAGTTTTCTCTAACCACAATGCCCCCAAGGTCACTTTAGAAAAATGTAAGCTATTCATCTGTTTGTTGGAAAAGAATTGTTGTCCATTTCTCTAAGGTCAATGACAGGATTGTACTTTTTTTTTTTTTTTCTTATTGAGAGTTACTGTGTAACAAAGGTTTCTCAAAGTTTAAAAAATAAAGTTTATTCTATTGTAAAACTATATCCCATAGCTATTACAATTGACAGGTATAAATAGTATGTAACGTTAAGGCAGAGAAAATACATATGAAAACTTATAAGTGATCACAAAATATAGTAATTAGAGATGAGCGAGTAGTACTCAATCGAGTAGGTATTCGATCGAATACTACGGTATTCAAAATACTCGTACTCGATCGAGTACCACTCGCTATTCGAATCTAAAACTTCGATGCAGAACCAGCATTGATTGGCCGAATGCTATACAGTCGGCCAATCAATGCTGGTTCTTCTCCTACCTTTAGAAGTCTTCTCCGTGCAGCTTCCCCGCAGCGTCTTCCGGCTCTTCATTCACTCTGCCAGGCATCGGGCCTGGGCAGAGCCGACTGCGCATGTCCGCTTGTAGTTCGGACATGCGCAGTCAGCTCTGCCCAGGCCCAATGCCTGGCAGAGTGAATTCAGAGCCGGAAGATGCCGCGGGGACGCTGGATGGAGAAGACTGCTCAGAGGATCCAGCCCGACCTTCACTCATGGACTTGGTAAGTATAATTTGATCGAACGTTGCCTACTCCTGATACGAGCATTTTCCCCCCATAGACTATAACAGGGTTCGATATTCGATTCGAGTAGTCGAATATTGAGGGGCTACTCGAAACAAATATCAAATCTCGAACATTTTACTGTTCGCTCATCTCTAATAGTAATGACATTTTGTACACACTTTCTTCAAGGAGCTATCATTAAACATTGCCAATTTTCAAGGCAGTATCACTTTTACCACTGCAGATTATTACATTCTAAACTTATTTACCATGAAATGATGCCTTTTATAACAAGAGATGATGAGAACAGCTTGACACATTTTCGCTCAGATTCTTCAAGTTACCAGTGAGTGCCGAATTTCCCTTTCTACCTCTAATTGGGGTTACAAGCATTGGCTGCTTCGTCTTCACAACTAGAGATGATGGACTCCTTATAAACTCTTATCTATAGATTCTCTATAATGCTAATTATTCTGATTTCTCATCGCAAAACATACAACTATTTATAATGTCAAAATAATTAACATTTAGCAATTTGTATTATTCCTAACTAGTACATTCCAGTGGCAATTCTGGTCAGAATATTAACTTTAGTGTGTATTTCTATAGGAGCATCCTGTTTTTTTGCTTCTATATCATACCACAAATATAACATAAAATAACAATTACAATTCATAAATCAGTATCTATATGTGCAATCTATAGATGATATTAACCTCTGGCACGCCATGCCATAATACCATGGCTTAGAAAGCTGCTAATTAGCATGAAATACTCCTACTATTAAATTGTAAATAATAATTAAAAAAAAAAAAAATCTTAACCTCCCATATTCCAAAAAGACATACTGATAGGGAAAAATGTACATTGTGAGCTCTATGTGGGGCTCACAATCTACATAAAAAAAAAAAAAAAAAAATCTTAACCTTTAAATAAACATTTTGTTTATTTATTCATTTATTTATTTAAATAATTATTAATTAAAAAATGCCCATTTGCCATACAAAAATCCTGTGCTATATATAAAAAAAAACATATTTGTTGAACCCATAGACTAAAATTATTTAACCAAAATGGTGAACAACATAAAGACATGAAAGCAATAATGATTGTTTATGGTCTAAGCTCACAAAAGTAAAAAAAAAAAAAAAAAAAAAAAAAAAAAAAGGTATGTAATGGTACCAATAAAAAGTACATTCCATAATAAAAGCCCTCAACCAGCTTTGCAGGCAGAAAGTAAGGATCAACATTTTAGAGAAAAACATTTGGACTGCACATCCCAGTATTATACATTGATCTATGCTTCTCAGCAAAATCTACAAAAGTAAACACAAGGTATATGTATTGATCAAGGTGTATACTTCATGGCACCACTGCACTGGGTGCGGTGCTGCACAAAAACCAGTATAGGGAGTGGACTAGTAGCCCAGCAACAACCATGTGGCTAGGCTAAGCCCACAGGCTCTGGGCCACACCATCCCACAGACACAGCACCATAGCAATGGCAGACACCATTCATCATTGCATTATTACCATATGGCCTAATTCAGGGGACTGACAGCCAGTAGAAATACCCTTAAGCAATCTCCTGCTAATTAAAAAAATAACTATTCTGAAATATTAGTCTGAAATATTAGTAAAATATAAACAACATAAGTTAGGTATCATTTTAGCTGTATTGACTCAAAATATAACAGTGACGTTACATAAGGCAAAACATTTTAAATGTTAAAAAGTAGAGATGAGCGAACAGTGTTCTATCGAACACATGTTCGATCGGATATCAGGGTGTTCGCCATGTTCGAATCGAATCGAACACCACGTGGTAAAGTGCGCCAAAATTCGATTCCCCTCCCACCTTCCCTGGCGCCTTTTTTGCACCAATAACAGCGCAGGGGAGGTGGGACAGGAACTACGACACTGGGGGCATTGAAAAAAATTGGAAAAAGTCATTGGCTGCCGAAATCAGGTGACCTCCATTTTAGACGAATAGTGGATTTCAAATCCGGGTCATATGAGAATGTGAACTTTGTGACTATGAGACAGGGATAGCTGTACAGGCAGGGATAGCTAGGGATAACCTTTATTTAGGGGGGAATGTTATTAAAAATAACTTTTTGGGGCTCTATCGGGTGTGTAATTGTGATTTTTGTGAGATAAACTTTTTCCCATAGGGATGCATTGGCCAGCGCTGATTGGCCGAATTCCGTACTCTGGCCAATCAGTGCTGGCCAATGCATTCTATTAGCTTGATGAAGCAGAGTGTGCACAAGGGTTCAAGCGCACCCTCGGCTCTGATGTAGCAGAGCCGAGGCTGCACAAGGGTTCAAGCGCACCCTCGGCTCTGATGTAGGAGAGCCGAGGGTGCACTTGAACCCTTGTGCACCCTCAGCTCTGCTACATCAGAGCCGAGGGTGCGCTTGAACCCTTGTGCACACTCTGCTTCATCAAGCTAATAGAATGCATTGGCCAGCGCTGATTGGCCAATGTATTCTATTAGCCTGATGAAGTAGAGCTGAATGTGTGTGCTAAGCACACACATTCAGCTCTACTTCATCGGGCTAATAGAATGCATTGGCCAGCGCTGATTGGCCAGAGTACGGAACTCGACCAATCAGCGCTGGCTCTGCTGGAGGAGGCGGAGTCTAAGATCGCTCCACACCAGTCTCCATTCAGGTCCGACCTTAGACTCCGCCTCCTCCGGCAGAGCCAGCGCTGATTGGCCGAAGGCTGGCCAATGCATTCCTATGCGAATGCAGAGACTTAGCAGTGCTGAGTCAGTTTTGCTCAACTACACATCTGATGCACACGCGGCACTGCTACATCAGATGTAGCAATCTGATGTAGCAGAGCCGAGGGTGCACTAGAACCCCTGTGCAAACTCAGTTCACGCTAATAGAATGCATTGGCCAGCGCTGATTGGCCAATGCATTCTATTAGCCCGATGAAGTAGAGCTGAATGTGTGTGCTAAGCACACACATTCAGCACTGCTTCATCAAGCCAATACAATGCATTAGCCAGTGCTGATTGGCCAGAGTACGGAATTCGGCCAATCAGCGCTGGCTCTGCTGGAGGAGGCGGAGTCTAAGGTCGCTCCACACCAGTCTCCATTCAGGTCCGACCTTAGACTCCGCCTCCTCCGGCAGAGCCAGCGCTGATTGGCCGAAGGCTGGCCAATGCATTCCTATGCGAATGCAGAGACTTAGCAGTGCTGAGTCAGTTTTGCTCAACTACACATCTGATGCACACTCGGCACTGCTACATCAGATGTAGCAATCTGATGTAGCAGAGCCGAGGGTGCACTAGAACCCCTGTGCAAACTCAGTTCACGCTAATAGAATGCATTGGCCAGCGCTGATTGGCCAATGCATTCTATTAGCCCGATGAAGTAGAGCTGAATGTGTGTGCTAAGCACACACATTCAGCACTGCTTCATCAAGCCAATACAATGCATTAGCCAGTGCTGATTGGCCAGAGTACGGAATTCGGCCAATCAGCGCTGGCTCTGCTGGAGGAGGCGGAGTCTAAGGTCGGACCTGAATGGAGACTGGTGTGGAGCGATCTTAGACTCCGCCTCCTCCAGCAGAGCCAGCGCTGATTGGTCGAGTTCCGTACTCTGGCCAATCAGCGCTGGCCAATGCATTCTATTAGCCCGATGAAGTAGAGCTGAATGTGTGTGCTTAGCACACACATTCAGCTCTACTTCATCGGGCTAATAGAATGCATTGGCCAGCGCTGATTGGCCGAATTCCGTACTCTGGCCAATCAGCACTGGCTAATGCATTGTATTGGCTTGATGAAGCAGTGCTGAATGTGTGTGCTTAGCACACACATTCAGCTCTACTTCATCGGGCTAATAGAATGCATTGGCCAATCAGCGCTGGCCAATGCATTCTATTAGCGTGAACTGAGTTTGCACAGGGGTTCTAGTGCACCCTCGGCTCTGCTACATCAGATTGCTACATCTGATGTAGCAGTGCCGAGTGTGCATCAGATGTGTAGTTGAGCAAAACTGACTCAGCACTGCTAAGTCTGCATTCGCATAGGAATGCATTGGCCAGCCTTCGGCCAATCAGCGCTGGCTCTGCCGGAGGAGGCGGAGTCTAAGGTCGGACCTGAATGGAGACTGGTGTGGAGCGACCTTAGACTCCGCCTCCTCCAGCAGAGCCAGCGCTGATTGGCCGAATTCCGTACTCTGGCCAATCAGCACTGGCTAATGCATTGTATTGGCTTGATGAAGCAGTGCTGAATGTGTGTGCTTAGCACACACATTCAGCTCTACTTCATCGGGCTAATAGAATGCATTGGCCAATCAGCGCTGGCCAATGCATTCTATTAGCGTGAACTGAGTTTGCACAGGGGTTCTAGTGCACCCTCGGCTCTGCTACATCAGATTGCTACATCTGATGTAGCAGTGCCGAGTGTGCATCAGATGTGTAGTTGAGCAAAACTGACTCAGCACTGCTAAGTCTGCATTCGCATAGGAATGCATTGGCCAGCCTTCGGCCAATCAGCGCTGGCTCTGCCGGAGGAGGCGGAGTCTAAGGTCGGACCTGAATGGAGACTGGTGTGGAGCTATCTTAGACTCCGCCTCCTCCAGCAGAGCCAGCGCTGATTGGTCGAGTTCCGTACTCTGGCCAATCAGCACTGGCCAATGCATTTCTATGGGGAAAAGTTAGCTTGCGAAAATCGCAAACTGACAGGGATTTCCATGAAATAAAGTGACTTTTATGCCCCCAGACATGCTTCCCCTGCTGTCCCAGTGTCATTCCAGGGTGTTGGTATCATTTCCTGGGGTGTCATAGTGGACTTGGTGACCCTCCAGACACGAATTTGGGTTTCCCCCTTAACGAGTTTATGTTCCCCATAGACTATAATGGGGTTCGAAACCCATTCGAACACTCGAACAGTGAGCGGCTGTTCGAATCGAATTTCGAACCTCGAACATTTTAGTGTTCGCTCATCTCTATTAAAAAGCAATGCCAGACCTAATGTTTTTTTTTTTGTTTTTTTGTTTGTTTTTTAAATCCCAAGGAAAGAGCTAATAAATTGTAGTGAAAAAGTTATAGGCAGCCCAAAATGGTGTCATTAAAAACTGCATTTCTTCCCACAAAATAAAAAGCCTCCATATCACTATATCACCAGAAAAACTGGTAAAATTGTCTGCAGCAGGAACATAAATTTATAAACTGTACAAGTGTATTTCAGGGTAGACTCTAGGTTTAGAGTTTATGAGGGAAAAGACACCACACCTATTGGTCTACCCAATGTATGCCGCGCTGCTTACATTTTTCATTTTCGCCATCAGTTGTGCATTCACATCTGGGGAAACTAATGTTCAATACAGCCCTTCAGAATTCTTTAAGGGGAGAAGTTTTCAAAATGGGGTCACTTCCTAGAGGGTTCCACTTTACTGACATCTTAGGAACTCTACTGGTGTGATACATTGTCCAAAGGCTAAATATGAGCTCCAAAAGCCAAACAGCGCTGCTTCACTATTTCATTCTGCAGTGTGCCCAAACAGCAGTTTATGCTCACAAATATGACATCATTGTGCCTGGGATACCCCATTTATCAATGTCATATGTAGGTATAAACTGCTGTTTGAGTACACCGCAGGGCACAGAAGGGAAGAAGCTCTATTTGTTTTTCAGAGCACAAATTTAGGCCGGGTCCCCCCGCGGGACGTAAACGACATGATTTGCCCGCAGCGGAGACGATGAGGGAAAAATCGCGGCATTTTACAGTGCAAGCAAAGGGGATGGGATTCATGCGAATCCCATTCCCACTCTGTGGAAAAAAAACGCAGTGCGGACAAGCTGCGATTTGCAAAACCGTTACGGCTTGCAAATCGCAACATGTCAATTATATCTACGGAAACACCAGCGGCTTTCCCATAGATATAATGTTAAGAGAAAGTCCGCAGAGGAAAACTCTGTGAACTTTCTCTTAAAAGCGCTGCGGAAAGAACCGCAATGCGATCACGCAGCGGTTCTTTCCGCAGTGCTTTAGCACTACGATTACAGCCCATGGGGCCTTAGCTTTAAAGAGGACCTTTCACCAATTTGGGCACAGGCAGTTCTATATACTACTGGAAAGCTGACAGTGCCCTGAATTCAGCGCACTGTTGGCTTTCCTGATCTGTTCCCCTGGTAAAGAGCTATCGGTCCTGGTACCGTAGCTCTTTACAGTGAGAAGGGCGTTCCTGACAGTCAGGTACGTCCTTCTCCACAGCAGCCCCTATCGCGCTGTACAGTGTAAGCGGGGAGGAACGCCCCCTCCCTCTGCTGTGGAAAAGCTGCTGTGGAAGGAGCTGCTGTGGACAAGGACGTACCTGACTGACTTATAGGAACGCTCTTCTGACTGTAAAGAGCTACGGTACCGGGACCGATAGCTCTTCATCTGGAGCACAGATCGGGAAAGCCGACAGTGCGCTGAATTCAGCGTACTGTCGTCTTTCCAGCAGTATATAAAACTGCCTGTGCCCCAAACCATGAAAGGTCCTCTTTAAGCTCAAAAAGTATCCTAACCTGATACCAGTAAAAAGTAATTGATGCCCCACTATAACTTTTCTGTTGCAGCAAAGTGCAGTTAAAAATGTTTAACGGCATAAAAAGTCACGCTGCCCCCTTACTAATCACAGCTTAGGCTGAGATCACACTGAGTTTTTTTGGTTAGCAAATTGACTCAAATTCCTCCTCCCAAAATGCCTCACCATAGGACTGTATGGTGAAGAGTTTTTTTGGAGGAGGAATTTGAGTCAGTTTCCTGACCAAAAAACTTTGTGTGAACTCAGCCTTAGAGTGTCACTATCAAGGGACCATGTGACTAACATTTAGACTGCTAATTCATGGCGCCCTGGTGTCATAAGGACAGCGATCAATTTTAAAATGTGGAAAGCCTCTTTAAGACTGTGCATGATATGAATAGGTATGTATGAAGGCGCAAGTAGCATATACCAAAAACACCACAGGACACCCCTTAATGTTTGCATCTCATGGATTCACTGTAGGTTAACAAAGTCAACTCACTAGCAGCATGGGTGTTCGATGAAATGAAGTCATAACTATTTCACAAATCTTCAGGGGTAGTACCATAAGTACAAATCCCACATTCCGATTTTTCTTTGCAAAATTAACCCCAACTACAGTATTCTATGATTTAAAAAAAACACATTATGACACTACAGCAAGTTAAAACAATACCATTAGGTAGCAATAGATAAAAAAGAATTCATATGTTCCTAATAAATGACACTCCGCAACCTATTTATATTATATAGACATCTCTATTATTGGGACACCATATATATTATATATGGCATTGAAGAGCAACAACTTTTCTGCTTTTTACATATATAAATATGTAAAGCACCATGGAATTAATGGTGCTATATAAATAAATAAATAATAATAATAATTAATAATAATAAATACATACTGCGCTATACATGTAAAATAAATAACTTTATCTAATTTACCAAAATGACTTAAGATCCATCACAGACAGCTAATACTGGCAGCAGTTCTACTGATATTGTTGCCACACTTATATTTGTGCAAATAATATCATGAAATACATTTCTATGTTCTGCAGATTTGATGATTTTAGTAACTGGCAACTAGAGAGTTAAACGGCATGCGTTGAAAAACGGATTATATTTGAAATGTTCTTTTTTCTTTCGTTTTAGGGATTCATATTATTGAAAATACCCAAATGTCACATTATTACTACTTGGTAACCATCAATCATTGTATCCATTATTTTTGCTGGCCTTTTTTTCAAGTACAGTAGCATCACAATGAACTTGATGAACATTCAAGGGGTTATCCCATTCTTTGTTATACGTAGAGCAAGAAAGTAAGGGGGCACTCAACAAAGTGTAGTTTTTTGTTTTTTTTTTCATAAAAATATCATTTATTCAGTCCTATATAAAAACATATCCATAGGAAAAGCATGGGATAGAGACTGCACATGGGATGGCTAGGCAACATCCGTTTTGCGCTGGACGTGCTTTTTCAAGCCTCACATATGCTATCCAATCAGAGGATAAAGAGATTATTATATACAAAAGTGCTTTGAGGTATCAACCAATCAATTGCCGCCCCCTGGAGTTGTGGAGGGGGGACCTAATAGGAATAGGAGTCTCCTGCACGCCTCCAGGGGAATGCCTGCCCCTAGAAGAAGCGGCCCTGAAGGAGAACATTGTGTATTCACATTTCCAATACAAGAAGGACCTGAAAGAAGGCTTCAAATGCTTCCCTTACATAGTTTCTCTGCCAAAGAATGTTATTAGCAGACCAGAAGGAAAACAGTCTGTCATTTTGCTATTATAAGCAGACCAAAATGAAAGTCATCTTTCAAAATTGCTTCTGCTACTTAGTTGAATGTAAAAATTGGACCAGAAGAAAAACCTCAGTTTTTTTTGTATTTGATTATCATTCTTTGTTATTTATGTCTTCACAATAAGAAGTCATCAGAGATCTGACACTCAGGAGCTTCACCGATCTGTTTTAAGGGGCTATATAGGCTTTTGAACACTGTGACCTCTTCACTGTGTATAGATTATACATTATATATATGTATATGTATATATATATATATATATATATATATATACACACAGTATATATATATATATATATATATATATTTACACACACACATATATATATATATATATATATATATATATATATATATATATATATATATATATGTATTTTTAAGAACTGCTCTATTAAATGTTAGGCGTATTAAGTGTTAAGAGAAAGGATAGCTTGAAGATCATGAAATGCTGTCTGACAGTAAGCCAATATTTAACTAATATGTGTTCAGGCCACCCAGAAACTAATGTGAAATGGAAAAGCAAATATCATGTATGGACACTTTCCAAGGCATATGCCAATTAGCCACAAAGATGTTGACCATAATAGTGTGATAAAATGATATTGTTTGACAGATTTGTGTAAATGTTGTTTAAATTATGAAGATCTTCCGATACTTTCCTGCAACATAAAACTGAAAGTATTAAAATAAACCTCTAGATATTTTTTATTAATTTTCCCAATGATTGGGCTTGCATTTGGATATAAAATATGGGCAAATGAATGTCTCTTGTATTCCATGGGAAGACGGGAAGACAATGAAATACAAAGCCATAACATTATATAAACTTTATAGAACTGTCATCTATACACCGTTGAAGCCAGTATCATCACACATGATCTTGGTCTTGATCTTGGTTTTATTCAAGAGATCCTAATGTTTTGTGTATACAGATGAAGATTTAACTCCATCGCTACAGACTACAAATAAACCCTGTGTGTAGTCTGATCCTGTAGATATTTCTTACTCATATCTTAGTAGGAAGCAAATCAAAGTCCATTGTTGACTACAGGATCAGTTTTCATAGGAAAGCTTGTAGTCTGTAATCTCTGAGACAGCTAGGGTTGTACTGTATATAAGCTATAGAAACAAAATGGTAGGATCTTGGTAGAAGATTTTTTTCAGAGTTTTTTCATTTCTATTTTTAGATTAATTGAACTCCTCCATTCAGTGGCGTAACTACCACCATAGCAGCAGAGGCAGCTGCCACAGGGCCCGGGACATTAGGGGCCCGGTGACAGCTGCTACCGCTGCTATCATTATTCTCGGAAGTCTTTTCGGACCCCCGAGTATAATGATCGGGGCCCCCTGTTGGTGGAATACTTTCCACCAACAGGGGGCCCCGAAGCTGCAGCAACGGCTGACACACAGGAGCTGCAGGTCTGGCTCCTCTCAGCTCCCCCTCTCCCCCCCCCTCCCTTTAACTGCCTGTCCTCTGCCCACCAATGAGAGGGCTGAGGAGAGCCCAGGAGGTGGGGCTTATCCCTGCTGAGCTCCTGCCGTCCTGCACACAAGAGGAGAAGAAGAAGAAGCTGCTCCAGGAAAATGAAACTAAAGATACACAGGTACATACTGGGGTTACTATACTTATTAATGTCAGGCATTTGGGGTGATTACTTTTGTTTTAGTAACTCCATGTGCCTCATATTAATAGCAGTTAACCCTATCATGTCCCTCACATTAACCCCTGTGTGCCTCACCATAAGAGTTACTGATATGTGAGACATATGGGGGTAATAGTAATGAAGATACTTTATTATTACCTCCATGTCTCTCACATATCAGTAACTCTTATGTGAGGTACACAAGGGTTAATGTGAGGGACATGATGGGGTTAACTGCTATTAATATGAGGCACATGGAGTTACTAAATTATAATGCACATGACCAGATTTTTTATCCACAATTGTCCTGGTATAGCGGTGACGTGACAGTATTTAGTCCTGTAGGGGCCACTATGGGACATAATACTGTGTGCAGTGGCCACTATGGGGCATAATACTGTATACAGGGGCCACTATGGGGCATAATACTCAGCGCCGCACCTCCCATGAGGCGACCTGAAGCGAGCGCTTCAGGCGGAGCTATGTCAGGACCCCAGGGAGGGCGGCATTTTTGATTATCTAAGCCAGTCCAGGACAAGCTGTCCTGTACAGGCTTAGCACCGAGCGGTGGTTTGGGGACGCCACTGAAGCAGCGCTGCTCCAGCAGCCTCCCCTCATGCTCAGGCAGAGAGCAGGTCTTCTCCGTGCCTGCGAACGGCGCTAAGCCCCGCCCCCTTCGCTCTGCCACGCCCCATTCGCTCCACCACGCCCCTTTGCTCCGCCCCCTCCTCCGGGGGGGGGGCTTTCTGTAGTTCGCCTCGGGCGGCGAAAGGGGTAGGTTCACCCCTGATAATACTGTGTACAGGGGCCACTATGGGGCATAATACTGTGTGCAGGGGCCACTATTGGTCATCATAGAGCGTGCAGGAATGCGTAGGAGGGACTCGGTCGAGATCTTCGGTGTCGGGGGGGCCCCATGTCAAAAGTTCGCCACAGGGCCCCGCCATTCCTAGTTACGCCACTGCCTCCATTCATTCCTTAAATTTGATTGCAAATATTTCCACTTGAAAAATAAAAGTCTGTACAACATGCAGATCAGGATACCAGACAGAAAATGTGCCTCATGCATAAAATAATAGGAGGAATTTACTGTGCCATCTAAGCCAAAACACTGGTGTAGATGTAGCGCTCAGCCAATATTTGCATTAAAGATCAAGGCAGGCAGGGGTAAGGAATCCTTGACCTGTTAGCTTTAACTTATGTTAGAAAACTGATGTACTGTATGTCACACATGAAATATACACCAAGGTCTGGCGGCTTTCGTACATGGCACCTCCCATGTTATACCAGATGGATAAAGAGTTTGGGGGTTCTTACTAATTCTGATGTATCTCACACCAGCAGGAAGCCTACAACCTCCAATACCACTACTGCCACCACATCGCCATCAGAATATTCTCTCTCCTCACATTTTGTCCCTATCCCTGTTCCGTCATAGATTGTAAGCCCTTGCGAGGAAGGGTCCTCTAGCTCACTATGCCAGTCGGTTACTGTTAGTATTATATTTGTTTTGTATAGTTTGTGTACTGTATGTAATCACTCAAATGTAAAGCACCATGGAATTAACGGTGCTATATAAATAAATAATTAATAGTAATAATAATAATAATAATAATAATAATAATAAATATATTAATATTGGTATTGGAAATGCCATTCTGAATAAATTTCCCCCCAGTATTCTTTTGTGGTGATCTTATGGTGACTATAACAATACATACACTTTATTAGCAATCAGTTTTCAATGCAGTTTTAGGTTACTGAATATTTTATCTGCACACTGCTGTTTAGTATCCCTGGTGAGAGCAATCCTGTAAGCATTTCATGAGCGGCAGCTTATGAGGTCAAAAGACACTATGAGTAGAAGGGATGCTGTGTAAGAGAACAAGGAAAAGTAATGGAAATAGTGTTTTACAATAGAACACTGAACCCACTCCAAACTTTTGATCTATACAGGAAAAGCTTAAGGCAAGGAAACAAAAAAAAAAAAAAAGAACTACATGTTGCTTTCTAAAAATCCTTGGCAGAACAAATGTGAACAAACTGAGTGTTCCTGTGACATCACTATCCTTAAGGGAATTTTATCATTGGGAAAACTAATTTTTAAAGCATATATTTGCATAGCCTTTAGAAAGGCTATTCCACACATACCTTTTGTTTGTTAATCCTCCCAGCCATTTCTGAAATAGCCCGCTTTTATTGATACGCTAATTAGCCTCCAGCGAGCACCAGAAGTTTACTGAGCACTGTCTGCTGTGTGTACATAGGGAGATGCAGGGAGGCTGATGAGTCAGCAGCAGCAGCCTCCCCGTGTGTACACAGATCACACAACCAGGGCTCAGAGAGAATCACAGACACTTCTGGGGGCTAATTAGCATGGGAATAAAAATGGGCTAATTCAAAAACAGCTGGGAGCATTTACAAACAAAAGGTATGTGTGGAATAGCCTTTCTAAAGGCTATGCAAATTTATGCTTAGTTAAAGGGGCTCTATCATTGGGAAAAGTCATTTTAGCTAAGCACATACTTGCATAGGCTTTATAAAGGCTATTTCACACAAACCTTTTGTATGTAAATCTTCTCAGTAGTTTTTGAATAAGTCTGATTTTATTCATATGCTAATCAGCCTTCTCCATGCACCCGGAAGTGTCTGTATGCACCCTCTCTGCTATTCTCTATGTGTATGAGAGCAGAGAGGCTGCTGTATTGATGACTCGTCTCCCTGCTCTCATACACAGAGAATAGCAGACTGTGATCACAGACACTTCTGGAGTGCACAGAGAAGGCTAATTAGCATATGAATAAAAACAGACTTATTCAAAAACTACTGAAGCTATTTACGTACAAAAGGTTTGTGTGGAATAGCCCTTCTAAAGGCTACATTCACTTTTATGGGAGTTCCACATAGGGAGATTCCGATATTTTTAGAAATTCCATAGAAGTGCATGAGGAGATTGGAACATGTACATCGACCTTGACAATCGCAATGCAGATGCTGGTAAACCTGACATGATCATACTTACCCACCTCTCCCCATCATCCTTTCTCTTGGTAAAAGCTATAACACACCCCAAGGGTAGGATACATTGGCCACAGCAGCCATTTATTAAATACAAAACATATATTTTAAGGACCCCTACCACTGTGAGCATACTTTGATCCCCAAAAGTATCCTAATCCTCCACCATAGCTAGAGCACACTCAATTCCACCCTGAAGGTCCAAGGCCCAAAGGTCGATTCCAACATCATTTAAGTGGATCCCATCAGCCAACCAAAACCCACCCATCAGGTCCTCAAGTTCATGAGGCCAGACACCAACCCCTCCATTCCATACAGCAAAGGCACTAATCTCCCTGTTCATCTTTGACTGTACCTTGTTGTTTGTGTGGACAGACCTGGATCTTCTCCAAGTCAACCTACAGACAATATCCCATCACATCACCACCAGTGACTGAAGTTCTATCCACATTCGGAGCAGGTCATGTTTAATGTCCCACACCAATTCCCTAAATGGATGAGCCCCACAAGTCATTTCCCCTACGATGAAGCAAAAGTACATCCGGAGGGTGCTCAAGCCAAACATACCTGGAAAACTCCTTCATCATGCACTCCCACAACATGCCCGGAAACTCAACCACCTCACTACGGCCTCCATACTGGAGAAGTCCAGCTGTCTGTCATTCGAGAGAACATCTGCTTGAACCGCCCCCCCAGTGGACAAAAGAGTGCTCCAACAGCAACATCAGCCACAAAAAAGAACCTATGAACATATATGAACCTATAAGACAACCAGGGAAGAATGCTGCTACAAATGAATAAACAAAGTAAAAACAATCCCTTAACCACTAGCCATACCCACAGAGAAAAACCCCATACCCCACCATACCATAACCGATCCAACAGCCCGCTCACAACAAATGAAGGTGGACTTTGGAAGGTGGAAAGCTAAATTGCAACATTAAAAAAGCATCCAACCCCCCCATACCTATATATTTTCTTAAAGTAGACACCTGCAGCATTGTCTCAATGCAACTTGGTAATGTATACGAACAGGCACCTTCATGCAATTTTGATTTAAAGTGAATGTTTTATGAAAAAATGCAAATAAATTTACAGTATATTAGCTGTTAAAAGTGGAAACCAAACAAAAAATTATATGCACCAAACCTCCTAAAAATAAGAATTCAACATGTGCAGAGTTCATACATATCACTATGGCCTGCACCCGCATGCACGTGTCTTCAGAAAATTGCTAGAACTGGAAGGAACAAAAATCTGCTTTGAAGCTGGAAATGCTAAAAAAGTATCATCCTATAAAATCTAGGGATTACACACCATGAAAAGCAAGTGAACCCCTAAACCCTATATATTTTTTGAAAGTAGACAACCTGAAGATTACATATATCTCAATGGGTCATCGATAGCCACATCCACCTTCATGCAACTTAGTGACAAACACAAAACATTTTTTTTAAAAAATGCACTAAAACACATATTTGCACCTAAAACTCATGTTCAATCTCAGATTCATATACATAATACATCTAAAATAATAAGTTAAGGTGTATACAATGTGTATATATACAATATGTACCGCAAACATCAACTACAACAACAGCTCGGACTCCCAAAAACCCTAATACAGAAGATAGGCAGGATTTTGCTGTTGTTCACTAATATGTTAAAAATCTATACTGCACCTACCAAACTGTGACTGTGATATCAAAATCTAACTTTTTTGAGATTGCACAGCATACCGTAAATAAAAACACAATTTAATAGTTCATATATACAACCACCTTCATGCAATGTTGTGGCAAACAGAGATTGCAAGCAAAAATTGCACAAAAATTCAAATTTGCCACTAAAGTGCGGCTCAAGCAATCCCTTTCTGCAAACATAATGTACTTTCCAAAAAACTGCAATATGTGAGGAGTTCATACATACCACACATGTATATATTTACAGGGGAGGGTGTTAAAGAAACGCCAAAATCGCAGAAATGCGCCATTCCATTTTGTGCATGCAAATTAAATAGGACTTTACATAAAAATATTATTTTCCATCCCCCTATAAAAATTTTAGCAATCTATATGTTCATCTCTAGTGATAATAGTTTTTACTATTATTTTAGCATGTAACGGATATCGCTTGAGGCGTATTTTACTCTAGAAAGCTCAGATATGGACAGGGATTGGGTGAAATGTAAACTTTATTCATGACTTTGTATGTGTTGTGTAAGTGTTTGGTGCGACTTTTTTTTGGCGCTGCGATCTGGACAATGGTAAATGTCTGGGTCACAGCGCCAATAACCTTCCTGGTTGTGTTCAGGAGGTATAACATAAGAATATCCCACTAGTAAAGCTCAGGGGGAATTATATTATACCTGTATGTGACGATCAGACAGCAAATCAGTATGCTATCTGATTGACAGGAGGGGGGAAATAGGGACTAAATCCCTCCTCCCCCCTCCTCCTAGGGTCACATAGAAGTTGTCCACAAAGATTAGAGAAAATTCTTCTCTATCTCTGTGTCTCCGTGCAAGCTGCTTCAGCTGCAAGTCCTTCTCCCCTTCCTGTTTCACTAATACTTCCCGAGACAGGAGGGGGGGGGGGGACAATTTAAAGTCCTGTATCTCAGGACTCCTTTGGCCTATGAAGATAATTTTAGATTCATTTTAAAGATGAGAATCTCATCTTTAAAATGACACCAAGATCTTCATAATAGCCCTTACAGATTTTTCGCGAATTGCTGTTAAAAACGCTGTCGGGAATTGAGATCTTCAATGAGATCTAAATCCCCAATAGTGTTTTCAACAGTGAATCGCTTTGGCACAGTAAGGGTTAACATGAAGATCTTGGTGTCATTTTAAAGATGAGATTCTCATCTTTAAAATGAATCTAAAATTATCTTCATAGGCCAAACGAATCCTGAGATATGGGCAAAGTGCACCAAAAAACAGTCAAGAAAAAGACAAATTAAAGAAGGGAACTTCAACCTGGGATGTACACATTTCCCCCAGTGCCACACCCAACCGTTCCAACAACTGAAAAGACACCGGTCGGTGCCCATCCGGGCAGGACCGACCCCTCCTAAAACCCTGTAGTGCCTGGACCACCAAAAAATCCTTTGTCACATCCTGCAACCCCCTGGTCTTAAAAATAAAAACCAAACTTGACATCAAATGCCCCATTCTAGACTTGGACTAACTTGCCACTGCTTCACATCCCAAAAGCAAGAAAACCACCATATACCTCACTCAATTCAACAGATATCGCCTCAAGTTCTTGTCACTCAGCCCTGAATCAGCTCACCTGCCACTGTAAGACCACACCCCACAGATGTATCGGGCACAAAATGCCAGTGACATCCACATGCGAGGGCAATCTCCAGATCTGCTTACACTGAAAACGAGAATGAGAAAGAACATGAACTGTAACCACACGTGCATTAAGGGACAAACAGAGCAAAACCAAATGCCTCAATGGACATACCACGGTGGAGAGAATGTCAGCGAATTAATCGCCAACACACAGCCAAGTCTGACCCCTGTACGCCCGGTATGCCTCCCCTCTGGCATCCAGATAACAGAAAAGGCCCGAGCAATGTTCAGGGGTCTTTTCACCTATAACTCTCTCCAGGATGGCAAATGCCTACAGCCATTTATTAAGTGTCTGTGGAGTCAAATGCCATCGCCGCTTCTCCTCCTCCTTCTTAGACTCATCCCTTTTTCACTTATCCAAGTTAAATTTTTCCAATGGCAGCAAGGAAAAAATTTCAACATTTATCACGCCAAATTTCTTCCACCATCTCCTTCTTCAAGTGTGCCATGAGAGGTCCCTCAAAACACACATAGACCTCTCCTCTGGCCCTATCTTCCAACCAAATCCTTCTCCTTCTCTGTCTGAATCGGCACCACCACATTCGCTTCCTTGCATACCAAACTATCTGCCGGAAGACTATAACCGGGGAGGAGATGAACTATCCACCTATGCTGAAGCTCAAGGGGGGGCGGGGAGACGGTGGGGGAGAAGAACGATAAGGTGGGAAAGGGCTTACTTCACACGAGCTCCGCCCCCTACATTATATTTCAAGGTCTGAAATATAACCTAATATAATCTAGCTATTGAGGCTAAGTTCACATTGGCACAGGCTTGTCAGTTGTTCTGGTCTGTCAGAGGACCAGAACAATAGACAGGTGCACCACTAAAATAGCAGATACACACAGAGCATACAGAGCACGATGGACTCCATTGACTATAATGGGGTACGTTGGGTGTCTATTGTCTTTAAACTTATATCAGCTGAAGAAAAGTTGAGTGTGCAGGACTTTTTCATTCACTAATTTAAGGTGGTCTCCTATAAAGACTCTGATCCAGCCTAAACTGAATTACGAAAGGCTAAGGCCTCATGTAGTAGGCCCCAGCAAAAAAAAGTGCTGCTGAAAAAACACATGGCAGAAACGCATCACGGTTTTTCCACAGCAGTTTTCTCAGAAAGTCTGTAGAATATTCCTCTGAGAACTTTCTTCTTCAATTATACCTATTGCATAGCTCCCAACCATCCCGCATTTGGCGGGAAAGTCACATTTTTAAGCTCCAGTCTCACACAGCTCCCTGCATGTCCTGCTATGTCCCAGAGGTGTTTTACTTAATCTTTCCCCCAATCACCCCAGATAAAAGGCTGTGGTGATCGGGAGGAAAGCTTCACTATTACTATTGTACAAGGACCTTGTGTGACATCACATGGTCACGTGACTTGGTGGGCATGTGAGTGTCCCGTGCTGTCAAGAGATGTTTGCTCTAAAGGTACTGAAAGCGGAGGGGGGGATGTGAGATGGGCAGGAGGACATGAAACTGGGGGCATAGATGGGGGGAGACATGAAACTGGGGGTAGAGATGAGGGAGGCATGAAACTATGGGCAGATGGAAGGGGCATATGAAACTGGGGGAGAGATGTAGGGGGATATGAAACTGGGGGGAGATGGAGGGGGGGAGATCAAACTGGGGGAAGAGATGGAGGAGGGACATGAAACTGGGGGTAGATTAAACTGGGGGCACTTAAACTGGGGGGACATTCAACTGGGGACAACTGGGGGGAGCATTAAACTGTGGTTGTAGCTGAAGGGGGACCTGTCTGCCTCTAGTTGCCCCCATTTTAATGTCACCCTCTAGCTACCCCTACGGTTTAATGTCTGCTTCTAGCTGACAGAGTTTAATGTCCCCCTCTAGTTTAATGCTCCCCTTTAGTTGCCCGCAGTTTCATGTTCCGCTCCAGCTGTCATTAATTTATTGCCCCCCTTCAACAACCCCCACTGCTAATGTCCCCCTCCAGCTGCCCCAGTCTCATGTCCTCTCTATTTTCCCCCAGGAGAGGGACTTAATACTGTGGGGCATTTGGAAGGGAACATTATAATGTGAGGACATATAATTTACGGATGACTGTAGGAGGATTATACTGTGTGGGGGCACATGAAAAATGAATGAGAATGAGTCCACATAGAAGTGGGCAGAGCTAAATTTGCCACATTTTGTCCCTCTTTCTGTTTTTCGAAAGTTGGGAGGTATGCCTATTGGGAAACCATCAGCATAGGTATAATTGACATGCTGTGATTTCCAAAAACACAACGGTTTTGGGAAATGGAGTATTCCCATTGCGCATATTTTTCTGCAGTGTGTGGATGGGATTGTGACTGTAAAATGCTGCAGTTTTTGCCAAACGTTTACATGGGGTCTCATCCTAAGAGAGGAAAGAGAAAAGTCTAAACAGTAATACATCATTCCCACTAAAATTTAGGAAGGGACACACGTGCTGGCTATAATGAGTTAGGTGCTTCGTTGATAGCAAATATTTATGTGTAGCAATTAATCTGTCCTATGTAGGCAAGGAGAATCACACCTCAACATACTGCCCTAGACTCAGAGTAAACACATTTTTGGTGAGTAAAATTTAGTTCATATAAAGGATTCAGAACAATGTATTTCTCAATATGGACACTAGATGGCAGCAGACTCTAGAACAAGATTAGAAACTACTGTACATACAGCAATGACAAAAACATTTGAATAAAATGGTAATTAAATTTATTTGAATCAACTGCAGTTACTTACTGATTATATTTCGTCAATGTCTGATCCACACAGTGAAAAGAAAACACAGCATAAAGTTCAATGAACTGAAAAATTATCCTCATACAGTTAGCATCAGCAAATGGAGAAGCTAAAGCTGTAATTCTGTTATATGATGATAGATTTCAACAAATGGTAAAAAAGTTTACAACATATATCTATCTATATATATATATATATATATATATATATATATATATATATATATATATATGATTGTATATTTCTGAATGTAACTTGGTACTACAAAAATAAAGTCAGGATATGTTACAGTGGCTGGTTATTGGCCATGGTTGGAAAGATTTTAATTACGAGCTCCTCAAGGGCTTTTACAACAGTGATGCAAGTAACACTTAACATGGAAATCATGCGAGAATCTATAGCATTTCATACCATAGGTAAATGATGATTCTGATGATGGCACATATCAGTATAAATGTAAAGAAATTTAATTTACCTTAAGAATGTAAATACTGATCCAATGAGGACCTGTTAGTTGTCTGGTTGTATTAAATATTTGTCTTTATTAATTAAAATGCTGGAGAATTCTTACAATTGTGTATGGAAAAAGTGTTGGCTCACTGATTAGGACTATTGTCTTGCAGCACTGTGGTCCTGGGTTTGAACCTTACAAGGATAAGGGAGCCTTCACATGGAGTTTACGCTCTGCTCATTCAGACGCGTAAACATGTCTCAAAGTGACCGCTGTAAAACACAATCCAATAGACTTCAATGTGTGTATGTGCCATTGATTTCAATGTGTAGCGCGCATAAAACCGGCACACATTGAAGTCTATGGGATTGTGTTTTACAGCGGTCACTTTGATACATGTTTACACATCTGAATGAGCAGAGCGTAAACTCCATGTGAAGGCTCCCCTAACATCTGCATGGAGTTTGTATATTCTCCCTGTATATGAAGGAGTTTCCTATGGGTACTCTGCTTACTGCTGTATTAAATTTTTTTTTACTAAAATTGGCTTCTTGAAAAACAGCTGACCCTTGGGATTCATAAAAGTAATTAACAATTAAATAAGGGATTAAAGGGGTTGTCAGGGGAAAAATGGACAACCCTTTTAAAGTTTAAATAAACTGGGGACAGTGAAAAAAAACCAACATATTCACCTATCCCTGTTGTTCCGGTGTCCTCCCGTGCATCCCAGGTTCATCTGCTCCTGCGGTGTCTTCCGGTGTTCTGCTGAAGCTGCTGATTGGCCTCAGCGGTCATGTGACCACTGAGGCAAATCAGTGGAGGGCCTGAATGTCACTACCTGTGACATCACGGGTCCTCTTGCAAATTGCCCCATGCATACCTCCCAACCGTCCCGATTTCCGCGGGACATTCACAATTTGGGTGACATGTCCCGCGGTCCCGGTTGGAGGGAGGTCCAGAGGACGCAGATCCAGAGGATCCAGAGGACGCAGATCTGAGTTGAACACATATGCAGCTGAAGCAAGGAGCTGACACAGGTCAGCTCCTCGCTTTGCCGCCGGCTACTGGCTTGTAGACGCGATGTGATGATCGCGTCTACAAGCCAGTAGCCGGCGGCAGCAGCAAAGCGAGGAGCTGACACAGGTCAGCTCCTCGCTTCAGCCGCATATGTGTCAGCGAGAGAGGTGCGCTGCGGCGAAGCGAGGAGCTGACCTGTGTCAATTCCTTGCTTCAGCCGCATATGTGTCAGCGAGAGAGGCGCGCAGAGAGCTGCAAAGGAGCGGAGGAGAAGGTAAGTGTAATGTGGAGGTGAAACGTGAAACTGGGGGCAGATGAAGGAGAGGACGGCATGACACTGGGGGCAGAGATGGAGAGGACGGCATGACACTGGGGGCAGAGATGGAGAGGACGGCATGACACTGGGGGCAGAGATGGAGAGGATGGCATGACACTGGGGGCAGAGATGTGGGGTCATGAATCTGGGGGCAGAGATGGAGAGGACATGAATCTGGGGGCAGAGATGGAGAGGACGGCATGACACTGGGGGCAGAGATGGAGAGGACGGCATGACACTGGGGGCAGAGATGGAGAGGACGGCATGACACTGGGGGCAGAGATGTGGGGTCATGAATCTGGGGGCAGAGATGGAGAGGACATGAATCTGGGGGCAGAGATGTGGAGACATGAATCTGGGGGCAGAGATGGGGGACATGAATCTGGGGGCAGAGATGGGGGACATGAATCTGGGGGCAGAGATGGAGGGACATGAATCTGGGGGCAGAGATGGGGGACATGAATCTGGGGGCAGAGATGGGGGACATGAATCTGGGGGCAGAGATGGAGAGGACATGAATCTGGGGGCAGAGATGGGGGACATGAATCTGGGGGCAGAGATGGGAGACATGAATCTGGGGGCAGAGATGGAGGGACATGAATCTGGGGGCAGAGATGGAGGGACATGAATCTGGGGGCAGAGTTGGGGGGACATGAATCTGGGGGCAGAGATGGGGGGACATGAATCTGGGGGCAGAGATGGGGGGACATGAATCTGGGGGCAGAGATGGGGGGACATGAATCTGGGGCAGATGAAGGGTGTATATGAAACTGGCGGAGAGATAGAGGGGGGACATATAATTTACGGGTGACTGTAGGAGGATTATACTGTGTGCGGGCACATGAAAAATTAACGAGTGGGCGGAGTCAACGCAAAAGTGGGTGGGGCTAAATTTGCCGCGGCACGCTACACATTTTGTTCCTCTTTCGCTTCTTCAAAAGTTGTGAAGTATGCCCATGTCAGGGCAATAAATTCCTTCCCCTGACAATCAGTATAAAACCCTGGCTCAAAAGCCTAAAACCCATAATATTTTTTCCTTTCAAGAAAGGCAGCCAGGCCTTCTTGAGTTTTCATAGTGAATCCACCATGCCTTTCTTGAAGAGAACAATGTAACAGGTTATGGACTCTAGATTTTAAGGACACGTTGATCCAGGGTTTTTATACTGACTGCCAGATTTGGAGTCGGAAAGGAATTTTTTCCCCCTGAAATGGGGATATTGGCATAAGCCTCATGGGGTTTTTTGCCTTCCCCTGGATGAACACTGTAGGGGATTGTAGGGTTATAGGTTGGACTTGATGGACTGATGTCTTCATCCAACCTCATCTACTGTGTAACATCCTGTGGCAGCGAGTTCTATAATCTCTCTGCTATTACTATAAAATATCCATGATGAAGGAAGATGCAAGTAAAAATCTGATGCTGGTGAAATGTTCTCTCCTCCAGACATAGAGGGTGTCCCCTTGTCACTGGCCTAAGTGTGAAAAGATCATCAGAAAGTTCATGTATTTCTACATTGCAATAAGATCTCCCTGTAGCCATCTTTATTCTAAACTGAATATCTCCAAATCTATCTCTGTACTCCAATCCAGCCATTCCCTTAATAATCTTAGTCGCCCTTCTCTGCACTCTCTCTAGATCATGGTGTGTGGGGCTTGGTGTAATATTTGCGAAATGGGTGCGTGTTGGTATTTGGCATATGTTATATTATATGTGATTACATGTAGTATTTTATACGTGTGATTTTGGAGCATACATAGTACATACATGAAGTGAATTATGGCTTATTGCAAAATATTTGACAATTGTATGCTTTATAGAACTCCATTGGGAGGCTTTTTTGGAGGCTGATTTTGCGGCGGATTCAGCGACAAAATCAGCGCCTTAGAGCTCTGTGTGCACTGACCCTAAGCACTATCATGGTTTCTATCATAATGATATGTGTATGATAGTGGTGTATGATAGACACTATGATAGTACTTAAGGATTAAGAGCCAAAGTAGTGCAAATGCAGCATTTTTGGATACTACGGAAACACAACAAAATAAAACAGTAAAGTGAATGAGATTTCATTAATCTAATCCACACATTGTGATGGAAAAAGAGCTGTGGAGAAGCAAAATTGCAGCATGTTCATCTTCGCTGTGGAATAGCGTGTATTTCCCTGTATATTGAATAGAGTAAGAAAAAATGCAGAGAGAAACGCTGCATAAGCTCGATGAAACAGACACAGTTATAGAGGCAGTGTAGCTCTCGGTATGAGAACAAAGCCTCTATTTATTGCCAACATACACCACATTGCACGTCTTGCTGAGTCTTAAATGTAGATAATTATAATTAAAGAAAATGTATTGACCTAACAAGTCTCACTTACTGTAAATCTGTCTCTCCCAAAAGACAAGTAAGACTAGAAAAGAGAAGAAATATCTACTCCTATTCTCTTTGTTTTGGTGGTTGAAAGATAAAGAATTACCATTACTACATCTACAGAGGCCTGGATTTCATATTGTCAGACCATGACAATACTGTGAGATATGAAAGGAATTCAAGGCTGCACTTAGATGACACCTCAACAGTCCTGTCCTAGCAGCCGGCTGACCCAGATTATCAGTGACAGAAGGATGACTGTATGCAGAATATAGCTTTTCTTTACAATGTATGTAACTCTCACAATCCCTTTATCAGGCCACCTGCTGTGAAACAATTACTGATCTCTGCCATGGCTGCACCCAGTCTGTTCCACCACTGCAACTGAATGCTTAGGATTAGCCATGAGTTTGTTGTTAAAGGAGACCTACCAGAAGAAACAAAAAAAAAAAAAATATTCAGCTCCCAAAACACAATAGCGACTTCGAGGCCAAGGTCCCACGTGGCGTAAACGCCACGTTTGCCCACGATGGAAAAGCGGCGCAAGTGTTTTAAAGTCACGATAAAGTAGATGAAATTGTGATGAATCCCACCCCCACTTTGCGGTAAAATACATGCTGTAGACGTGGCGATTTCCAAAACCATCACATGGCATGTCAATTATACCTACAGAAACGCCAGCAGTTTCCCTATAGGTATAATTGAAGCAAAAAGTTCACAGAGGAAACCTTTGCAAACTTTCTGTCCAAAGCAATGAGGGAAGAACTGGAATGCGTTGCCGCTGCAGTTATTCCCACATCGCTTTTTTGTTGCCGGAAGCCACGTGGGTCCTTAGCCTTAAAACGCCAGGTTATTTTGTGGACAAAGTTTTACTCATAAATAGATCTATCAGAAAATGCATGAAAAAGCCAGACCAAGAGCATACTAAATTTGGAGAAAAAAATGCTACAGATGCAAAAAGCACCTAGAAATTTTCAAAAATTGTTGAAACAAAAACAACATACAATTCAATGGAATTTGTCCTGAGCAGCCTGCATTGTCTGGACACAGTGGAGGTTATTCATTAACTACGCCTTTTTTACCTAAAGGTTTCACAGTTGCACCTTTTTTTCTATGCTTTTTTGGTAGTGGATATTTATTAAATGTGTGCAGTTTCTTGTTAAATGTCCCCATGCCCACTTTCCTCATTAAAAAGCAAAAATGGCTAGGGAAATAAAATATCTAAAGAAAAACAGAAGTAAATCATAATTAAAGTACATGAGCAAACAGTTCCTAAATGGCACAATTTACACCAAATAAAGCCGCACGTTACTTGGTAAATGTTCCCCAGTGAATCTGCTTAGCTGGACATGTACTGATAAATGTATCACAAGTTAGGGCTTATTCACATGTCTATTTTAGCAGATGTTTGGTATCTGCATGCAAAGCCATTAATTGTAACGGGTGCATGCAGACCTGCCTTCTGTTTGCATGGAACAACAATGCGTGGAAAAAGAATGGAGTCACTCTCTATTTTTGTCTGTTTTCCAACCACGGACCCTTATTAATGTCTATGGGTCTGTAAAAATCACAGACCCAAAAATATTAAAAAGTATAGAAATTTAAAACAAGCAGAAGATTAACATATTACACATCTGCTAAAAGTAGACATATGACTGATGCCTGGTTCAAATTTGCATTTGGTAATCCATTTGGGGAGTCTGCATGGGGCCCCCTGAATGGAAAACCGAATGCACTGACAAGCGGAGAGCTTATGAGAGCAGATGGACCCCTTAGTCTATAATGGGGTCAGTGTGCTTTCCACGCTGTGTCCGCATGGAACATGTGCACAGAAAAGTACTTTGTAATCTACTTTCATGACTTGTGTGGGCAGCGTGCGGAAAGCACACGGACCTCATTATAGTTTATGGAGCCCATTTGCTTTCACAGCTCACCGCTTGTCAATGTGTTCAGAATTCCATTCGGGGGTTCCCCATGCGGACTCCCCTGAACGGATTACCAAACACAGATGTGAACCAGGCATAAGTTCTCAAGCTGCTTTCTCAACGCAACATGGTTTCATGGTACATTTTCACAAAGTCATAAGCTAACTATCATATTTGTGTCTATATATGACCACCCAGTGGAACAGAGTAAATTGAAGACTTTCATGGCTTTTTGTTAGCTTATCACAATATTGTCTTGAATTGGTTTCAAGAAAAATTGGAAACTTTAACCATAAGTGAAAGGTATTGCATGTCAAGTCATACCTCTTCCCACTAAAATGCTTCCCCTCATCTAAGGTCCCCCTCACACACTTCCTTATCAAGCAAGTTGGGGTTAAGAGCTGCATCTACAAAGTCGGAGTGTTTATTTACAGTTGTCATTTAAGTCCCTTTATTTCTATGACTTCAGGGCACCATCAGGTATACAGTATGTTAACGTCTATACTGGCTTCAACCAATCTCATTACTGAGCACCAACAAATTTTGGTGGCCATTTTCTGTCTAACAAGAGCACCATGACAACTGAGGAATAAAAGTGACTCCCCAAGTTTCGACTTTTGGTAAGTTATTCTTTTTTATATATGAATATTATATGGTCATTTTGTGTCTAGATTGATACAGTCTATACATTTATTATTCTAGCTGGTGTTTCTTAGGAGGCATTTATGATCAAGTAAATTTTTATAGATTGCTGCGAAACAGTAATGACTTAATATATTGCTGGTCTGATACGGATTTTTTATTTCAGGTTAATTTCTGTATAGTACATGATTCTTTTAATACTTAATATTTTATTTTATATTTTAATATTCATATTTTTAATGTAATAAAATATTGCAAACTACCCTGAGAATCTGTGTTCTGTAATTAAGATGGGGTAAGGTAGGCTAAAATAAAAAAAAATTGAGGGCCAGCAATACACTAATTTTTGCACATATTAGGGTCCATTCACACAGAGTAAACGTGCGCTCATTTTGGCAAAATACACGTGTAAAGAATACATGTGTAAAAATAAGGGTCCGTGCACAAGGAGTTAACGCGAGCGCATTTTAACATAATACACGTGTATAGAATACTTCAATGAAATTTTTTACACGTGTAAAAAACACGTCAAAATACGCATCACGTTTTTTGGTGCGTATTATGACGCGTTTTTTTTACACGTGTAAAAAATTTCATTGAAGTCAAAGGGAGAGTTATTTATTTATTTATTTATTTTTAAATGTAGATTGTGAGCCCCACATAGAGCTCACAATGTACATTTTTTTGCTCTCAGTATGTCTTTTTTATGGAATAGGGGATGGTAGGAGGTTATTTTTACACGTGTATTCTATACACGTGTATGATGCTAAAATACGCTCACGTTAACTCCGTGCGCACAGGCCCTTAGACTCCCAAAAACGAGCCACAAAACGAGTCACATTTTCTGTCGCGTTTTTTAAACGTGTAAAAAATGTTATTGAAGTCAATGGGAGTCTTATGTTTATACGTGTATTCTTTACACGTGTATTTTGCCAAAGTGGACTTACAGAACATTCTAGTCCCAAATGCATTAGTATATTATATCCAGTGTTTTGATGTATCCCTGGTGGTATTTTTTTTAGGAATCTTTTGTGGGGGGTTTTGTTCCACGATTCTGCAGCTAGATCAGTGGTTCTTAACCTTGTTTGAGGTATCAAACACACCAGTTTCATATGCACAATCACCGAACCCTTCTTTAGTGATAAATCAAATATGATTTTTTTCCAAATTCAAGACATAGGTATATGGTTTTTTTACTGGTACACAAAATGAACCGTGCATAGGGCCTAGGCTTCGATCGAACCCTGGTTAAGAACCACTGGTCTAGATGTTACTTCAAACTATATAATAAAATACTGAAAAGTCTAAATATGCAGCATTTGTTTTTTTGTCATTCTTGTAACAATTTGAGGGAACAGTGTTTTTTTTTTATCAAGACAGTTTCTAGGTATACCTGGTTTTTGGGGTTTAATTTAGAACTGTGTAGGCAGCATGGTGGCTCAGTGAGCCCAGCACTGGGGTCTTTGGTTTGAATCCTGCTAAGGACAACATCTGCAAGGAGTTTGTATGTTCTCACCGTGTTTGTGTGGGTTTCTTCCCACACTCCAAAGACATACTGATAGGGCCAAAAAATTTTTTAAAAAATTAGAACTATGTGGCAAATTCATCATTCCCTCTATGACAGAAAGCTGGTATAAAGGGATTATATTGAGTCATACATTTGACACAAGGCCCTTTCTTGCACCAAACGCATGCCATAAACCCAATCGATACCTCACCTGCCACATCTCTTGGTCCCTGCACCAGTTGAGCCGTTTTATTAAGACTGGAGTACAATAAGCTAGTTTTAATAAATTTACCCCAGTGACCTTGTAATCATCTCTACCCTTCTCCTTATAAAAGACTATAAATGACCACAATTCATACATTTTATACAGACCCTATTACATCTAGAAAGTTGGGTTATTAGAGCTATAGTTGGCATAAAAGCAGCTGTAATACAATCCATACAATATGGACATTACTGTATTATGGCTGTGTGAATCTGAACGAATGTCTTTTCTCCATTTCGCTCATCCACTACAGATGAATATACGATGCTTTCTAAATACTCATGTGGCATTTTGCATACATTCTAGTGGTTAGGATTGTTACTGGATAATGGTCTCTGAAAAACAGACTTTAAATCGAAATCGTCTGCAATAAATGATAACATAAAAGGAGCTCTAATAGAGTGCTTAACATAAACCAAATGTTGTAAAAGCTTTATATATACTGTTATTCTTACATTACATCTCATCTACAAATAAAAGGAAAGCGTATTACGTGTTCAAGGCAATCCTGAAAAATGACTGCATGTAAATTCATAGTGCTACAGGATTATAGATTTTCCCTTGTTACTGCTATAAACTATTTCACATTATACCTTAAAGGGGTTGTCCAGGCAAAAAATGGACAACCTTTTTAACTTTTAAATCAGCCAGGGACATTGAAATTATTATTTTTTTTTTAAAAAAATGCATGCTCACCTGTCCCAGATGCTCCCGTCACTTTCCATTCCTTCTCCTGAACAGGTCTCTTCTGGGGTTCCACTGAAGTCTTTGATTGGCCTCAGTGGTCACATCACTGCTGAGGACAGTCAGCGAAAGTCATGCAATATCAATGCCTGTGACATCACAGGTCTCGTTCTGATGTCTCCTGAGGCCACTGATTGGCCTCAGCTATCACATGACTGCTGAGGCCAATCAGCAGCTTCAGCAGAACTATGTAAGAGACCCAGGAGAAGCCACCAGAGCAAAGGAACAGAGACACACCGGGAGGATATCGGAGCCTCGGGAATAGCTGAGTATGCTTTTTTTTTTTTTTTTTTTTTATTCTTTTCATTGCCCTGGCTGATTTAAAAGTTAAAGGGGTTATCCAGGTAAAATGATGGTGTCACTGAGAGTCTTTTCAGGGTATCTAAATTGTAGATAAAGTTAAAAAAAACGACAATTTTAGAATTGACTTGTATATTGAATACTTGTACAAATGCCTTGCAATACGTTTATTGTTTTGCACACTTTTTCACCATCCTCAAAAAGGGCTTGGTTTAGCAGGAAGAGGTGGGACTTAAAGAGGACCTTTCATGTCCTCGGGCACATGCAGTTTTATATACCGCTAGAATTCAACGCACTGTCGGCTTTCCCATTATGTTCTCTGGGACAAGAGCAATCAGTGTATTTTCTAGGGTATGTTGGATGGTGAGAACCCAGGGGTGATAGATATAATTATAATAACAAGATTAATGCAGAGATATAACAATACAAATGTTATATGCCAATGTAGTATGCATATACAGTAGTAACAATTAGTTTAGAACAATGTGACATTATACTGTGTGAAGGAGCTGCTATGGATTATTTTACTGTGTTCAAGGGCCACTATGATACATTATGTTGTGTGGAGGGACCGCTATGGAATATTTTACTGTGTGCAGGGGGGGGACTATGGTACATTATGTTGTTTGAAGGGACCACTATGGAACATTATACTATGTGAAGGGGCTGCTATGAGATATTAAACCATCTGGAGGACACTTTGGGACATTATAGTATGTGTAAACAGGGTGTTATACCATGTGAGGGCCAGGAAAAAGAGTGCTATGCCATGTTGGGGGCCCAAGTCAAAAGTTTGCTATGTACACCCTTGCTTCCAATTTGCATTTTTCAGCAGGATAATGCTCAGCCATACAAAGCAAGGGTTTCTCAAGAATGTCTCAATGAGATTACATTTCCTTGGCCTGTTCAGTTGTCAGATTAATGGTCAATCAAACATTTCTAGGACTAGATGGGATGTCAACTTAAGCAACCTTCAAGAGTGCAGAATTGTCAGGCCATAAAAATATCTACAGGATAACATATGTAACCTGTATATCTCCATGCCCAACCATATCTCATCTTATAATCAGGCTAGAGGTTGCCCAACACAATACTAAAGCCTCCTTTGAGTTGTGCAGTTTTCCCAATAAACGTATCCTTTCGCTCTCAAATTATAATCACTTACATATATCATTCACACATAGAAAGTTTCACTTGATTCCAACAACTCCATCAATGTTCAAAAAAGTTGAAAAGTAGAAAAGTTGAAAAAGTGGTTGAGCTGCCATTGTTGATTTTTTGGTTTCTTTTCAATCGTATTATAAGAATATAATATTTGCTTTAATTTGTTGATGTGTGTTGCCTCCCGCTCAGAACGATTTATTGTGTTTCATGTCAATTTGCCTTGCTATTTAAGCATCTCTTTTAATAATGCTGTACGTGTCATGGCTGCATCAATATATTAATTTTTCTGTCATATATTGTATATTTTAATTGCCACATTGCATTATATTCTAACCTTTGTCTTAGTAACATCACATACAATTAAAGCCTCTCTAATTGCTTGTTTTATGTTATCTGTCAGTGAAAAAATATGTCTATTGTAGTCTCAGTTTCCATTTTTACCAATTTGTACTGAGAAGAAAAGAGGCAAACAACATTGGACAATAACATGCTGAAATATATATTGTATTGTAAATTCTTTTGACCTACCCGAACTACAGTGAGAGATCATCCTACACTCCAAGCTTTCAGACAAGAAAGCCATATATAAATATAGATAACGACATACCAGGACAAGCCAAATTTTCCTCTTTTTTTAAGAAAATGCATTCTGGATTTCCCTAAAGTTTCAGATTTTGGTAATCCAAAATGTTCTGAATAAATTCCACATGAATTTCTCAAAATGGTGGTTGCCATATTACAGATCAGGGGAGGACAGAAGAAAGATAAGGGCTCGTTCACATCTGTGCCCGGGTCTCTGTTATGCAGGTTTCCGTTTCCTGCACAAAACAGAGGCAGGAGACGGAAACCTGCAGGACTCTTTCTCACCCATTCATTTGATTTGATTTGATTTTGATTTGATTTCATTTATTACTTCTTGCAATGGAATATAATGTGATTTAATGTCTTTGTAGAGTCTTGCTTTCAGGGTTAAAACTAGTGTTTATGGCTACTTATATTTACACCCTGGATACTTTAGTCCTATGCGTTAACTGTAATTTATATATAGTCCTAAATCCCCTGTTTGTTACTGTGTTTTCAACTTTGGCTCAACCATCTGCCCAGCTGCTATTTACTTTTATGATTGTATTTGGTATAATAAAGATGTATTTAAATTTTATATGATTTGTTGAAAATTATTTGAGGGTTTTTCTTTTTCTTTTGAAAGTGCTTTAATGTTTGAAAGCTGTCCGGCCGTGAGCGCCGGTGAGCTGTTTATGTTTTGCGGCGGAGAGCATAAAACGCTCACCAACGGACCCGCTCTGACAGCTTTCCGTCTTCTGTATGCAGAAGACAGAAAGCTCAGAACGGAGACCCAAACGCTCGTGTGAACCTAGCGTAACACAACCTCAGGCGGTGGTCTAGTGGGCCTCCACAGCCTTCCCTGTAGCACAGACAGTCAATGGGAGACTATAGGTGTGAGTCATTTATAATGCAATGGATGAGACATAACCACTATAAAAACAAAGCAAAACAAAACAAAAAAAACAACCAGAAAATACTATGGCTTTTTGGGTATACAGATAGAGAGAGCATCAGATAGAGGATGAGTTATGTTAAGACTAGAGATGAGCGAACAGTAAAATGTTCGAGGTTCGATATTCGTTTCGAGTAGCCCCTCAATATTCGACTACTCAAATCGAATATCGAACCCTATTATAGTCTATGGGGGGAAAATGCTCGTTTCAGGGGTAGGCAACGTTCGATTAAATTATACTTACCAAGTCCACGAGTGAGGGTCAGGCTGGATCCTCCGAGAAGTCTTCTCCGTGCAGCGTCCCCGCGGCATCTTCCGGTTCCGAATTCACTCTGCCAGGCATCGGGCCTGGGCAGAGCCGACTGCGCATGTCCGCACTACAAGCGGGCATGCGCAGTCGGCTCTGCCCAGGCCCGATGCCTGGCAGAGTGAATGAAGAGCCGGAAGACGCTGCGGGGAAGCTGCACGGAGAAGGCTTCTAAAGGTAGGAGATGAACCAGTGTTGATTGGCCGACTGTATAGCATCGAACTTTTCCATTCGAATAGCGAGTGGTACTCGATCGAGTACGAGTATTTTGAATACCGTAGTATTCAATTGAATACCTACTCGATCGAATACTACTTGTTCATTTCTAGTTAAGACCTCACGTTGCAGCCTCAGCAAAAAAGTGCTGTGGGAAAAACCACCGTGGCAACACATTACAGGTTTTTCTGCAATGCTTTTCACAGAAAGTCTGCAGAGGTTTTCTCTGTGGATTTTCTGCTTCCTTTATGGCACCAGCATTTCCGTAGATATAATTGACAAGCTGCGATTTTCAAAACCACACGACATTTCCACTGTGCAGACTTTTCTGCAATGTGTGGATGGGTTTCACTACAATCCCATTCACATTGCAGTGACTGTAAAATGCCACCTGGGGCCCTGGCATAAAAGATAGTAAAGATGAGTACATGAAGTAGAGAGTACAGATAAATAGTGGTTTAAAGGGATCCTATCATTAAAACTAAAAAAAATTTTCTCACTAACACGTCGGAATAGCCTTAAAGGGGTATTCCCATGTACATAATCATATCTATATTTGTAGATAATTAAAAGTTAGGCATTTTTGTAAATATAAGTAGTTAATAATGCTGCAGAGTTTTAAAGATTTTCTCTAACCATCTTAGTCGTGACAGTCTGTTGTCTTGATCAGTTGCCAATGGTTACGACCACCAATGTAGAAACTTTCTATGGTCTGGGACTTGTCAGGAACCCAGCTATGATTTCTTATTGTATCTGGGTTATCAGGCAGAGACACTACATGTATCAGAAGTAGAGATAAGCGAGTAGTGTTCGATCGAGTAGGTGTTCGATCGAATACTACAGTATTCGAAATACTCGTACTCGATCGAACACTACTAGCTGTTCGAAGTGTAAGGTTCGATGCAGAACCAGCATTGATTGGCAGAATGCTATACATTCTGCCAATCAACACTGGTTCTTCTCTTACCTTTAGAAGTCTTCTCTGCGCTGCATCCCCGCGTCTTCTTCCGGGTGGAATTCACTCTGCCTAGGCATCCGGCCTAGGCAGAGTCGACTGCGCATGCGCGGGCATGCCCTCGCATGCGCAGTCAGCTCTGCTCAGGTGTCGGGCCAGGCAGAGCCGACCGCGCATGCGCAGTCGGCTCTGCCTAGGCCCCGATGCCTAGGCAGAGTGAATTCCAGCTGGAAGACGCTGCGGGGGCGCTGCGCCGGGAGAAGACTTCAAGGGGACTCCAGCCCGACCGTCACTCGTGGACTTGGTAAGTATAATTGTATCGAATTTTGCGTACCCCTGAAACGAGCATTTCCCCCCCATAGACTATAATGGGGTTTGAAATCCGTTCGAACAGCCGAACAGTGTGCGTCTGTTCGAATCGAATTTCGAACCTCTGACATTTTAGTGTTCGCTCATCTCTAATCAGAAGATATCCCGGCCACAATAATGACATCATGGCTGATTTTCTGACCTTAGAAAAGTCCTGCATTCATGGTTGTATCCACTGGTAACTGATCAAGACAACAAGACTGTGATCACAAGATATTTAGAGAAATCTTTAAAACTCTTCAAAATGTTTAATTACCTATATTTGCAAAAATGTTTAACTTTTAATTAACTACAAATTTAAAAATAATTCTGTTTGTGGGAATACCCCTTTAAGAAAGACTATTCTTCTCCTACCTTTAGATGTCTCTCGCAGTATTGGGGACGCCCCCAGTGCTGTTTGAGCGCTGGGGCCCACCCCAAGTGCTGTGAGAGAACTCGTTTGCATACCAACGAAAACCGGGATTTGTACCGAATTGCGGCATGGAGAAGACATCTAAAGGTAGGAGAAGAATAGCCTTTCTTAATTTTTTTTTAATGTTTATTGATAGGATCCCTTTATGTGTCATAGCTAGATTGTAAATAAATGTCGCTGTCAACAATGTTGTTTTGGCAGTAAGGAGCTTGAAAGGTTGTTGGATATAGTCTTAGGAGACCTATGACTGGTGTCACACACCTCTTTTCAGGGCAACTTTAGATTTGGACCAAATTTTTTTGGGGACCGAACAGAATCTGACTGCTAAAGATTGAGGGTACATTTAGCTTTTAGGTTGCATGAGGTAAAGGTGAAAAATAAGCCTCTTTGCCTGCCTAAAAGACATACTTAAAAATGGAGAACATGATTACATCCACTACACATGTATACACTACCTCCATGGCTGGTGTGCACACAGTAAAAATATCTGCTAACAGTTCCCATTTTTGTGGGACTGCCTGGTGAACCAAATTTAGAATTTAGATAATTTTGCCTTGTAAAAAAAGACATTCCAAGTCAAAAAATAGACGGTACTTATCGAGCAATGTGTCAAAAAATGTAATTTTTTAGTATAATTTATTGTTAGATCTGAGTATCATTGAAAGTTTCTCAATAAAGAAAAATATTTTTCTATTTATATCAACTCTGATCCTGATATAACTCTGATATAACTTTTAAGGCCACCTTTACATGAGTCCCGCCCAAGAAAAATGGTCCGTGTCCATGCCTTATTTCTGGGACTGAACTCGAGTGTATGAATTGAAACCACTGCACCTGTGAGTTATGTTGCAGCGAGCTCCCAAACGGCTGAACCGCTGCTGTACTGCAGTAATATAAAGCTGTTGATTTGATACAATAACGCTATGGCCAGGAGCACAATGTAGCACATACGTACAGTGGCGTTCAGTCTAGGAAATAAGGCCCACACATGACTGTTTTTCCCAGACAGGATTATTGAGAATGCAGCCTAAGGATATATTGATATGTTGGATTAAAATCTGGCATGTATTCTTGCAACAGAAACTTTGTGGCTGTACACTCGAATTTCTGTCAGGAATTTTCTGCAGAAGTATATATTGTCATGTGAGAGTATATTATGCATTAGAAAATAATTAAAAAAGTAAAAGTACTAAATGATGGAATGAATAATCAAGTCTATGTGTGTATATTTTGGTGTGTGTGAGTACATACAGTATATATATACATACATATATATATGATACATGATTGTAGAATGTCTGCATTCTGCAAACAAATCCAGTAAAGTATGATTCCAGTATACGAGTAGCTGCATTTCTACGTTGCACCGCCAGCCCGTGCACATTTTTTATCTGTGTGAGTAGCTGACCATCTCTGCCTGGATTTAGATCAGCATATATACATTTAGTGTAACAGTTTACAAGGCACATAACAAGTGTATGCTCACATTAACGTGGGTACACTGGTGTAATATTACAGATATACATTCTCAGAGTTCAATATTTTTGTCTTCTGCAGCAAGTAAGATATGTTGATGTAGAATTACATATGTGTCTCATTATTCTTGATGTATTGGTCTGTTCTCAGATTTCCACTTTGTGTAGTATGATTGCATCGGCATCCTTCAGTCAGCTGTTAGTACTCTCCCATTGCCCCTTCTACTTCTTACTAGGCACAGTAGAATATGTACAGCCTGTATATTGTAGTACCCCAACCACCAAAGAGTGCAGAGAAATGAAATACTGGGGTGATGAGAAAAGAAGAACACGGCACCGAGCCGTTCCTGGTGTAGTAGTTTCAGTATAACAAAGAACAGAAAAGACAACAGGTGACTGCTCAACTGATCAGGTTGTGTGAGACACAACAACCAATGGACATGTCAATCAATACGGTGAGGATGGGAAGCTGCTAGTCTCCGTCTCAGGGACGTCTGAACAGATAGAAGAAATGGAGGATAGGGGATAGGCAAAAACCAGCGCTCACCCAAATGGACATATGTAAGAGACAACTTTATTTATCACGACGCGTTCCGGGCTCCACAGCCCTTTCTCAAGTGCAAGACAATCTTTAAAAAATGTATATGTTCACAATAAAACAGTGTGCAATAAAACAATGTGTGCAATTATTATAATAAAAAGGTATGCGTATGCCCCAGGCATGTACCAACAGATTTAGTATATGTTTTTACTGTATAGGATGCATACAGGACGTATATACGTAAGATGGTAAATCAATAACCGAGTAGATTAGTAAATAGACAAAACAACAAAACGTAACAATGAATGTTTTTGAGTCGATGCTCAAAGGTCATGACATATCATGGCGTAATAAAAAATTCATGAACAGTATATATTATCAGTGTATATTATTAGTGTGTGTTTATAAATTAATGGATCAGGAACCACACACATTCATAAATTGATGAATAAATAAACTAATTAAATTGAAAATTTCGTAGACACCAATACATGAAAAGAGCATAAATATAAATATTCATGAATTGGTATCTAGGAGTCAAAACAAATCCAACTCCATGTATCCATTATGTAACAATGAACTATTCACAACACCTCTGTCTAGTTATCATAAAAGACCACAGCAGGTTACATATCTATAAAAACATGTGACATAACAGTCCAGGGAGTAAATACTGCCCTTCATAATTGTATGATACCATATAGTCATATAAAAACATACATATGATGGAATAAAAATTACTTACCCTGCCATGGTGGGCCAAAGACATGGCTCACACCGGGCGGGTCAGGTTTAAATAGAAGTAATCATACGATGTTGCCAGCAGTAAGGAACGTTAGGCGCCAAACAGGCTGCCTGCACGCTGTCTGGCGCTGCATGACCGCGGCGTCCGGAAAAAATCTACTGCGCATGCGCAGGTTGGGCTACACGCGCATGCACACAAGTCCCTCGGCACGCGAGTTTGCTGAAGCCGGGCCGACAGACTCGTGGATCACGACCGCAATAGCTACGATTTGGGGTGGGTTTGGGGTGATATCATTGAGAAGGATGTTCCTAGCAAGTTATACCTGGATATTTTAGGAACATGACTTACTTGTACACTTTTCAGTTTTTTTATAACCACCTGAGTCCGCTCTAATTGTACTCAATGACTTTATAGAAAATAACTGATTTTCGTTCATTTAGCAATTACTTATGGTTTCCTTGTAATCTGCATTAAACTGTGTTTAAGTACAATGACACTGTTTCATTTCTAATGGATTCCCCATGGTTTTCAGTGTGCAAAATAATAGAAAGAGAATAATTGGGTATGTAGTGTGTGCCAAAACATGCAGTGACCATTGTGACTGTGACAGAATTATTTTGCTTGAAATACTAAAACAGAGGGGTGCATTTCAGAATCCAGTGTAATTCTGACTGTTAAATAATACCCCCATTTAAAGAACATAAAAAAGAAACATTAAAAGGTCTAATGCCCGCTGCGTTCCCTATATGCTGTTTGCTGACTTCATACAGTGTCATAGACATTTTCATTTAGAAGAAAATTGCATCCAATTACTGACACAATGGCTTCACTTTAATCCACAATCTAGTAATTGCCATGGTGGTGAACTGAAGCATAATGCTTCATTATCGAGCTGTAACATCTATAACATGTCCAGTAGTATCCTGCTAATAATATACATGATTGGTTGCATTGGAGAATTGGAAAGCCGTCATCATATCCTTCATTGCACTACTTAAATAGGCTCCAGTTCTGAGACATTCAACATAATCTATAACAAACCTATAGTAAACACATTTGGCGTTAAAGGAGCTTCGGCTTGTATTAAGCTGTAAAATAGTTGTATCAGATTTAAAACACATTGCTGCTTTCTTCCAGAAACAGGAGATACACTGCGCTCATTCATACGCGCGTAATATATTGAAAGCAATAGGGAAAAAAGCCTCCCATTGATTTCAATGGGGAGCTCACGTATGCCGGCTCCCATTCAAGTCAATGGGAGCTGCTTTTTACGCGCTCATTCTGAACGTGTTTTTACGTTCAGAATGAGCGCAGCATAACTCCATGTGAAGGCTCCCCTATGGCTGTGCATGGACGGAGCCTTGTATCAGAGCCCCATTCATCTGACTGCTACAATAGCAGACATAATCCATGGAAAACAGGTTTTCAATGTAACTTTTAAAGGGGATATTAAGTATTGGAGATCATTCCCATTGTTCTGTCCCCACATGAGGCGAATGAAGATGTGGCAGGTGGATAGGGGCTGGGAGAGGTCCTACCTTCGTTTCCTCAATGCAGGGCAGACAGGACCATGTTGCTCAGCGTTCGGAGAGATGATGCACATCAGGAATGGTGAAGTTCAGGCTTGTTTATTTGGAAGACTGGACATACAGCATGTGATGGAAATGCAGCACTTCTCCAGGAATACAGGTGTAACAAGCAGGATGGTACAGCAAGTGTGAGCAACTACTCATAAGTGAAGTTTGTGATAAGTGAGTGTGAGTATGTGTGGTCGAAAACTGATGCCTTCTGCTGCTCAGTCCAAGTGTGTCTCTCTCCCAGAGAAAATGGAGACTAGTGATAGTGAAAACAGGAAACAGTTACCCTTGAACCAGGAAGTGAAGGCATGTACAGAATTAATTAACTACAGCCTGTGATACAGAAAAAGGACAGCAGGTGGCAGCATGGAATACAAAGAATACAATCTATGTGTGAACGGTATGATTACATCTAGATGAAACAGCACACTCCCCGTCTGAAATTCCGTAAGGGATTTCACTATATATATATTTTTTAAAGTCCAATAACCTAGAAAACAAACACAAATATGCATACAATATAATAATAACTTCAAACGAGGTAAATGACAGGCAGTTCCTGAGATAATCCAAAGATACCCATCTTCGGATCGGAGAAGCCGCACTAGGCCAAACTATCTCCGACCCAGTTGTAATCCAATGAACGAAGTATTAGGGTAGTGTTCTGTTCATGGTTCATCCTACCGGAATGTCCTCAACTGGTAGTGAGTGGTTTATGGCAAACATGCCAACTGTGACAGTCTTTGTCTCCATGTAAGATGTTATAAGATCTCGCAATGTGGACTAACCTTGCTATAGACTTGACAAGTTTCATCCAATTGGAGAAGCGTTCAAAGCGCTGGCAACCGAGGCTGGAGATTGTTTTAGTGTTCGTTGTCAAAGCACTAACCTCGGAGCGGACTTCTGGGTCACCATCCGGATCCTGAATGCTGAAGACTTCCTGGACACATTCACTTCCCTTCTGTTCCAACAGAAACTTAGGACCTGAAAGCCAAGAAGAGTTAGCAAAGGAACTTATAGACATACGTCTAGTGGCATGGTCAGCTGGATTAAGTTCGGATGGGATATAGTGCCATTGTTCGGGCTTGGAAGATCTCCTTATTCTCTCAATGCGGTTACTGACGTACACATAGAAGCGCCTTGTTTCGTTGTAGATGTAACCTAAGACAATCTTACTGTCACTGTAGTATTGTACGTTATCTATGTTGACGTCCAGTTCGTGCTGTATAAAGTCTGCGAGTTCTACTGCAAGCACGGTCCCACAGAGCTCAAGCCTGGGAATAGTGTGTTCAGGCTTGGGAGCTAACTTAGCTTTGCCGAAAACGAACCCAACGTGATCTTGATTGTCGGGTCCCGTCACCTTCAGATAGGCAACTGCTGCAATGGCCTCCATGGATGCATCCGAGAACACATGAAGTTCCTTTCTAGTGCTAGCAGCAAGTGAGGTTCTGGCGTAACATCTTGGTATATGGATTTCATCCAAGGCACACAAAGATTGTTTCCAGGTTTCCCATTTTGATTCCTTATCAGGGGGAAGTGGGGCATCCCAGTCTTTGACTGTTTCGGAAAGTTGTCGCAGAAGAGATTTACCTTGTATGGTTATTGGTGCTACGAATCCCAGCGGGTCGTATAAGCTATTCACAACTGACAGGACACCACGTTTAGTGAATGGTTTATCTACGCAATTGATTTGGAAACTAAAGGTATCGGCTGACAGGTTCCACCTCAAGCCTAGGCTTCTCTGCACAGGTGGACAATCTGATCCCAGGTCTATGTCCTTGAATACTGGAGCGTAGTCACTCGACTCAAAGGCTCTCATGACAGCCGGACTGTTTGAAGCAATTTTGTGCAGTCTAAGATTAGCTCGGTACAGCATACCTTGGGTCCTCTTGAGTAGGTCGATCGCCGCTTCTTCTGTGGGTAGAGATTTTAGTCCATCATCTACATAGAAGTCTTTCTCTACAAAGTCTCTGGCGTCTATTCCATATTCGGACTCTCCTTCTTGTGCGGTTCTCCGCAGACCATAGGTTGCCACTGCGGGGGAAGGGCTGTTCCCGAATACGTGCACCCTCATACGATACTCCACCATCTCTTTGCTGGGGTCATTGTCCTTGTACCACAGGAACCTGAGGAAATTCCTATGGTCCTCTCTGACTATGAAACAGTGAAACATCTGTTCAATGTCGGCGGTGATGGCAATGGGCTCTTTCCGGAACCTCATCAACACTCCTACTAGGTTATTTGTTAGATTAGGACCTGTGAGGAGGACATCGTTGAGAGATACGCCTTGATGTTTGGCACTTGAATCAAAGACAACTCTAATTTGCTTAGGTTTCCGTGGGTGATACACTCCGAATGAGGGTAGGTACCAGCACTCCTCATTTTCCTTTAAGACAGGCGCTGGCTCCGCATGGTTATTCCGGAATATTTTGCTCATAAAGGTGATAATGTGTTCTTTCATCTCCGGTTTGTTGCTAAGTGTACGCTGGAGGGAGTTGAATCTGGACAAGGCTTGTTCACGATTGTTTGGGAGTCTTACCCTGGTGGCTCGGAAGGGTAAGGGAAAAACCCAGTGATTAGTCTTGTCCTTAAGGAACTCATTGTCCATTATCCTGACAAATTCCTTGTCTTCCATTGATGGGGCTACCTTGTTGTCATCCTTAGTTGTATGAAACACTGATTTTCCCAAGTTGTCTGCATAGGGAGAAGGAATGGCATCAGGTAATTGTACGGGATCCGGAGGCTTCTCTTTCACATCATAGTGACGAGGGCATGGTTTGCAGAAAGTAGTTCGTCCGTCCCGGCGTACATAGGTCTTAAAGGAATCAACACTTGTTCGGTCCAAGCACACATTTCCTATGATTACCCACCCTAAGTCGAGTCTCTGTGCATAGGGGGCGTGGTCAGGACCATTGCACTGTTGGCGGACCTTATGTATCCTTAAGTTGTCTCTGCCAAGCAGAAGTAGGATTTCAGCATTTGTATCCATAGGTGGGATAACGTTGACTAGGTGCCTTAGGTGTGGTTGATGGAACGCAGCTTCTGGGGTAGGAATCTCATCCCTTTGGTTTGGTATTTGATCGCATTCAATTAGCGTAGGTAGGGGTATTTCTACGCCTCCATTGATGGGAGAAGCGATGAAACCTTGTGCCCTCCTGCCACTAGTTTCTATGCGGCCTGAGCAAGTGTTCAGAGTGTAGGGCATCGCTGGTCCTTTGATTCCAAAGACTTCAAAGAACTTAGGTCCAGCTAGGGATCGATTGCTCTGATCATCAATGATGGCATACATCTTTACTGCATTCTTTGGTTGCCCTTCTGGATAAACTCTGATTAGGCATATCCTAGCACAACATTTATCACTTTGGCTCTCCCCACATACTTCTGAGCATGAGCAGGAGACCGCTGTGGTAGACTTGGTGTTAGCCTGTGGCTCCCCGCCATGGTTTGTAGCCGGACTAGAGGAAACTGCGACTGCTGGATCACTGGTGGCTGAGGTTGGATGCAAAGCTGATGGGTGTTTGTCACTATGACACTCTTCACACTTAATGGCAGATTTGCAGTCCTTGGCCATGTGTTCTAAAGAGGCGCAGCACTTGAAACACACCCCAAGTTCACTGAGTATTTTCTTGCGCTCCAGCATAGTTTTGGACCTGAAGCCTCTACATTTGTTCAACGAGTGTGGTTTTTTGTGAATGGGACACTCACGATTGAAAGATTTATCTCTTGAGGAAACAGTGTGCTGTTTATCAGTGGGTACCACAGATAGTGGCAGGTTAGTCTTTCTGACACTTACACTGCTCTTCAAATCCTTGCGTTTATGTGTGACGCTTTCATACCTTGGTGAGGATGTTGCTGTGGCTGCGGTGTTAGACTCCAGGAAGTCTAGGCTAGGGTCATTCCTCATTTGGGCCTGTTCGTCGATGAACTTGCAGAATTGAATGAATGGAGGAAAGGTGACATCATGTGACCGTTTGTACCTGGAGACACATACCGCCCACTTCTCTTGCAGACTATGTGGCAGCTTTGAGACGATTGGGTTCACCCCATGGGCGGTGTCTAGGTAGCACAATCCAGACAGACGAGGATCCTTTTTTGCAAGTTCCAGCTCCATAAGCAGATCACTCAAGTCCAGAAGCTTTTGGGCTTCCTTAAGGTTGATCCTTGGAACATTTTGCAGTCTCTTGAATAGGGACCTTTCTATGGCTTCAGCGCTACCATAGGTTCTTTCGAGTCTTAACCAGGCAGCAGCGAGACCTGATTCCGCTTGCCCCACATAGACGGTCCGAAGACTTTTGATACGGTTTGAGGAGTCAGGACCCAACCATTTAACCATAAGGTCGAGCTCCTGTTCCGCAGATAGGTTGAGGTCGGCAATGGCGGCCTTGAAGGTAGCCTTCCAGGCTCTGTAGTTCTCTGCACAATCATCAAACTTTGAGAGGCTGGTACTGATCAGCTCTCTGCTCACCATAAACCTGGCAAATTCAGACATGTCTGATCCTTCACTCCTTGTTGCCGTGTTAGCTTGTGGTGCTCCTTGGGCGTATAAGCTGTGTGGCGTGAAAGGGTGAATTGCTCCTGGGTAGAATGATGTCGCTGCAGGGTTGAGCTGTGGTTTAACCTCTGGAGATTTCGATGACTGCGGCTTGAACTGTGGAGATGGGCTGGAATGCGTGTTGTGGTCGTCTTGTGATGATTGCTGCTCCTGAGGGGACACATTATGGCATTGGTCTTGGGTCTCTGCAGATGCTGTGGGTAACACTGGCACCGTAGGTTGGGCTGACTTGGATGTTTCCACATTGTCGGGTAGAATGTCACTGGAGAAGGCATGTGCTGCAGATATCTGTCTCTGTACGTAGACTCTGGTACGAACAGCTGGATCATCTTCTTCCAGTGGTGGTAGGCAAATTGGGTCGAGGTTTTGCTTCAAAGCTTGCTCGAGTATTGTTACTTCAGCTAATGCAATTTTTTCCTCCATTTCTGTTTGAAGGATCTTTGCTTTGGCTTCTGCCTCTGCCTCTGCCATTGCTTTCTTGGCTTCTGCCTCTGCCTCTGCCATTGCTTTCTTGGCTTCTGCCTCTGCCATTGCTTTCTTGGCTTCTGCTTCCGCCTCTGCTTTCTTGGCTTCTGCCTCTGCCTTCTTTTCTGCATAGGAACGTCTTAGTTTGGATCGCTCTGCGTTTAAACGAGCCTCTAGAATTCTGTCGCTGAGGGCAGAAGTTCTTGAGCAGGATGATCTGTATGATCGAGAAGAGTGCTTGGATGAGCCTGACCTGTTAGATCTGGCTTCTTGCAGATAAGTGATACGGAGCTCTGCTTTATCTTTGGCATCTTGCACAGCAGCGTCCCTTTCTCTGTTTGTGGAATCTGCTTTGCTTAGCTCTGATAAGGCTTCGTCAATATTAGAGTCTTTTAGGAAGGCAGCGTACCTTGTGGATAACCTCTTGTACCTTCCATGGGTCGTATCTAGCCGTTTTATAGTGTCCTGTAGACTAGCTGCATCATTTTTGTGGCGTTGGATGCTTGACATGAGGGAGGTGACTCGTTCCCATAGGTCATGCAGGTTGTCATTGAACTCATCCTTCATGTAACGGTAGTTCTCGAGGACCTTTACGGTTGGCTTAAGAGAGCGTACAGGTCGTGAGTCTTGGCCTGCTTCTGGTGCTGACTCTACTTCCCGTTCCTCATGGTAAGTAGTATCGGGCTGTATTTGCTCTGTTTCGACACTGGGAGACAATGCAGAGTCCTTTTCGGCCATTTTGGTTTAAGGCGCGCTGTCTCTTTAAGAAACTGGACTTTTGAATTGGGGCCTGGAAATCGCAGTGCGGCTTAGTTAAGGTGTTCTGACAAGATTCCCAAGCTGTTTTTGGAGAATCGTGGGGTTTTGCAGTCCGACAATCTGCAGTAATGTTGTATAACATACAGAGAGTCTCTATACACAATGCAGACTAGGGTGGCACTGCAGAGAGTTTCTTAGCAGAGCAGAGTTGTGGTATATGGGCAGGCAGAGGGGTTACTACAGGTTGGGGCCGGGCTTTAAGGCAGTTTTCGACTGTTCTGTCCCCACATGAGGCGAATGAAGATGTGGCAGGTGGATAGGGGCTGGGAGAGGTCCTACCTTCGTTTCCTCAATGCAGGGCAGACAGGACCATGTTGCTCAGCGTTCGGAGAGATGATGCACATCAGGAATGGTGAAGTTCAGGCTTGTTTATTTGGAAGACTGGACATACAGCATGTGATGGAAATGCAGCACTTCTCCAGGAATACAGGTGTAACAAGCAGGATGGTACAGCAAGTGTGAGCAACTACTCATAAGTGAAGTTTGTGATAAGTGAGTGTGAGTATGTGTGGTCGAAAACTGATGCCTTCTGCTGCTCAGTCCAAGTGTGTCTCTCTCCCAGAGAAAATGGAGACTAGTGATAGTGAAAACAGGAAACAGTTACCCTTGAACCAGGAAGTGAAGGCATGTACAGAATTAATTAACTACAGCCTGTGATACAGAAAAAGGACAGCAGGTGGCAGCATGGAATACAAAGAATACAATCTATGTGTGAACGGTATGATTACACCTAGATGAAACAGCACACCCATATTTTCAACCTAGTGCCATTTACTTTAATAGAGCTCAGATGCAGTACCTGACGCAACCAACTGAAGTGTGTGGCATTGTTTCTAAACGAAGGTAGCCATGTTTTCCTAATAGCAAATACTAATCACTATCTAAACGCTTATCTTTCTTGTATAAAATAAGAAACTCAGCTTTAAGACCAATTCTTATTTATCATCATCAGAATTTAATGTTTGATCCAAATATAAAAACATTTCTCATATTTTTGCATATTTTTTTGGACTATAAGACGCACTGGACTATAAGACGCACCTAGGTTTTAGAGGAGGAAAATAGGGAAAAAAAATTTTGAAGGAAAAAATGGTAAAATATTTAATATATGGGAGTTGTACTTTTGCAACATCTGTAAGGCCACATTGACAGGTGTCCCTGCAGCTGTACGAGGATGTATAGAGCGTCTTTTTGCGGGGCCAGATGTACTTTTTAGTTATACCATTTTGGGAAATGTCTATTGCTTAGATCACCTTTTATTTAAATCAGGCAAAATGGTGAAAAAAAAACAGGCGGTTTGGCACTTTTGATTTTGACGTTCAACGTATAGGAAAAATATTAATAGACTGGGCATTTTCAGACACAAGGATACCTAATGTGTATGTGTTTCACAGTAACTTTCTACTTTTATATGTGTCCTAGGGAAAGGAAGTGATTTAGAACTTTTATTTTATTTTTTTTAATTTTTTTTCCTCCTTTTTTTTCTCCCTTTTTTTTTTTTTTTAACTATTTTATTAGCCCCCCCTAGGGGGCTTGTACCTGCAATCATTTGATTGCAAGCCCCATAGATGGCAATACAAGTGTATTGCCGTCTATGGGAGATTATGTTGGAAACAGGTTTGCTCCTGCGACCTCACTGCGCAGGAGCTGGCCTGCAACTTTATAAGGTATGGGGATGGTGGGGACCGGCCCCGGGGCTAATTTTAAACTTTTTTTTTGGGGGGGGAGGTCTACTTAGAGACCCAACATCCGCTGTTATAGAACGGCGGATGCTGGGGAGGGTTTTGGTGCCGGGGCCCGTAGCTTTGCTACGCTCCCGCTGCTGCAGGAAGCCAGCGGCGGCAGGAGCGTGGCGATGCTGCAATTCCGCCCCCCTTATAAGCCCACATTCGGACTATAAGACGCAACCTCATTTTCCTCCTAAATTTGGTGAAAAAAAGTGTGTCTTATAATCCGAAAAATACGGGTATTTGAAAACTCTCAAGATTGTTGCTATTTCTCGCTCACCACTTACTATATGTATTATATAAAGTATGTCAGTTAACAAAACCATGGTCATTGTGCTGTATCTGGAGATCTGGTGGTTGGTTGCATTTACCTACTGTCCTTTTCCACCCTTGCTCAGTTTAGATTTTCAGCTAATTTTACTTTCTCCTTTGGCTCTGCTTTTGACCTCTGTGTGACTTATTACAAAATATTACATATATTGGAATATATTACAAGGATTATAATATTCACTTAAGAAAAGTTGTTTTACAGTTGAAAGTATGCTTTAAAGGGGTTGTCCAGACAATTGAAAAATTGAAATTGAAAAAAAAAAAATATACTCATCTTTTCTCGGGACTCTGGTGCCTCCAAGCGCGGTTGAGTTTCTCCCGCTCCATTCTTATCTTCCGGTGGAAGTCCCCACCACGCATAACTGCTTATCCAATCAGCGGCCTCAGCGAAGGGCTCGTGACGTCGCTACCTGTCATGTCCTGGGTTCTGAGGCCAATCAATGACACTGAAGCCAAACAGTGCCTTCAAAGGAAAGATACTGGGAAGTCACAGCCGGTGAGCAGTTTCACTTTGTGAAGACATCCCAGCAGAAGGAACAGACTGTGCTGGGAGGATTCCGGAGTAGTGAATATCCCAATGAAGGTTCTGTGCACCCTGTCGTCTGCTTCTGAGATTGAAGTATGTTATTGTTCATGGTGAGCTTAAAACAATTTTTTTTCCTGCTATTTCTTGTTGGACAAGTGAGTATAATTTCTTTCTCCTCCTCCGGCCTATCTAAAATATAAAACGGTTTGCCTGGACAACCTTTTTAACTTTATTTTGATGTCACAGTAAACAGTTAATTTTGTTGAGGATTTTTTTTTTTAAGTAAAAAAAAAAAGTTAGGATCCTTTTCTCCAAATGGACTCAAAATCTAGAGGAAAAATAGAAATAGAGGAAAAAGTGCTTTAAAAATGTGTGGGCCAATCTACTAATACTGTCAAACAGTAAGACAAAAATTTCTCAGAAATGAGTACATTAGTATCTAATGTTGAATGCTAAAACTCGTGTATCTTTAAACTGCCTTATCTTACTGTAGGCCATCTATTAGTTGGTCAAGTTTTCAGCAAAAATCTGCCAGAATGTTGGCACACCTTTTTGGCGAATAGTTTTGCACCACAGGCCACTTTCCTTTTCTCATAGGGGATAAGACATCTTTAAAGCTAAGGCCCCATGCAATGAATCGCTGTAAAAAAAAATTACAGTAAAAACCATTGCAGAAAAGTATTGCATTTATTCCAGTTTTTTTTTTTTTTTTTTACAAAAAGCCTGTAGAGTTTCCTTGCAAGGACTTTCTGCCTCTATTATTTCTATACAGAAAATTATAGTATTTCCATTGATATAATTGACATGCTGCAGGTATTTTTCTGCAATGTGTGGATGAGATTAGCCATACACTTTGCAGTTAATGTAAAATGCAACGTTTTTTCACAGTGACCAAAACACTGGGTTTTTGCAACATGTGGCCCCGGCCTTAAACACATTTCACACATCCATGATCAGGCTGAGAAATACAGTCCATTTGTCAACTGCATTACCAAGCCTGACCATGCAAACCATATAAAGAAGAATTGCAACACCACAGTGTTTTATGTTGGTGTGATCTTCTGAAATACTGTAGCTGTAGTATACAGTATGTGTAGAATTATGTGAATAACAAATACCACAGTGGCAGTAGATCTCAAGCTCACAGCATCATAAAATAATTCATGGGTCAGGGTAAGTGACCAGCACATGGACCTTGCCATATTACACTGCCTGATTATGATCATGTGAAACTGACTTGAATGCGGTCCAAGGCATGTATGCCAGTTTTTTAGTACAAATTATTCCAAAATAAAGTTTTATTTTCAATATTAAATCTGTCCTATGGTGTTCATGGTGAACCAAATGGGGTAAATCTACTAGGACTGTCAAAAAGTAATACAGTGTTGCTAGTTATCTGGTGCAAATACAGGCACAGCTAAGTGTTGCCTCACCTGAACTTTTTCCAGAAAATGAAATATTTGTCCCAGAGAATGATTGCAGTTACACGTGTTTTTTATAGACATGTTTATTCCCTCTTTGTATTGGAACAGCACAAAAAAGAAAAAAGGTAAATTGGACATAATTTTACACAAAAATCTAAAAATTGGTCAGATAAAAATCATTGGTACCTTTTCAAAAAAGATGATGCTTGTTCAAACTCACCTGTGGCAAGTAACAGGTGTGGGCAATATAAAAATCACAGTTGATCCAGATAAAAAGGTGAGAATTTGACTCAGTCTTTGCATTGTGTGTGTGTGTGTGTGTGTGTGTGTGTGTGTGTGTGTGTGTGTGTGTGTGTGTGTGTGTGTGTGTGTGTGTGTGTGTGTGTGCCAGCCATACTAAGCATGGAGAACAGAAGAGAAGAGAACTGTCTGAGGATTTGAGAATCAAACTTGTGGAAAAAAATCAGCAAGATGAAGGTTACAAGTCCATCTCCAGAGATCTAGATTTTCCTTTGTCCACAGTGCACAACATAATCAAGAAGTTTACATCCCAAAGCACTGTAGCTAATTTCCATGGACTTGGACAGAAGAGAAAAAATGATAAAAGGTTGCAATGCAGGATAGTCCGGACAGTGAATAATCAACTCAAAAGAAATTCAAGCTGTCCTGCAGGCTTAGGGTGCATCAGTGTCAGTGCAAACTATCCGGTGACATCCGAATGAAATGTAACGCTTTGGCAGGTGGCCCAGGAGGAAGCTACTGCTGAGACAGAGACATAAATAAGCTAGACTGCAGTTTGCCAAAATCTTTTAGGGACAACGTCTTGTGGACAGATGAGACCAAGAAACAGATTTTTGGTAAAGCACATAATTCTACTGTTTACCAAAAATGGAATGAGGCCTTCAAAGAAAAGAAGACAGGACCAACAGTCAAATGTTGTGGAGGTTCAAAGATGTTATGTTTGTTCTACTACCTCTAGCACTGGATGCTATGACTGTGCAAGGCATCATGAAATCTGAAAATTACTGAAGGATTTTGGGTCACAATATAGGATCTAATGTCAGAAAACTGGGTTTGCGTCTTAGGTCATGGGTCTTCCAGCAGGACAATAATCCAAACATACTTCAAAAAGCACCCAGAAATGGATGGAAAGAAAGCGCTGGAGAGTTCTGAAGTGGCCAGTAATGAGTCCAGATCTAAATTCCATTGAACACGTGTGGAGAGATCTTAAAATTATTGTTGGGAGAAGGTACTGTACAAATATGAGAGACCTGGAGCAGTTTGCAAAAGAAGAGGGGTCCAGAATTCCAGTTGTGAGGTGTAAGAAGCTTGTTAATGGTTATAGTAAGCGATTGATTTCAGTTATTTTTTTCCAAAGGGTGTGCAATAGAGATGAGCGAGTAGTTAAATACTCGATATTCGTTTCAAGTAGCCCCTCAATATTCGACTACTCAAATCGAATATCGAATCCTATTATACTCTATGGGGGAAAAATGCTCGTTTCAGGGGTAGGCAACATTCGATCAAATTGAACTTACCAAGTCCACGAGGGTCGGGCTGGATTCTCCAAGAAGTCTTCTCCGTGCAGCGTCCCCGTGGCGTCTTCTGGCTCTGAATTCACTCTGCCAGGCATCGGGCCTGGGCAGAGCCGACTGCGCATGCCCGCTTACAGTCAAAGCGGCCATTTTCTTGTAGCGTGGGCATGTGCAGTCGGCTCTGCCCAGGCCCGATGCCTGGCAGAGTGAATTCAGAGCCGGAAGACACCGCGGGGAAGCTGCACGAAGAAGACTTCTAAAGGTAGGGGAAGAAACAGCATTGATTGGCCGACTGTATAGCATTCGGTCAACCATTGCTGGTTCTGCATCGAACTTTTCCATTCGAATAGCGAGTGGAACTCGATCAAGTATGAGTATTTTGAATACTGTAGTATTCGATCGAATACCTACTCAATCGAATACTACTCGCTCATCTCTAGTGTGCAACCCAATTTATTAATTTGAGGGTGTCAGTAATTTTGTCCTGCCCATTTTTGGAGTTTTGTGTGAAATCTAACAAAACATATATAATTGCAATTTTTTTTTCTGGGAAAAAATACTTAATTTTCTGGAAAAATTTCAGGGGTGACAACACTTACAGCTATGACTGTACAATGAAAAAATATTGGGATAGGTTTACTTTCTGACACATTCTGCTCCTTCTCAGACTTGCAGAAATGCCATACTGCGGACCAAAAAATTGTTAAAATCTTAGCACATTATTTGGTTTTAAGCTAAGTTAACTAATAGGTGGGGTAAAGTTAGCAAAGACTGTCCTTAAAGATGGAAAAACTTATGGTCAGGCTCCAAATCTGGATTAGGTATTCAGTCTTGGTGAAAACACAATGAAACTGAAATCATGAAACTGCTGCAAGTTATAGCTCAAATCTACACTAGTCCTTCCTGTCTGGGGCTTCTTAATAATTCTGGAAAATCTCACACCAGCAGAGGAACTGATAAATCTGTTTCCTTTAAAACTATTCATTCTAAAACTTGCTTTCTGAGGCTTCCACTAAAGGGAGGTTAGTGCATAGGAATCTATATACAAAACTCTGAGTGGATGAGGTAAAAATCCCTTTGCACTGAGCTCCTCCTAGTGGTGGTTGCAGGAAAATGTGTGGAGCTATGTATGATGGCAAAAGAGTGTTGAGTTTTACTTGCCGGGCCCTTTTCACTGTAGGCCAAATAGCAGTTGCATGGTCTACTGAAATGCTTAATACACCACTGGAAATGCAGAGGACCTAGCACTTTGTATAGTAGATTGATCACAACATTCTCTACATCAACATATAAGACTGCAGGAGAATAGTAGTTTTACACACTGACTAGTCAACTACTATATTTTTTGGACTATAAGACACACTGGACCATATGATGCACCTTGATTTTAGAGGAGAGAAAATAGGGAGGGTCACAGGTAGGGAGAAAAATATGGGAGGAGATGCTACTGGACGGCAACAGGTTGTGCAATTCTCTTATATGTGGACAGCAGTTTTAAACATAATGTTTGGCTATGCAGCTTTTGCAAAACTACAGCTCCCATCACCCCAACCTGTCAAGGTATGATGAGAGTTGTAGTTTTGCAACAGGTGCAGGGCCACATTGATACATTAATGTAGGCCACTTTAGTCACGTAATGGAAACACATAGGAGAAGAAAGCCTGCACCACGTGGCCCCACACACGGTGCAATATACTCCCAACAGTGACCCCCCAACACTACAATATGCTCCCCATAGTGGCCTCCACACAGTACAATATGTTCCCCATAGTGGCCCCCATACAGTACAATTTGCTCCCAACAGTATCCCCCACAGAAATTTTTGGGGAAAAGTGCAGCTTATAGTCTGAAAAATATGGTAAATAGTCAATCATGTATAACAAGGATAGCTCAAGTCTGTAATGTATATCCAACTCACCCCGTTATCTTAATTCTGTTCCTGGGAAGCTCGGATGCAGGTGCACTTGAATCAGCCGAGACCATTCAGAAGTATAGAAGGAGGAATACAGCGTCAACCAGGCAGTATAAAATATAACTTTTATTTTCTTGTTAAAAAATCATTCCATAGTAACCCGAGGGTCATAGTAGATGACAAAGCATAATGAGCAGCTACGCGTTTCGGAACCTACATCGTTCCTTCCTCATGGCTCCGAAACGCGTAGCTGCTCATTATGTTTTGTCATCTGCTATGACCCTCGGGTTACTATGGAATAATTTTACAACAAGAAAATAAAAGTTATATTTTATACTGCCTGGTTGACGCTGGATTCCTCCTTCTATACTTATGAATAGCTCAAGTCTCCTTTGACTCACACACGAAGGTCCGGCAGGGAATCTCTCTATACGAAAGTGGTAGATGTTGTTCTTGAGACAATCCTTTTAGTCTGATGTTCCACATCTAATAAAATTAGTTAGATCTTTTCTAGACATAAATAATAAATTATTTACAATGGGGCAGACTTACCAGTCTTGTTTAAGTTTATATCACCTATTAGTTGGCTTATTTTCTGCCAGAAATTAAGCACAATATTGATGCATGTGGTAACTGCTTATTGAACCCCAGCACTTTTGGAAATCCCTAAGCCTTTTTTTATAATCTCTCCTTGTCACATAAGCTTTAAAAAGTGCCTAAAACACCTAAATGTGGTGCACAGTATTTATCTTACAAAATCCTCCCCAGTGTATGTAATGCAATGGGAAAAATTTATGAGTGATACTTAAAACTTCTTCTGGCATGAGATGCACCAGAATTATAAAGAGCTTGTCCTCTTCTGGAGTATCTCAGAAAGTCTCAAGGGCCAGAATCCAAATCTACACCAGTCAGGGAATAAGGAAAATGTTTGTTCGCGTACCGTGTTAGCCAGTGGGTAGGAAATATAAAAAACTAAAAACTTGATCAGTAGTTGATACCTTTTTAATGGCTAACTAATAATGATGACTAACTAATAATGATGGCAGATTACAATGTTTCGGAACTCTAGGCTTCTTGAGAAACGTTGTAATTTGTCATCATTATCAGTTAGCCATTAAAAAGGTATCAACTACTGAAGACTATCAAGTTTTTTGTTTTTTATATTTCCAGTCAGGGAATGGCAAAGATTTCAGCTGTAACTTGGGTCAGTTTTCCTGCAAGCAAAATTTATTTGACTGAGGTGTTCCGGGCTCTTCCCACCTAGATCTCTACCAGATCTGTTTATTCTTTTGAAAACTGGCAAATGTAGCAGAAAGAGGACAAAGCTGCTTTGGAACAATATGACAGTGCACCCAAAAATGTGCCACTTTTACGCCAGTTTTTCTGGAGTGCTTAGTTTAATAAAGTCTCCTACACAATCCAATATGCAACTGGACAAAAACTACTATTGTTTGTGACTTTTCTCTAGGTAGATTGAATATATGGGTTTAAACACCTTGAATAGACCATCAACAAGATAAATATACATTATGTGATCAAAAGTATCCGGACACCTGGCTATACATGACTTACAAGTTTGTGGCGTCCTCCATCGGTAATGCTGGAATTCAATATGGTGTTGGCGCACCCTTAGCCTTGATGACAGCTTCCAATCTCGCAGGCATACGTTCAATCAGGTGCTGGAAGGTTTCTTGGGGAATGGCAGCCCATTCTTCACGGAGTGCTGCACTGAGGAGAGGTATCGATGTAGGTCGGTGAGGCCTGGCACGAAGTCGGCGTTCCAAAACATCCAAAGGTGTTCTATAATAATACATTTATAATAATAATACATTTTATTTATATAGCGCCAACATATTCCGCAGCGCTGTACAATTTATAGGGTTCAGATACAGACATACATAACAAAGAACGTCATTTCACACAATGGGACTGAGGGCCCTGCTCAAAAGAGCTTACAATCTATGAGGTAGAGAGGGTGACACAAGAGGTAGCAGGGGCGGCATTGCTTATACAGTGTTCAGACAATTTTGTGCATTAGGAATTGTGATAGGCTTGTCTGAAAAGATGCGTCTTTAGTTTGCGTTTGAAACTGTAGAAGTTGGGAGTTAATCTGATTGTCCGGGGTAGAGCATTCCAGAGAAGTGGTGCAGCTCGGGAGAAGTCTTGTATACGAGCATGGGAGGTTCTGATAATAGAGGATGTAAGTGTTAGGTCATTGAGTGAGCGGAGAGCACGGGTTGGGCGGTAGACAGAGATGAGGGAAGAAATGTAGGGAGGTGCGGCATTATGGAGAGCCTTGTGGATGAGAGTAATAACTTTATATTTTATTCTATAATGAATAGGCAGCCAATGTAGCGACTGGCACAGACCGGAGGCATCGCTGTAGCGTCTAGCCTGATAGATGAGCCTGGCCGCTGCATTCAGAATAGATTGTAGAGGAGAGAGTTTAGTGAGGGGAAGACCGATTAGTAAGGAATTACAGTAGTCAAGGCGAGAATGAATCAGAGAGACAATAAGTGTCTTTAGTGTATCTCTGGTAAGGAAAGGACGTATTCTGGAGATGTTTTTGAGGTGGAGGTGACATGAACGTGCGAGTGATTCAATATGAGGGGTGAAGGAAAGGTCTGCGTCAAATATGACCCCAAGGCAGCGGGCATGCTGCCTAGGAGTTATAGTAAGGCCTGAGACTGCAATGGATATATCAGGGACAGATCTGTTAGATGGTGGAAACAGTAGTAGTTCAGTCTTAGAGAGATTTAGTTTCAGATAGAGCGAGGACATGATATTAGAGACAGCAGAGAGACAGTCACTGGTGTTCTGAATGAGTGCAGGGGTGATGTCACGGGAAGATGTGTATAATTGGGTGTCATCAGCATAAAGATGGTACCTGAAGCCAAATCTGGCGATGGTTTGTCCAATGGGGGCTGTGTAGAGAGAAAAGAGCAGGGGGCCGAGGACTGAGCCCTGAGGAACCCCAACAGCAAGGGAAAGAGGAGAGGAAACAGAGCCCGCAAATGATACACTGAAAGTGCGGCCTGAGAGATAAGAGGAGAACCAGGAGAGCGCAGTGTCATTGAGGCCAACTGAGCGGAGCATAGTGAGGAGAAGTTGATGGTCAACAGTGTCAAAAGCTGCAGAGAGGTCCAGAAGAATAAGAAGAGAGAAGTCACCATTGGATTTAGCCTTTAGTAGATCATTAGAGACTTTTGTGAGAGCTGTTTCAGTAGAGTGCAGAGCGCGGAAACCAGATTGTAAGGGGTCAAGCAGAGAGTTAGCAGAGAGATAACGGATTAACCGAGAATAAACCAGGCGTTCCAAAAGTTTAGAGATGAAGGGGAGGTTAGAGACGGGTCGATAGTTAGCAGCACAGGATGGGTCCAGGGAGGGTTTTTTCAGTAGCGGGATTATAACAGCATGCTTGAAGGAGGATGGGAAGATTCCAGAAGAGAGAGAGAGGTTAAATATTTTAGTAAGGTAAGTAGTGACAGCAGGGGACAGAGATTGGAGAAGTTGTGAGGGGAAGGGGTCACTACTGCAGGTTGTGGGGCGAGATGAAGAAAGTAGCTGGGAAACTTCCTCTTCTGTGACAGGTTCAAAAGATGAGAATGGACAGTCTAAAGTGCGGCTGGTGAGGGGATCAGTACTATCGTAGGTGTGGGAGTCAATGCCACCTGGGGCTTGGGCAGTAATTTCCTGACGGATCTTATCAATTTTATCATGGAAATACATGGCCAGGTCATCAGCACTAAGGTCTGTGAATGGCGTCTGCACCTTGGGTGTGAGTAAGGAGTGAAAGGTTTCAAAAAGCCTTTTAGGGTTGCTGGAGAGAGAAGAGATGAGGGCGGTGAAATAGTCTTGTTTGGCAAGGTAAAGGGCAGAGCTATATGTTTTAAGCATAAACTTGAAGTGGAGGAAATCTGCAGGTGAGCGTGATTTTCTCCATAGACGTTCGGCACACCTAGAGCAGCGCTGAAGAAATCGTGTCTGTGGCGTGTGCCAGGGCTGATGCCTCCTATGTGGGACTTTACGAGTGGAGGGGGGAGCAACCTCATCCAATGCATTTTTGAGGGTATCATTATAGTGACTGGTGGCCAGATTGGGACAGGAGATTGAAGAGATGGGGGACAGGGAGGACTGTAGAGTATCTGAGAGGTGCTGGGTGTCAATAGCACGCAAGTTCCTATATGTGTGATGGGTAGGGGCGTCTTGTGAAGGGGAGAGAGCACTGATGGTGAGAGATAGAAGATTGTGGTCAGAAAGCGGCAGAGAAGAGTTAGAAAATTTAGAGACTGTGAGGAGTCGATGGAAGACTAGATCAATCGTGTTACCGTCTATATGTGTGGCGGAAGAAGAACATTGTGAGAGACCAAGAGAAGTGGTTAATGAGAGAAACTGTGAGGCAGCCAGGGAGTGAGGGGGGGCAATAGGGATGTTAAAGTCACCCATGATGAGGGTAGGAATGTCACTGGATAAAAAGTGGGGAAGCCAAGAAGCAAAGTGGTCCAAAAATTGGTAGGGTGAGCCAGGTGGGCGGTAGATCACAGCTACACATAAGGAGAGTGGCCGGAAAAGTCTGATAGCATGGACTTCAAATGAGGAGAATGTGAGTGAGGGGACCGGGGGAATGGACTGAAAAATGCACTGCGGTGACAGAAGTAATCCTACCCCACCACCCTGCCTATTATCAGGCCTAGAGGTGTGTGCGAATTGTAGGCCACCATGACACAGAGCAGCAGGGGAGGCAGTGTCTGCCTGCTGGATCCAAGTTTCAGTAAAGGCGAGCAGGCCGAGGGATTCACTAAGGAATAAGTCATTAATATATTCTAGTTTGTTACACACTGAGCGGGCGTTCCAGAGAGAGCAGTTAAAGGAGACAGGGGAGAGATGAGGGGAAGGAACACGGTAAATATTGATGAGGTTTGTAGGCCTTCTATGTGTGCAGGAAGAAGAGTTAGTGAAGGAAGGAGGGCCGGGGTTAGGAGAGATGTCCCCAGCAGCGAGGAGGAGTAACATGGACAGAGACAGAAGGTGGTTCAGGGATTTATGTGGGCGCTTCTGTTTGGTGTCACTGCTAAAAGAAATAAAGGGATGATTAAAGAGTGTGAAAAGTGTGTGAGAGCTGTACATGGGAGAAGGAAGAAAAGAGGGACTGATATGGATGGTGTGTACTGGTGGTAGAGATGGAGGAGAGATCTGCAGGAAGACAATGGCTAAGATAGTAAGAGACAGTTCTATAGGATTCAAGTCAGGACTCTGTGCAGGCCAGTCCATTACAGAGATGTTATTGTCATGTACCCACTCCGCCACAGGCCGTGCAGTATGAACAGGTGCTCAATTGTGTTGAAAGATGCAATCGCCATCCCCGAATTGTTCTTCAACAGTGGGAAGCAAGAAGGCGTTTAAAACATCAATGTAGGCCTGTGCTGTGATAGTGCCACGCAAAACAACAAGGGGTGCAAGCCCCCTCCATTACCGATGGAGGGCACCACGAACTTGTAAGTCATTTTCAGTCAGGTGTCTGGATACTTTTGACCACATAGTGTATATCATGATAGAAATCAAGGACATGCCCTTTAGAACCCTGAAATCTTAAACAGATGATTTACTGAAGAAAAATTATTTTTAAGGTCAAAAAGAGTCAAAACTAAGTTAACAGCAATGTAAGCGTTTTGAGTCTTGGGCTAGCAGTGTGGTGACAACACAGGGGAGGAGGCCCAAAATGACAGCTGCTGACTGTTTCTGTCCTGTGTCATGTTGGCATAAGGAGCTAATGAGATATATTACAAAGTTTCTTATATTCACTCAAACTATTCATTTACAACAATAATTTGAAATGAAAGTTACACTTTAAATCCTAAAATAGCCTGCTTATTAAGGGGTTAAATAATAGTGGAGGAAAAGATTTACAATATAATTAAGATTGGATTTTCTACATTTATAAAAGTACATCAATTTTGAAGTATAAGTATACACTTCTGACAGGTTCTTCATTCATACAGTAGACTATATTGCACCAATGGGAATAGATAAATTTACATGCTAGGACATGGCTAGAAAATCAACCCTTGCTCAGTATATTTAGGTCATATAAGGGGAATCTGCAAATCTTCCCCTATAAACTCCTATAGTTTAACCCTTTTGCTGCCAAGTACGTAGCTATATGTGCTCCCAAGGTGGCACTTCAGTAGCCGAGGACGTAGTTACTACGTCCTCCCTACTAATGCCAATATCTCTGGACTGCATCAACAAATCTTGAGACTTTAAAATGCATTTTAAAGAAGAGAATCTCATCTTTAAATTGATACCAGGGACTTGATGATTATACTTACAGTCTTGGAGTGATTCACTGTTGAAAACTCTATTTGGCATTGAGATCCAACTGCAGATCTCAATTCCTGACAGCGTTTCAACAGTGAATCGCTCCAAAAGTGTAAGTTCAATCATCAAGTTCTTGGTATCATTTTAAAGATGAAATTCTCCTCTTTAAAATTCAATTGAAAGCATCAAGATATGTTGATGCAGTTCAAAGATATAGAGCTCTAAAATGCCCCCCCCTCCTGTCTAAGTAAGCAATTTGCGAACTGTAACAGGAAAGGGAGAGGGGCACAAGTAGCCCAGCAGACAGAGAGAGACAGAGAAACAATCTGACTCTGTACATAACTTGTATGTGACAGCAGGAGGGGGGTGGCAGGGACTCTTCTGTCCCTATTAACCCTTCTCCTGCCAATCAGAGAGCATACTATACATTTGTCTCTGATTGTCACATACAGGTATAATGTAATTCCCCCCTGAGCTTTACTAGTGGGGTATTCTTATGTTATACCCCCTGAACATAACCAGGAAGTTTATTGGCGCTGTGACCCAGACATTTACCATTGTCCAGGTCACAATGCCAAAAAAAAAGTCGCACCAAACACTTACACAACATATACATACAGTCGCAAATAAAGTTTACATTTCACCCAATCCCTGTCCTGTCTATACCTGAGCTTTCTACAGTAAAATACATCTCTAGTGATGTCCGTTACGCACTAAAATAATAGCAATAACGATCACTAGAGATGAACGGATAGATTGCTAAAATTTTTATAGGGGGATGGAAAATAACATTTTTATGTAAAGTCCTATTTAATTTGCATCCACAAAATGGGATGGCGCATTTCTGCGATTTTGGCGTTTCTTTAACACCCACCCCTGTAAATATATACATGTGTGGTATGTATGAACTCCTCATATATTGCAGTTCTATGGACAGTACATTATGTTTGCAGAAAGGGATTGCTTGAGCCGCACTTTAGTGACAAATCTGAATTTTTGTGCAATTTTTGCTAGCATGAAGGTGGTTGTATATATGAACTATTAAATTGTGTTTTTATATACAGAATGCTGTGTACTCTGAAAAAAGTTAGATTTTGGTATCACAGTCACAGTTTGGTAGGTGCAGTATAGCTTTTTAACATACTGTACTAGCGAATAACAGCAAAATCCTACCTGTCTTCTGTATTCGTGTTTTTGGGAGTCTGAGCTCTTGTTGTAGTTGATGTTTGTGGTACATATAGTATATATACATATTGTATACACCTTAAGCTATTATTTTAATTGTATTTTGTATATGAATCTGAGATTGAACATGAGTTTTAGGTGAAAATATATGTTTTAGCAGATTTTTTCAAAAAATTATTTGTGTTGGTCGCAAAGTTGCATGAAGGTGGATGTGGCTATCGATGACCCATTAAGACATTTGTAATCTTCAGGTTGTCTACTTTCAGAAAATATATAGGGTTTTGGGGTTTACTTACTTTTCACGATGTGTAATCACTACATTTTATAGGACACTTTTTTAACATTTCCAGCTTCAAAGCAGATTTTTGTTCCTTCCAGTTCTAGCGATTTTCTGAAGACACGTGCATGCGGGTGCAGGCTATAGTGATATGAATGAACTCTGCACATGTTAAACTCTTATTTTTAGGAGGTTTGGTGCATTTAATTTTTTGTTTGGTTTCCGCTTTTAACAACTAATATACATTTATTTGCATTTTTTCAGAAAACATTCACTTTAAGTCAAAATTGCATGAAGGTGCCTGTTCGTATACAGTACCAAGTGGCATTCTGACAATGCTGCAGGTGTCTACTTTAAGAAAATATATAGGTATGGGGAGGTTGGATGCTTTTTTAATGTTGCAATTTAGGTTTGATTTGTCCATCTCAAAACTGTGAAAATTGCTCTGGCTACTGGAGGTGCAAAATTTCCAGAGACCCTTGGCAGCAAAAAGGTTAATTATATACTCTTTAACTTTGAGGTACAACAGATGTTTTGCTGATAAGATTGTTTTTACCTATAAAGAAATGTTCTAATGTCGGAAAATGTCAGACTTTGAATTACAGTCTAACAGTGTTGGCCACAAGTCATAGATGAAAGAATATTGTAATTTATTGCCACTCATTATTGAACTTAGTCTTATACATAATGGCACTAGTGTTGTCAAATAAGCTTCAAACAAAGAGGAAAAGTCTCTCAATAGATATATCAGTGATACGCTGTATTTGACATGTAGTACTGTATATGTCTTCATCTCTGTGTCGTGGAATGCCCCGGGGTAGATGCAATCAGTTTCCGAATCTGGGAAAGATGTGTTTGCTATTTGCAATTTAAGGGGTCACAACGGGATTAATCTGAGGCTGTAAGGGAGGAGACAGTTTTCTAGTTTCCATATACGAGAGCCAGAGGGACCAGTGGATGCGAAATTTGGCGCAAGTATGATTTTTATTGGCCAGCATTAGAGATGAGCGAACACTGTTCAGAACAGCCGAACAGCATCCAAAAAGCATAGAGCAAGACCAGGGGAGGGACGTATATCAAGACAGGCTATGGTGGACATGAATTGAAATACTGCCGTCCAAAAGGCTAAAATCAGAGGGCACTCCCACCATAAATGTATGAAAGAACCCACGTGACCATATCCCCGCCAGCAAAGTTTCGAACAGGAGGGATCCATATGCGCCAGTTGACTCAGGGTCCTATACCATCACAACATTACTTTCAATACTGTTTCTCAGTGAGCAGCACCTCTAGAAACACGTTTTAACAAACCCATTTGCATCATACCAGTCCGACAGAGAGCTGGTTCTGGCAAGGTCTGATTCCCAACGGAGCAGATGAAGAGGCTTAACCTGCTCAGCAGGAACAGAGAGAAAGTTATAAAACGTGGACAATCCACCCTTAGCAGGCGAGGAATGATTCCACAACTTCAAAGCTAATCTTGGAAAGGTTAGCCTAGAGGGCTCATGGGTTTGAAAAAAGTGACGCAGTTGTAAATATTTTAAAAAGTCCATTTTAGGGAGGTGGAACTCATCTGCAGCATAGAGAACAATTTAAGCCCATCCTCAGGATACAGATGAGCCACTTTATAGAGGCCTCTAGAGACCCACCCACAAAGTCGCAGCTGAGGGAGGAAGGTGGTCACATACAGTAGGGGCAATTTCGATAAAGGAACCAGATCTTCCCTGGAGGTGTGCGACAAAAAATAACGCCAGGCAGTCGCGGAGGCCTTAATACTTAACAAAGGAAGGGGTGAGTTTGAATGAGCATCACATTCTTGAAACAAAGTTATTTAAACACAACTAAAATAAAAAGTGTCAACAATTTTGTACAGTCTATTTTTGTGAGTTTTGTGTGAAATTATGTTCAATATGCCTTTTTTTCTCAGTTTTTTTAGTTGCTTCAATAAACACAAAGAAAATAAACATGTGTATAACAAAACATGTATAATTGCAAGAATTTTCTGGGAGAAATACTTAATTTTCTGGAAAAATTTCAGAGGTGCCAAAACCTACAGCCAAGAGTGTACTCTGTATACTGTAGTTAACAATCGACCTACATCAGGGGAATCTATCAAGCATGATGAAGGAGAATTAGACCTAAACAAAGGGGTTTACCGTGGAATTTTTTCTCTTAAGAGTAAACAACTATATATGAAATACTTAAGTGTATTAACCAAAATGAAAAATGTGTGTAAAAGTTATTAAACACTGAATGCCATACATATAAGTCATTCTGATAGTGTGGGCACATAAACTGATTTGCCCTGGAGTAATTTAATGGTTTTATGGCTGGCTTGGGTGATTCTGTCTGAGTAGTTTGGTAGACATTCTTCCTGCTTGTAAAGATGACTTACAAATAATTACTTAATTGCCTCTATGGGATCATTCTCAACTACATTCCAAGCCATTGAGCGATATATACTGTTCCCTGCATTTATTATAGAGTATGTGCTAAGAGATTTTTACAAAAAAAAAAAAAAAAAAAAACATTTTTGCTTACCATATTCATCCACCTTGTTTGGTGTGTAGAAGTGCAGACTTTGCCTAGAACAACAGAAGAGTGCGAAGTCAGACCTTGGCATGTATTATATTGGTTAATCATACTCATCATAAGGATGGGAAAGAAAGTCACTGGGAAGACAATAATAACAGTATCCAAGAAAGATCCCTGTTTACATCTTGGGAGACAGATTTACATATTCTTCCCATGTTCACTTGCAGTGGAGCATCTATGGCTGTATAAGTCTCCACACACCTGAAAAGGTGGTCTCTCCTTAAGGAGTGACATTATCCCAATAATCTAGTATCCAAGATACTCACACTCAGCATAAATAAGATTGTATATAGCAATGCAGCACCAAGAGGCTAAAAAAAGAATAATTAGTTATATGCAATAGTAAACAGTCCTGCGGACACAGAAGCCCCAGACTTTTTTGAAAGTATAGATGGAAAATCAGGTATGCGTTAAAATATAGGATTTGTTTACACCTTCTAAAAAACATTAATGTGAAGCAAACATGTACTGTACCTCAAAAACTGCTATTTTTAGAAACACATTTTGTAACAAGGATCATATTAGATTTTAAAGAGGTATTTTTTTTCTTAAATTGGATTGGTAAAGGTAAAAAAAAAAAAATACATACTCACCTCTCCCTGGTGTTTTGGGTACCTCCTAGAGTGGTTGGTTAGGTCCTGCAGCTCTGATGTTTTCTTGCAGTGCAAGTTCTCACCGGCTGTGATGTCCCAGGTCACTCTCCTTAGGCTGTATTCACACAGAGTAACGCCAGGCGTTTTTTGTGTGTTTTTTTGCACATAGCGCCGCGTTTACGCCGCGTAGCGCCGCGTTAACGCCGCGTATACGCCGCGTTAACGCCGGGCAACGCCACCGCTAAATAGCGCGGCGTTAACGCGGCGTATACGCGGCGTTAACGCGGCGTAAACGCAGCGCTATGTGCAAAAAACACACAAAAAACGCCTGGCGTTACTCTGTGTGAATACAGCCTTAGGCTGCTGATTAGCCTCAGTGGTCACGTGTGTCGCGGATCTTCTGCTGGAAGGAAATACCGGTGTGGCAGGCCGTACTGAGATACACTGAAGCACCGAGGACAGTCGAGTAGTTTTTGTTTTTTTTTTCTTTCACCTCTCTTGGCCTAGTTAAAAAAAAAAAAAAAAATCCTGGGAAACCCCCTTTAAGATAATCTGCTAAAATGTGAAACCATTTTGTACAAAACTACAAAGACTAAGTAATTTGATGAGTCCCATTACAATCTACACTTAGTTATTTAACCACTTCTGAACCACCCATTGGGTATATATGTCCAGAAAGTGGCTGCCTTGTTCTGACAAGAGGCAGCTGGCAGTAATTTCAGCCGGAGCTCCCAGAGAGAAGGCAGGGAAGGTTTATTACTTACACTGCCTTCTCGATTGCTGTGTATACAGTGTGCAATGAGCGATGTATACATAGCTATGGGTGCCGCCATGATGCCATGACCCGGTGGGCACGTGATCAGCCGGCATCAGTGTCTTACAAGAGCTGCTGAGTCCTACAGGACTCAGATCATCTCTATAAGCTGTATAGTAGTGTGCAGGAGCCTGTATTCTTACTGAAACTGGGGCTAAATGTACCAACCTCAGTTGCAGGGGAAATCAATCTCTAATACAAAAAAAAAAAAAAATGATCAGATGTCAGCTGCTACACTAGTTCCCTCTCACTCAGCCCCCCTCCTCTCTCACTCTGTTACAAAACCCTCTGTCTCACTAAGTATAGCCCCTCCCACTCTCACAGTCTCACTAAGGGCTAGTTCACACGTAAATTACGTGGGGCTTATTTTGGTCCTGAAAAAAAACTTCCTAAGGGTGCATTCACACTGAGTAAACGCTAGCTTATTTTTTAGATTAAAATTACACTTGTAAATTTTGCTATCCCATTGACTTCAATGATATTTTACAGGCGTATTTTTACAGGCGTATTTTTTACAGGCGTATTTTTTACAGGCGTATTTTTACACTTGTAAAAAAATATCATTGAAGTCAATGGGATAGCAAAATTTACAAGTGTAATTTTACTCTACAAAATAAGCTAGCGTTTACTCAGTGTGAATGCACCCTAATTAGGAAGCTTTTTTTGGACCTTGCCGCGCTTTTAGAAGCTTTTTTTGGAGCGTTTTTTTTCTTTTTTTGGAAAAACAGCTTAAAAAAAAGCCAGGCTGTTTTCCCCTCCCGTAAAATGAATAGGCCGAAAAAAAGCATCGCTTTTTTCTCTGCGCGTTTTTTTGTGCAGAGAAAAAAGGGGGGGGGGGTTAGCACACAATGGGGGGTTTAGCACCCCCTTCCCCCATTCACTTCTATTGCTTTCCTCAGGCGAAAAATGCCTGAAGAAAGGTCATGTAGCTTCTTTTTTTCTGCTAGCAGAAAAAAAAGCTAGCAGTCTACATAGACCACTATTGTAAAGGGGCTGATTTTAAAGTGAAATCCGCTGTCAAAATCATCCTCTTTGCGTGTGAACTAGCCCTAAGTCTATCAATCTCATCCATTACTAGCCCCTCCCACCCTCCACCATCATCCTAGCTAACCTATTCTGCCCACTACTAGAAGACAGGGAGGAGCCATCCCCGGACACAGGAAGGCTTGGTAAGTATTGATGGGGATAGGAGAGGGGGAAGAGTGATGATGACATTCCATTTCAGAAGCAGAAACAGAACGTTATCGGATTATCAGAAAGTGTCCCTGGGGTGGCCATATGACCTCTCTAGGGATATGGCTAATTCTAGATTTTTCTTAATTGAAGTAAATTAGAAGTTAGGTGGGGGCATTTAATTTAGGGTTTAATTATCAGTTGTCCTGGACAACCCCTCTAACTCGAACAACTTAAAGATGACCTTTCATGTCCTCGGGCACATGTGATTTTATATACCGCTAGAAAGCCGACAGTGCACTGAATTCAGCATACTGTCGGCTTTCCTGTTATGTGCCCCAGGGGAAGAGATATTGGTGCACTGTTGCTGGGCGGTAAGGAACGCCCCCTCTGATAGTATAGAGCTACACATAGTACTGTCAGGAGGGGTATTCCCAGCTATACTGTCAGGGATGCCCTTCTGATGGTGAAGAGCTATCGGTAACTGCAACAATATCTCTTCCCCAGGGGCACATAATGGGAAAGCCGACAGTGTGCTGAATTCAGTGCACTGTCGGCTTTCTCGTGGTATATAAAACTGCATGTGCAGGAGGACATGAAAGGTCCTCTTTAAAAGGGTGGTCTTGATCAGTTAGATGTACATTTGCATTAAATAAAATTAAAGTTACCTAAACTTGTTTTCTCACAGCTCTATGGCAGTATTGCCAATGAATGTAACCTCCTTTGGTTAAGATGTCGTATGCTGGCTCCCATTGAAATGAATGGGAACTGCTTTATACACGCTGATTCTGACCGTGTTTTAACGTTCAAAATCAGGCAGGGTATCAGAAGTGTGAAGGGGCCCTTAGTGCTGCCTTAGTGCTCTCACAGTTCTCCATAAGGCCTGTTTCAGTAACCAAGACTTCATGAAGTCTGATGCTCTCTTTAGATAATTTGATCATGTGGATATTTTTTTTAACAAGTGCTTCTTGTTTCTTATATGCAGTGCCTGGCAACTCAAGGTACAGGAAGCCCTTTTTCCTTATAGATCCCTGGACATGGTGGGCGTCACTTTAAAGAGGTTGTACAACTTTCTATTATACAAACACTGACATCTGTCTCTAAATATTGGTCTGAAAGTGGCCAACCCCTTTAAGGATGAAGTATATGACTGTTTGTATGGCTAAGGACCACATGGTAGTGAAGATTCAAGAGACTGGCAAAACATATTTTGCAGATGTGGGCAACTGGATATTGGATATCACTTGGACTTGTGGGGTTATATGTCCAAGAGGCCTGCTTATTGGGCAAAATTGTTACCTTTTTGTTATCTATTTCTGTTACATTCCCAGATCTGAAACTGTTACAATCAGGGATTCAATACTGAAATGCAAGTTCCAAGCTAAAAAAAAAAAAAAAGTTGTATTATTACTCATGAAGTGCTGTATTGTTTATAACTATCAGAATAACATACATTATTATTTGACTTTTTGCTTGGACTGAGCCGCCATTAGAATTTATGTGGGGATATAGTCTTCTATTTATTTTTAAATTAGTGGATTTGATCATAGACTCCCTAAAAGTTGAAATTTCTCCTTTGAGGGATGATTTATCCAAAGTTAGCTAGAATGTGTCATACAGGGATAGGATTCCACAGAGGAAGAATGATTACAAAGGAATACAGAAAGAAACTAGGAACTAAAGAGACCAATGGGAATTTGATTACAAAGGTAACAGTTATGGAATACAGTGGTAGGTCAAGGAACATGAGAATTCTAGAGATTTCCAAAGGTATAGAAGATACTGATGTTGGGAAATTTGTGGGACATTGGATTAGACCAAAATTTAATCTAATTGGTTTAGTATTGAAAATTTTGCTGCAATTTTTTGACCCAAAGCTACGAGTGGGTTGAGCAGAAGGGTGAAGTATAAGTGATTCCTATATATTACCCATTCATGTATTAGCCATTACTGGATTTTGCAGAATTTGCTGTAATTAAAAACAGGTTAAAGAAAGTAGAAATACCTTTTACAACATTTTTCTTTCTAGGTTGAAGATCATTTTTAGTTTTAAGAAGTTTTATTGATATAATAGCACAACAATAGCTATACATTTTCAAGTAGGGATTTTATAACAGGTTTAACATAAACAATTAACACAAAAATGGTATAATGGGAGCTGTTTGTGGACTCTGTGACACCTAAATGGTCTGGCTTTGGCTACTCCCAAGGGTGTTGTAAAAGTAGCCTTCCTGGTGTTCACTAGAGATGAGCGAACAGTGTTCTATCGAACACATGTTCGATCAGATATCAGGGTGTTCGCCATGTTCAAATCGAATCGAACACCGCGTGGTAAAGTGCGCCAAAATTCGATTCCCCTCCCACCTTCCCTGGCACCTTTTTTGCACCAATAACAGCGCAGGGGAGGTGGGACAGGAACTACGACACCGGGGGCATTGAAAAAAATTGGAAAAAGTCATTGGCTGCCGAAATCAGGTGACCTCCATTTTAGACGAATAGTGGATTTCAAATCCGGGTCATATGAGAATGTGAACTTTGTGACTATGAGACAGGGATAGCTGTACAGGCAGGGATAGCTAGGGATAACCTTTATTTAGGGGGGAATGTTATTAAAAATAACTTTTTGGGGCTCTATCGGGTGTGTAATTGTGATTTTTGTGAGATAAACTTTTTCCCATAGGGATGCATTGGCCAGCGCTGATTGGCCGAATTCCGTACTCTGGCCAATCAGTGCTGGCCAATGAATTCTATTGGCGTGATGAAGCAGTGCTGAATGTGTGTGTTTAGCTCAACTACACCGGTGGAGTAGTTGATCTAAGCACACAGATTCAGCTCTGCTTCAATCAGCGCTGGCCAATGCATTCTATTAGCTTGATGAAGCAGAGTGTGCACAAGGGTTCAAGCGCACCCTCGGCTCTGATGTAGCAGAGCCGAGGCTGCACAAGGGTTCAAGCGCACCCTCGGCTCTGATGTAGCAGAGCCGAGGGTGCGCTTGAACCCTTGTGCACCCTCGGCTCTGCTACATCACAGCCGAGGGTGCGCTTGAACCCTTGTGCAGCCTCGGCTCTGCTACATCAGAGCCGAGGGTGCGCATGTACCCTTGTGCAGCCTCGGCTCTGCTACATCAGAGCCGAGGGTGCGCTTGAACCCTTGTGCAGCCTCGGCTCTGCTACATCAGAGCCGAGGGTGCGCTTGAACCCTTGTGCACCCTCGGCTCTGCTACATCAGAGCCGAGGGTGCGCTTGAACCCTTGTGCACCCTCGGCTCTGCTACATCAGAGCCGAGGGTGCGCTTGAACCCTTGTGCACCCTCGGCTCTGCTACATCAGAGCCGAGGGTGCGCTTGAACCCTTGTGCACCCTCGGCTCTGCTACATCAGAGCCGAGGGTGCGCTTGAACTCTTGTGCACCCTCGGCTCTGCTACATCAGAGCCGAGGGTGCGCTTGAACCCTTGTGCACCCTCGGCTCTGCTACATCAGAGCCGAAGGTGCGCTTGAACCCTTGTGCACACTCTGCTTCATCAAGCTAATAGAATGCATTGGCCAGCGCTGATTGAAGCAGAGCTGAATCAGTGTGCTTAGATCAACTACTCCACCGGTGTAGTTGAGCTAAACACACACATTCAGCACTGCTTCATCACGCCAATAGAATGCATTGGCCAGCACTGATTGGCCAGAGTACGCAATTCGGCCAATCAGCGCTGGCTCTGCTGGAGGAGGCGGAGTCTAAGGTCGGACCTGAATGGAGACTGGTGTGGAGCGATCTTAGACTCCGCCTCCTCCAGCAGAGCCAGCGCTGATTGGTCGAGTTCCGTACTCTGGCCAATCAGCGCTGGCCAATGCATTCTATTAGCCCGATGAAGTAGAGCTGAATGTGTGTGCTTAGCACACACATTCAGCTCTACTTCATCGGGCTAATAGAATGCATTGGCCAATCAGCGCTGGCCAATGCATTCTATTAGCGTGAACTGAGTTTGCACAGGGGTTCTAGTGCACCCTCGGCTCTGCTACATCAGATTGCTACATCTGATGTAGCAGTGCCGAGTGCGCATCAGATGTGTAGTTGAGCAGAACTGGCTCAGCACTGCTAAGTCTCTGCATTCGCATAGGAATGCATTGGCCAGCCTTCGGCCAATCAGCGCTGGCTCTGCCGGAGGAGGCGGAGTCTAAGGTCGGACCTGAATGGAGACTGGTGTGGAGCGATCTTAGACTCCGCCTCCTCCAGCAGAGCCAGTGCTGATTGGTCGAGTTCCGTACTCTGGCCAATCAGCACTGGCCAATGCATTTCTATGGGGAAAAGTTAGCTTGCGAAAATCGCAAGCTGACAGGGATTTCCATGAAATAAAGTGACTTTTATGCCCCCAGACATGCTTCCCCTGCTGTCCCAGTGTCATTCCAGGGTGTTGGTATCATTTCCTGGGGTGTCATAGTGGACTTGGTGACCCTCCAGACACGGATTTGGGTTTCCCCCTTAACGAGTATATGTTCCCCATAGACTATAATGGGGTTCGAAACCCATTCGAACACTCGAACAGTGAGCGGCTGTTCGAATCGAATTTCGAACCTCGAACATTTTAGTGTTCGCTCATCTCTAGTGTTCACCAATTCTGATATGGAAAACAGGACTTCACTGTGACATTGACTTTACCTGTGTTTGCCTTAAACAACTAGGGATGGACTAGATAGGGTTCTAGGAGCCCTAACAGTGTCATACAGACAGGAAGTATCTGGGTTATACTGATGTTTTGCATAAGAAATCAATTTATTATAATATATTGATTTATTGATTTATTGTCTACTTGTAAAATCGACTAAGGAAAAATAATGATTCAATAAAAGATTGCAAGAAAAAAAAATTGTCATTGTAAAGATCACTTAATAAAACTGCTTAGTAGGGATACTGGAGGCAGAAAACAGCTTCTCCATACACAGAACATTACTAAGGGCTCGTTCACATCTGCGTTCTCCTCTCCGTACTGCAGGTTTCCGTTTCCTGCATAAAACAGAGCAGGAGATGGAAACCTGCAGGAGGCTTTCTCACCCATTCATTTGAATGGGTGAGAGAGATGTCCGGCCGTGAGCGGCGGTTAGCGTTTTATGCTCTCCGCTGCAAAACCGGGTTTTATAATCCGGACACAGAGTCGGACATGCAGTACTCTGTGTCCGGATTAAAAAAAAACGTTTTCGCGGCGGAGAGCATAAAACGCTAACCGCCGCTCACGGCCGGACAGCTTTCTCACCCATTCAAATGAACGTCCGGCTCAAGGCCGGACCCGGTCTGTGGTTTCCGTCTTCTGGCATGCAGAAGATGGAAACCACAGAACGGAGACCCTGAACGCAGGTGTGAACCTAGCGTAAGGAGGAACTTCCAAGGTATGTTTACTATTAAAGCAGCCCAAATCCCATAAAGGGGTTTCATTTTTTTCATGTATAGTCTTCTCTTACAATAGGCTATAAATATCTGGTTGGTGAGGCCAACAGATTTCCCCTCTTCACCCCACATGCACCATACAGGCAACTTCTATTGAAGTCAATATGACTTTTTATTTTCTATTTTGGGGGGAAAACTTCTTCTGACGATGCAGCTCTGCCATATCATCAGTTGGCAGAGCCAACTGCACATGTATGTTCAGCCATGCACAGTCGGCTGTGATGGCTGATGATGCAGCGGAGAGACGTCGGCGGAAGAAGACAGAGGCATCGCTGGAGAGTCTTCGTGGAGCACAGAAGGAACGCCCCTGTGCCTTCTGAAAAATCATTTGCATAAGGAAGAAATGAGAAATTTCTCAGGAATGGTGGCGTGGTCAGAATAATAAAGGTAGGAAAAGAATCCCTAAAGCCTATTCCAATTTGGTATTTGTAGGAAAAGGGATTCTAATGACAGAATCCCTTTAAGCTAGCATTTAATGGCTCCTGTGCCTGGTCTATCCCTACAACACACTATTATGGCAGTTTGCATCAGGTATATAAATGCACTCCTTGTAAAATATATGTTAATAAATCTCTATAAACAAACAAATTAATGAATAAATAACTAAATATCAAGGAAAATTAAAAACATAGTTTAAAAAAAGAAGTCAAATTACAGCTATATGGTATTTAACAAATAAACACAGATTAGTAAGAAAATTTGAAAAACAAAATTATAATTTTTTCATAACCATTAGTCTAACTGAAATACAGAAAATGACAAAAATTTAACAGAGATTTCCCCTTTATCTGTGAAACCCCTACTCATTGTAGTTAAGTTAATGTATCAAGTAGCAAAAATACCAAATACCAACTGCAATAAATTATAAATCCTCCCCTGCATGTAGAGATATGTAGTTAGCTTAACGTCAATGAAACATTCTTTAAGAGGACAAGTCAGGACCGAAGCTTCATCAAATCTCTTTCCACATAGCAAGTATCTTATCCAAATGTGGACCTTTTATTCAGTCCCACAAACACAAGCAAAATTCCATAACCAGAGGTGTAACGTGAAGCTCCTGGACCTCATTGCAAAATCTGTACCAAACTATAATGCATCATTTATAGTGCTGGTCTCTTTATATTGGGAAGATTCATCTTATGGGCCCTATAAGGCTCCTGGAGCTAGGTGTGACTGCCCCTTCTGCATCCCCCTAAGTTACACCTCTGTGCATAACATCCATAACTGTAACATATCAGGAGTTGAACCTATGTCTTTAGTACTTGACCACGTGGTTCTTTCTATCTACTAGACTACATTGGTCCTTCTCTTTCTGTAAAGCCCAATCCAGGGACTCTCAGCCTTTCACAGTGTACCTCCTCTCATGCTACTATCGGCCTCCTACTTACTTTACACCACCTAGGTGCCCTGGATGCCCTGACAAGCTGTGGTACGACCTCAGGCATATCCAATGAGGGTCAAAGTATGGGCACTGCGAGGTAACTTTAGCGGGTGTAGAAATACTAGTTTGGCAATAATCCCCACATTGTGTTATTAGGCTCACCAAACGAGTCATGCATGATGTTAAGTGGGCTGCCCCTAGAGGGCAGCAAACAGAGGCACTGTTCTCCTAATTACATCCTGGAGAACAGATTTGCATATTTTTTACCCATAATCCCTAGCGGAACAATAATGGCTTGTAAGTTTCTATACGCCTGTGTAGGTGCACACTCTCCCTAATGAGTATGATTATCCCCTGATCCCCATAAAATCCAGGACGGTTGGGAAGTATGTATATACAGGTATGTGTACACAATTAAACATCTTTGAAACGACCATTTTCTGCAAGATTGTAATCTTCTCCAAGATGGTTAATATGAAAATCTGAAAATCCAACACAGAAAATGTGGACTGCTCAAAGAGATGATCTTTTAGAGAAGTTTTACTGTATGTGTATATATATATATATATATATATATATATATATATATATATATTTCTATAAACTATATATTATGCACCTCGCACAATACGATAAAAAAAAATGTGGTAATTTAAGATAGTCAAACAATTCTAGTTATGTGACAAATAGAATCTGTTCGCACCATATCACATCTGGAGCCCCCTCATTCCCAGACCCTAAAAATCTACTAACTCAACTTAAAAAGCAACAGTTTTGCATTGGCCAAGGACATTTTGCGACAGTTTTTGTGTGTTGCAATGGAACATGTGGACAATTCTCTATCAATCAATTGGTAAATTAACTTTCTTATTAAAGGATGGTCTAGCATAGATGGCATTGCATGTCACAACTCAATTCATTAACCATTGCTGTTTGTCTTCTGATAATCCCATAAGAGAGTTGCATATCCTGTTCCACTTAACTCTGTTTTTCTTCACTCATTGTACAACATCCTACTATCAAAGCTCTGACCCTTGTAACCCAGGCTCCCTTTGATTGATGTCCCCTTTGTGGGCATTTTCTCAAACAACTAGCCCTACATCCATCAAGCAGTCACCAGGAGTCACAGCATATAGTGTTGCAATTGGAGGAATGTTAATGCCAATCAATACTGTCACATTGTTTAAGGACAGACGGGATAGAACATACGGCCTGGAACACAAATACACAGCTTTAGATTTTGTCTCCAAACTCCAGCTGTTTGTAATATTTTTTGTTGTTTTTCCATTATGCATTTTTTCCAACTGAGTTTGAGGAAATTCTGGCAAAGAACTTTTAAGCTTTAGCTGATTAATATATTCATTTTTCTGCATTAATATCGCAATGAAGAAATGACATTTTTGAAGAGATTCTTATGTTACAACAATTCAAGGAAATTGAGGTAATGGTGATTCTATGAAGTCCACGTTCGATGCAGTGACTCGCCTTCCGATGGTCAGCAATGTATCATTTTCTGTCTAATTGATACACAGGAAAATCCCACAAGGCCCTTTTAATTCCAGAGATTTATTGAAGTATTGTACAAGAGTTTTCACAGACGCTGTCTCACAAGACCTACCGCTCTAATTGTCTGAGAAATGTCTGGGGCCTACACACAAATCAATGTGATAGCTGTTTTAGAATGGCTGTTTAATAGAAATAATTTCCCATCACTCGGAAAGAGAAGTGGAAGGCATATTGTTTCTTTTAACATGTACAATCCTTTGAAGATGTACAACTATGTGATATTTCTACTAAGGAGATTCTTAAGTATTGCTAACACAGCTAATCAAAAGCAAACCAATTCAGACTGCCTTAAAGGAACTAGTCATGTAAGAGGTATTCATACCCCTGGATAAACAGAATATTAAAGGGTTTCTACAATTTCATACAAATCTTGGGTTAGAATGACGGCTTGACAATAAGCTTATCACAAAGTGTCCCCCGTGCTGGGAATCTCGGCAATTAGTTTTCGTTTGTGAGAAAAAAGGGCAATAGGTTTTATATTACCCTTTAGTGTTTACTGTTTCAAATCAATGGGTTGTCTCAGTGATGCGGGAGCGGACAGGTCCTCCAAAGCAAGAAATGCTCTCTGCAGCCACTCTCTACTCTAACCTTGAGGTTCTTGAGAAGATGACAACCTTCCACCTCTACCAATTCCCTAAAAGGGTATATGAAAACATGCAACTACTTAAATGTTCATAAATGAATTTTCATGTTAAAAAACCCCCCAAAAAAAACAACTTCTAGAACATTCTCCTATTCTTGCTCTCCTACCCTGGATAGGTTTACTATGTCATTATAGGGATAATATCACTCCTTAAGGAGAGAGCACCTTCACAGGCATACGGAGTCTTTCAAAACCATTTTTGCTCTGCTGAATGGCTTTGTAAGACTCTGTACGCCTATGAAGGTGCTCTCTCCTTAAGGATTGATATTACCCCCATAACCTGGTCTAGAAGTCTCTCATCTTTGCCAAACCAGTTTCTCCTACGCTGGGCTGAAGAGATCCAACCAGATCGAAACAGCGTTGTCCACAGCTGGGATTCTGTTTCTTTTGGAATAGAATAAATTGGTTTGGCATATCCTCGCACCATAGCAATAGACTTGTTGAAAAAGTCATGCATGATGTTTAAGAGGGCTACCCCTAGAGGGCAGCAAACAGAGGCACTGTTTTGCTATTTACATCTTGGAAAACAGATTTGCATATTTTTCCCATATGTCATTATAAGAAGTGTTAACAGCTTTGATACCATTCCAGGTTTAATGGGTTCATAACTGTGTCAGTGTTTATGGTTCATCACAGGACCAGAAGAACTGAAAAACAGTCCATCTGATGAAGGACCAGTCAGGACCTCTATGTCAGGGATTTCTGCCAGACCCATAGAGTGTGTAGTTATTTCATTTTGCTTACTTATATAGTACCAATATATTCTACAGGTTTACAGATATTGTCGTCACTGTCCCATAGAGGGCTCACAATCTGCATTCCCTATCTTTAAAACGTGGGAGGAAACCTGTATCAAACATGGGGAGGACATACAGACTCCTTGGAAGGATTCAAAGCCATGACTCCAGTTCTCCAAGGATACAATGCTAATCTCTGAGCCACTGTGTTAAGTAGTTGTGAATTGTCACCTAGAAAAGAGATAATGGACTGATTTGCTTTACTGTATATGAATACAAATTCAAATGCAGATCTATGAAGTGGGCAGCCAATCTGTGGCAACCTTTTCTGTCTTTTTCTGAGTACGTACAGAGATCTTATCAAAGTGTGCACTAATTAAACAGAACAGAACTAACCTTATGTTTAGCTTACTACCAGCCACATCAAACACAGTTTGGTCTCAATAGTCTCAGTATTTCAGGACAGACCCAGGCGCCTCCACTCACTCCCAGGATCTGCCCTGAAGTTCAGGCTCTGCAGCCCTTTATGGCCCAGTAATGAGTTTAGGACTCACACCTGGATTGAGGGCTACTGAAAACCCACACTGGACCACACATAAGTCAAAAGTTTGGGGGAGATATAACGGGAACAGTACCAGTACCAAAATAAATATAGATAAATATATATATTTATATCACGTATATAGTGGCATTATGGCTGTCTATGCTGCTCCTACTGCCACTATAACTATTTTCTTGTGTTGTATTGTGTAACAAGTATTATTGTGTAGTTTTGTGTGACAAACTACTATATTACTTGGTAGGAGAATATGATGTTCAAACAGATGGCTGCATCCCACCCTGTTACTATGTGGTTTATTGATATTCAAGTAAGCACCTTACTGAACTATTTCATCCTTCACCTATTGTCATGTTTCACTTGATCTCAAGCATTGCCAGAAATACAGATTGGTGAATATCGCAAGATTTATATTGAGAATACTCACAAGGTTCTCTCACCAGTTTAACATTAAAGTGATATTATCACCTCTCCTGAGCTCCCTTGCAATGTCTGATGTCCTTTTGGGGGTTTCTTTTAGTCTCTTTTGGTCTCTTGGGAGACATGAGCATTACTAGGTCACCATATAGACCTGTATTTAGGGCTGTGTAGTCAGATGAGATGATTTGACGTCACAATACTTGCGTTAAAACACAACCTAGGCCAATGATGACACCAATCCAGACCTCAGAGTATAATAATAATTTATAGGTGGCATATCCCATATTTTGTAAAACTTATACCAAATCTGACTTGTTATAAACTGGTGTGCTGGTCTCTACCAAGAAGTAATGGAAGTAGTAAAGAAGTAATGATAATTGTATATAGTAGGTGTTCTTCTTCTAAGAATCTGTAGCTCCCTAGGGGAGTGTGTGGTGGAAAGGAGTTGGAGTAGGAATTTGGATGATCTGGTCATGGTTCTTGGTTCTGGTGACCTTCTCTACCAAACCTTCTTCACTCTGAGTTTTGAAACAATAACCAGGTCACTTCAGTGAAGTTTAGCAAGGTAACTCATGGTTTCTTTATTGAAAAAATTTACACAGATCATTTCCATTGTAGTTGGAGGCACGCAATCTCATATGAACAAAGTTCTCTTCTAATGTACGAGGCACAAAAACTTACCAACAATTTCTTAATAAAAGGCTCATCTGAACTGAAGCAAAAGTTTCTTCCTGAATTCATAATCATTATTGGTTATTATTCTTCTCAGTGTATGACATAAGATACAATTTCCAGTGAGGGACGCAATTTTTAAATCTTATACTATCGTTTATCACTGCAATGTAAAATTATTGTTTTGGTAATTGAATACACTTGAGGGAAGTGGTAGACTCCCTACTATGCAACTACATTAACAAACACACAGCAAAGACATGTGAACACTTCTCCACTAGCAATGGCCATCAGGAAATTGTGATTACTGAGCTATAAAAAAGAAATACTTAAAGGAGGGGAAAGAGGAGCAGGAAAAGCACCAGATAAGACGGGAAAGAGGCATATATCACAAAGTTTCTTATATTCACATACTAGTGATTTATGAAAACTTTGTTCAATAAATTAACAATACATAACAAATGTAGTGCATAGAATAGAGGCCAGTTTTTTATACCAATGAATCAAGTGAATGGATTTGAAAAGTGTGCGCCCGTGAGCGTCTTGTACCTGTCCTCAGCGAAACTGTTTTTTTTTTTTTAACTGGACACAAAGTGCCGCATGTCCAACTTTGTGTCTGGTTAAAAAAAAACGGTTTAGCCGCGGAGAGGTACAAAAAGCTCACAGGCGCTCACTTTTCAAACCCATTCACTTGAATGGGTTTGAGAACTGACTGCCGGGTTTCCATCCCCTGTCCAGTTTCTCGGGGCAGAAGATGGAAACCTAGCTGGATTGCCTAAAGCGCGCACGGGCGCAGGTGTGAACCCGCCCTTGGTAAATCTTTCACATTGAGTATTCCTTTAGACTTATGTAAGGAAAGGAATTCTCCTGGACTATAATATTGATCAATTTTCCTTAGGATAGGTAACACATATCAGATTGTTGGAAGTCTGAAACCATGATATAGCCTCTTTACTGCTTATCCAACACAACACTGTACATTGTCTTTTTTTTTTTTTTTTTAAATGTAGATTGTGAGCCCCACATAGAGCTCACAATGTACATTTTTCTCTATCAGTATGTCTTTTTTTGGAATATGGGATGGAAATCCATGCAAACACAGGGAGAACATACAAACTCCTTGCAGATGGTTTTTTGTCCTTGGCGGGATTTGAACACCAGGACTCCAGCGCTGCAAGGTTACAGTGCTAACCACTGAGCCACTGTGTGCCCCCAATATTTACAGCTTTAAAGGAAATCTGTAAAATCGATGTAAGGCTAAGGCCCCATGTGGCGTCCTTCAGCAAAAAAGAACTGCAGGAAAAACCGTAGCGGCAACGCATTGCAGACAGAGAGTTCACAGAGTTTTCCTCTGCGGACTTTCTACTTCTATTATATCTATAGTGAAACCGCCAGCGTTTCCGTAGATATAACTAACATTCTGCGATTTCCAAAACCGCAACTGTTTTGGAAATCACATTCTGCAGCACATATTATAACGAAAAGTAGGGATGAGGTTTTTTAGAATCCCATTCATTTTGCTGTGACTGTAAAACGCAGCATTTATTTCTCTGGCGTTTCCTCTGCAGACAAACCATGACGATTACGATCCGTGGAGCCCTGGCTTTAAACTACACATGGTACAGTGTAGGGCACATTCCCCTCAGTAAGTTTATATATTCATACAAGTGGGCTGAGAATATTCCATTTTTAGCATTAAGCTATTAAGTGCAATGTGATGAGTCAGACAGGGCTCTGTCTCCAGTTCAGAAACCCACCAAAACCCTGCCCAGTGTCAATAAAGCGAGGCAGCCCTGGGTGGGGTTTTTCTCTGGGGACAAAGCCCTGCTGGAGTTCTGATTCAATCCATTACACTTTCAGCTCAACAGAATATTGCTAATTTTTTTTTTTTTTTTTTTTTTAATCTCAGTTCACCTATATGGAAGTAGGGGCATTGTATTTTCAATGTACAGGCATATAGAGATATATCTCTGTATATAAATACATTAAGCATGGAGGGATCCTCAGTTGTCCTCCTCATTAATACTCACTGTACTGAGTTGAGGTCACAGTGTGGTGAACTAATAGTACTAATGGACCTGGGTGAAAGTGACTATTGTCCAGGTGACTTGGTGAGGGGACCTGAGGACAGGGAAAACCAAGTCAGCTGACAAGTTTGTGGATGCCAAGTTGAAAATATTTGCTGAAACTGTACACATTTAAGGCGAGGCCCCACGGGATGGAAACGCCGCAATTTGCCCATGGCGGAAATGCTGTGGGAAAAATTGCAGCATTTTATAGTAAGGGCAAACTTTGCAGTAAAAATTGTGGTGCAAACACGCCGCGATTTCCAACACTGGCTCAGTTTTGGAAATCGCAGCATGTCAATTATACCTACGGAAACGCTGGCGTTTTCCCCATAGGTATAATTGAAACAGAAAGTTTGCGGAGGAAAACTCCACAAACTTTCTGTCTAAAGTGATGTGGGAAGAACCACACTTTTTCCCAAAGCATTTTTTTGCTGCAGGGCGTCTCGTGGGGCCTTAGCCTGAGAGACGATTCTAACAGTATTTGTTGTTTTGTTTCAAATTTCTTTACAGTACCCACCCAGATTTCCTGACCAAACATGGTGTAAACCTAGCCAAAGCATCACTGGATTGCACCATTATTTGCACTTTAACTTAGAGGTAGATTTTTCATCATGTCTAAAAAAAAACCTGTCTTCGAACCAATCACTGCACATCTTTCATTTAGTATTCGTCTTTGAAAAATGAAAGCTGCACTGTGTTTGGTTACTATGGGCTACAAAGACAGTTTTTCTTTTAGGCTGAAGGCTCATGTTGCGTAAAGGTGGCATTTTGGCCGTGGCGAAAACACAGCAGCATTTTACAGTACCTGTAGTGTGGATGGGATTCTGACTAATTCCATCCAGTTATTGCAGAGAAAAATCTGCAATGGAAAAGCTGAGTTTTCAAAAACACTTGTGTTTTTGCATATCGTAGCATGTCAGTTATACCTGCGGCCACCCAGACTCCTACAGACCCGTTTCTCTTTTGACGGTTGATATAAAGTTACTAGCTAAAATTCTAGCGACTCGCCTATCGGGGGTTGTTAGCGAGCTGATCCATCCTGATTAGTCTCGTTTTATGCCTAACTCCTCAACAGCTATCAACCTCAGACGGTTATTTCTTAACCTGCAGCTGGCCTCGGCCTCTACTGGCTCTAGGGCAGTGTTGTTGCTTGAGGCTGCCAAAGTTTTTGACAGTGTCTAGTGGACTTATTTATCGGCTGTCCTCAGGGCGATGGGGTTTGGACCTCGGTTTTTAACCTACGTTCAATTGCTATATCATCTCCCGGGGGCCAGACTGTGGGTGAATGGGACGTTGTCACAGCGTATTTGATTGGGCAGGGGCACCAGACAGGGTTGCCCACTGTCTCCCTTATTATTTGCCCTAGCTATTGAACCCCTAGCCTGCATTCTGCGGGATGCTTCGGATTTTGTGGGCTTCCAATGTGGTGACCTAGAAGAAAAAGTATTGTTGTATGCCGATGTCATGCTTTTATATTTGGGGGATGTGACTTCCTCGCTCCCACGGGTAATGGCTATAATACTGGATTTTGGGGCTTAGTCTGGACTACGAATAAATTGGGACAAATCGGTCTTGCTACCAGTTGACCCGCTACCACGGTCGCTACTAACTGAAAGACTTCCTTTGCAGAGGGTAGACTCCTTTAAATAACTGGGGGTAGTGGTATCTGCCAGACCTGTGTCGTTTTTGTCTCTAAATTTAGAACCCTTCATAACTAAAATGCGACGTAAAGTGGACTCCTGGGGTAAACTCCCCCTTTCCTTAGTAGGGCGCTGTAACTTACTTAAAATGGTCCTTATGCCACAATTATTATATCTCCTTCATAATTCTCCAGTGTGGATACCAATATCAATACTTAGGAAATAGGAAAATTCATAGTATTTTAAGGGAATTAATTTGACAGAAGAAGGGAGCACGTATCAGTCTAGAGGCACTACAGCGGGACAAGACAGAGGGGGGCTTGGCAATTCCGAATGCCTGGATTTACTTTTTGGCAGCGCAATTGCAGCAGCTTCAGGGATGGGGACTTCCGCTGGGCACGGTGAGATCGGGCCACCTATGTGTGCAAGATACCCCTTGGACTGTTCCGGTTTTGGAGGCTGGTCCCCTACCAACCGCTCGTTCTCGACTCCCCACGTTAGCCCTCTTACAATAATAATAATCTCTTGACTGAATTTACTGTGCTAACGGGCTTTTAGGGGTGGAGGGATAAGGGTGTCCTGTCCCTTAGTCATATCCTAGATAATGGGATGTTTAAGACCTTTGCAGACCTTCAGAGTGATTTTTCTATACCCCAGGTGTGGTTTTATCAGTATCTCCAGCTTCGTCATGCCTTCCATGTTCAGAGTAGATGTATCCTCCTGACAGTTGGACTACACCCAGCACTGCAAAATGCTCTTATGGGATCTATTACTAAGGGAACTAAGGGAATGATATCTGCATTGTACCGACAGTTATTAATGGCCTACTTGGAGGATTTCCCGGACAAGACTAGGGAAAGGTGGGAGGGGGATGTTGGTGTGGTGGACGAGGAAACATGGGGAGATGTGTTATCCCTGATCCCTATACTGTCCCCTAGTGAAGCGCAGAGACTGTCTCATATTTATCTCTTGCATAGTCTATAGGACTCAGAGACAGTTCCATATGCATATCCATTCTGATGCCAAATGACCCCGCTGTAGTATGGAACCCGCACACCTCCTGGTTATGATGTAGGAGTGTCAGGAGTTAGCCAATTACTGGAATCAGGTATGGTCCTTTCTTGGCCGGGTGTATTCTATTACACGTCTGCGATCACCATTAGTTTGCCTCCTAGGTCTTTTGGGCGAGGGTGTGGATGTGGAAAGCCTGGAATTTATAGGGTTGTCTAGGGAATTATACCAGGCAAGAAAATTTATTGCTTATCATTGGTTGGACCCAAGCCCTCCTCCTCTGGTGGAATTGATATCTAGAGTTAATAATACTATTAGGCTGGAGAGGGGAGTATATATACAGAGAAAGGCTCAAACTAAATTTGAAAAAATTTGGGAAGCATGGTTGGACACACCTGGTCTTCCCTCCCTGTCTCTGATTAGGGATAGATCTCTCACTTCTACTTTATCTGTTTCCCTGATCCCCTGATCCCCCGCTATACTTTGCTATGAATCAAAGGAGGTTCAGGAGATTTAGCAGGGGGGTCCTAATGGACTCCCCCCCCCCCCCTTTTATATGTCAGATTGTGTCTCCATATTTACTTTGAATTGTTGTTGTGTTGCTGTTGTTTTGTCGATTGTTTGATTTTATGTGAAGAAAAATTTGTTAATAAAAATTATCTGATTTAAAAAAAAGTTATACCTGCGGAAATGTTCCCATTTTCCACATAGAAATAATAGAGGTAAAAAGTATGCAGAAAAAAATTCTGTGGACTTTCTATGAAAACTGCTGCGAAAAAAACGCAATGCTTTTTGCTATGGTTTTTCCGCAGCGTTTTTCTTTTTTTCGTGGCTCTCTATGTTGAGCCTTAGCTAGGTTTACACTAGCATTCAGGGACTCTGTCCGCCATTCTACTTAAAGGGATCCTATCACTCAGACACGATTTTTTCTAAGTACCACGTCGGAATAGCCTTAAGAAAGGCTATTCGTCTCCTACCTTTCGCTGTCTTCTCCGCGACGCTGTTCGCCTACAATCCCGGTTTTTCTCAGTATGCAAATTAGCTCTCTCTCTCAAACAGCACTGGGGACCTCCCCAATGCTGCGAGAGAACTCTCTCCAGCACCGCCCCCATCTTCATCAGCAGCGTCTTCTTCAGACTCTTCTTCCGGCAGTGGCTTGTAACTTCTAGGCCTCGGGCCTTGGGCAGAGCAGACTGCGCATGCCCACAGGCCCTGGAAAATGGACGCTTACAATACTGTGCAATGGAAAAACATATCTTCCGATTAGGTTCAACAAACATCACTACAATACTACAAAATTACACAGCTAATGTGATTATGGCCTTTCCAAAAAAAACTAAATGGAGCTAGTTATTAATGCACATGTATTATAAATACTGAGCCCCCACAGAAATGACAGAGAACATGTATGTGGCTTTATATTTCTCAGAAATTCTTCTAGGGAAGAATATCCATTTTCCAATCTTGGATTTTATAGGGATAATAAAAAAAAAAAAAAAAAGTCTGTGCGTCTTCAATGTCATATACTGTATATAGTATGTGTCTTGTTACAGATCCATACAGCTCAGAAATTATAGGTACCTCAAATACTGCAGTGTCATAAATAAAATATGACATCAATAGTGAGACATTGTTTCCATTTAATTGGATTTAATAATTAATTGGCTTTAAAATTGGAGTGTAATATTTATTAAATGCATAAGGGAAATCTAGTAAGATGGTACAATAGTAATATCTCACCGCTCAATATATATATATATATATATATATATATATATATATATATATATATATATAGTTTTGAAATCCTTTGTTAAATTCTTAAGTATATTTACTGTAATTCCATAGTACATTACAAATATTAGCAATTTTCACAAACTACATTAGTATCTACATTGTATCTATTGTTTTGAACTAAACAAGTAAAACATGTATATAATACATATAAGGAAAAAAATATCTTGTTTCATCACAAAAATAAGGAACTAATATTTTTCATATGGAGTTCATCTTTTGTTAAACTCTATTAAACTTATAGTGATACTTAGGAATTTCAACTATACTTGGAAATGTAGGCAATTATAATTAATGTGAATATCTATCTACAATCCTATGTAAAAGTTTGGGCACCCCTATTAATCTTAATCATTTTTTGTTCTAAATATTTTGGTGTTTGCAACAGCCATTTCAGTTTGATATATCTAATAACTGATGGACACAGTAATATTTCAGGATTGAAATGAGGTTTATTGTACTAACAGAAAATGTGCAATATGCATTAAACCAAAATTTGACCGGTGCAAAAGTATGGGCACCCTTATCATTTTATTGATTTGAATTCCCCTAACTACTTTTTACTGACTTACTGAAGCACAAAATTGGTTTTGTAACCTCAGTGAGCTTTGAACTTCATAGCCAGATGTATCCAATCATAAGAAAAGGTATTTAAGGTGGCCAATTGCAAGTTGATCTCCTATTTGAATCTCCTCTGAAGAGTGGCATCATGGGCTACTCAAAACAACTCTCAAATGATCTGAAAACAAAGATTGTTCAACATAGTTGTTCAGGGGAAGGATACAAAAAGTTGTCTCAGAGATTTAACCTGTCAGTTTCCACTGTGAGGAACATAGTAAGGAAATGGAAGAGCACAGGGACAGTTCTTGTTAAGCCCAGAAGTGGCAGGCCAAGAAAAATATCAGAAAGACAGAGAAGAAGAATGGTGAGAACAGTCAAGGACAATCCACAGACCACCTCCAAAGAGCTGCAGCATCATCTTGCTGCAGATGGTGTCACTGTGCATCGGTCAACTATACAGCGCACTTTGCACAAATAGAAGCTGTATGGGAGAGTGATGAGAAAGAAGCCGTTTCTGCACGTACGCCACAAATAGAGTTGCCTGAGGTATGAAAAAGCACATTTGGACAAGGCAGCTTCATTTTGGAAACAAAAATTGAGTTGTTTGGTTATAAAAAAAGGCGTTATGCATGGCGTCCAAAAAGAAACAGCATTCCAAGAAAAACACATGCTACCCACTGTAAAATTTGGTGGAGGTTCCATCATGCTATGGGGCTGTGTGGCCAATGCCGGCATCGGGAATCTTGTTAAAGTTGAGAGTCGCATGGATTCCACTCAGTATCAGCAGATTCTTGAGAATAATGTTCAAGAATCAGTGACGAAGTTGAAGTTACGCCGGGGATGGATATTTCAGCAAGACAATGATCCAAAACACCGCTCCAAATCCTCAGGCATTCATGCAGAGGAACAATTATAATGTTCTGGAATGGCCATCCCAGTCCCCAGACCTGAATATCATTGAACATCTGTGGGATGATTTGAAGCGGGCTGTCCATGCTCGGCGACCATCTAACTTAACTGAACTTGAATTGTTTGTCCAAAATACCTTTATCCAGGATCCAGGAACTGATTAAAAGCTACAGGAAGCGACTAGAGGCTGTTATCTTTGCAAAAGGAGGATCTACTAAATATTAATGTCACTTTTCTGTTGAGGTGCCCATACTTTTGCACCGGTCAAATTTTGGTTTAATGCATATTGCACATTTTCTGTTAGTACAATAAACCTCATTTCAATCCTGAAATATTACTGTGTCCATCAGTTATTAGATATATCAAACTGAAATGGCTGTTGCAAACACCAAAATATTTAGAACTAAAAATGATTAAGATTAATAGGGGTGCCCAAACTTTTTCATAGGACTCTATCTATCTATCTATCTATCTATCTATCTATCTATCTATCTATCTAAATGACAGCATGCGTTAGTTTTCCATAAAGTTTTTTTCTATACAGTTGTGTAACTTAGCAAATATATAGGTGAATGTACTTATAGGTGAATACATGACTTTGTCCTATAGATGTTTTCAATTACAGTGGCACTCATGGTATCTGTAGACTTGTCCTTTGAATGCCTCTGAATATCTCTGCCAGACATGTGGGATCAATCAGGGGCTGATGTGCGCTTTTGGGAATGTTGACAGCCTGACATACATAGGACTCCGGTGAGAAGAGAGCTCAGCAAATCAGCCATGAACAGAGGAGGGGGTGAAGGAAGGAAGATTTGCAAAAAAAGGCAGGCAGATCCAAGCAGAGTAGGAAACACAGACAGAGGGAGAGAGGGAGAGAGAGGGAGAGAGAGAGAGAGAGGAAAGTGGAGCTGAGACAATAGAAAGGGAGGGAGTGAGAAGCACAAGAGGAGGAAAGAGGTTTGCAGAGACTCTTGAACATACTCTTGCACAGCTTCTTAAGAATGAAGAGGAGGGAAGGACATTGATTTGTGCAGCACATGAGCAGAGCATGCAGCCAGCAACCCTTCTTGCAATATGTTCTCTGTCATTCTTCACATCTTCACAGCGATTTGGATAGTCGATGTAGAACATTAGTTTTGGATCAGGCAGCTTACAACAAACACTTTAAGAACTAAGGGGAGGGCGAGGGAAATAGAAAAGTATCCCCTATTACTATTACTTCCTAAGGACTAGCCAATTGTTTCCTGCTCAGGTGACCATGCTGCGCCTGGCTTCTATTTGTTGCTGTCTTTCTTTGGTCCATTGTTGGACAACTTTTCAGCATCAAGTTCCAGCCTTCAGGAGCTCCTCGTCACAAGTTTTCCAGATCACAGACAGCAGGATTACTCAAGAAACAGACAGCACAGAAAACAAAGTGGAAAAGTTGGGACAGTATTTCAAGAAGAACATTAGGAGGTTGCGAGAGAAAAGTCACAATTTGGACTTGGTGTTCTTGGTGGATGAGTCTTCTAGTGTAGGTCATGCCAACTTTGTCAATGAGCTGAGGTTTGTCAAGAAGCTTCTCTCTGATTTCCCAGTGGTGCCTTCTGCTACCAGAGTGGCCATTGTGACATTTTCTTCCAAGAACAATGTTCAGACCAGAGTGGATTACATCTCTTCTAGCCAGTCCCACCAACATAAGTGTTCTCTCCTCAACAGAGCAATCCCAGCTATCACCTATAAGGGAGGGGGGACATATACCAAAGGAGCCTTCCAGCAAGCAGCGGTAAGACAACATACTTTGAAGTCTACCAGTTATGACCAGTTATGATTTTGTCATAGTCAAACATATGTGTTTGCATGGAGATGCCTATTGGATTTCAAGTTTGACAAACATAAAAGTATGTAATGTATTCCAGCTATATGTAAGCATGACTATACTATACAGTTAAAAATCTCCAAAAAGCCCGTTTCTTTAAGAAAACCCTCTTATCTAAAGCAGAAGTCCTGTGAAAGATTTTAATTAGTACAATATATCATGTATACCAATAGTACCACAACTAACACTCACATCAATTTATTTGAGTGCCATGTCCTAGAAGGAGCCTAGTGGCCTGCACAAGTGTGTGTATGAATACTTTTGGATGTCTTGCTACACTCCCCACCAACTTTATGCTGTGAATACTTACAGTATTTTATGAATAATAGTCATACATCACAATAAAAAGTCGACAGACTCCAAAAACAAGTAAGAAATTGTTCAATTATACCTTATCTTAGCACAGTCTCTACTCCTGTAACTGTGATACCTAGTGATAGATGCATTCAAGATTAGTTTTTTCGTCGATGTTTTTGCCTGTGAAAATGCCATTAAAAGATAATGTTGCTTTCCCTGTGTTGGTTGGGCAGTACTTTTTGTGATTCTACTATAACAGTATTAGTTATGAAGTTAGTTTAAGTACTTTATGTAATTGATAAAAACAACTAGAGGCAGTGTTGTAACCTTAAGTGGATCCACATGACTATGCAGAGTTTGCTTCTTGTCCAGATGTTGTAATTGATGTCACCCTGTGAAAATGTTACTAATCATTATCTCTATAATAGTTCTTAATGTGCTTCCTCCAAACCAGTCCTACCAGCCTATGCTATGACAGTGCTCTATACAAAAAGTTTATTGCAGAATATGCATATTTTTTAAGTAGTTTAGAGCTCACATTTCACAAAACTATTACCTACTAGTACTAGTATTAAAACATTTAGTGTAGAGAGATTTACTGTTACTTTATTTTTATGAATGTTATAGATCTAAAGAGACTTTCGAGGATTGTATAAATAGAATTTCTTGGAAAGAGCATAGAATATGAACAAAGTATGTGATATACAGATGTTATAGAGTTGAGGTTTTTTTTTGTTTTTTTTTCTTAAAGTAAGGATAACGTAGTACTGTAAGTATACCTGCAGCCTGTTGGGGCCATGGCTGTACTTGTTTCAATGAACTTCATATATTCTGAGGACCCTTTAAGATCTATTACTCAGATTAGGGGAATGTGTTATTAACTTCTTCAGCAGTCTGCACCTGAACTGAACTAAATGTATTGCTTAATCACTTGCAGAATATGTTTTATTACACCTGTATTTCAGTGCACTATACGTTTACCATCATTTGTCCTCTGGGTGTAGTAGGAGTACTACGATGACAGACCTGGGGGCTTTTATTAGACCATCCTTCTAACTGCTCAGATACTGCAGTTGCTATTGAACAGGATCAGAGTTATATCTGTCTGCCAATAGCTGCCACTTGGGAGAGTTGAGAAGCTTAAAGATAACTATTTAATGTTGAAGCACCTTTTCTAATAATTCAGAATTTTCTTCCTTTGTTAGTCCTCTTACAAATGTATGACTAAATCGAGTTTTTCCAGCTGGGGCTATATACAGTAGATGCTCTGACGCTATCTATTTTAGAACATACAGTGAAATACTGTGTATGATCACACCCAGTTGACAAGGGAAAGGCAGCACCAAGTTGTCAATGGATTAATAAATATTCGGGAGGATTAACAGGGGAACAGTGAAATACAATTTCACGAGAGAAGATGTTCCACAATTGTTTCCTAAAGGGGTTTTACCATTCAACTCAAACATTTGCCCTCTGGACTTTTGTTCTTAGGATTGGTCAGTCCAGTGATTGGACTCTACAGAGTTGACAATTTTACTCTAAACTGCAGGTAGGGAATAAATGTTGCTTGTGGTACAACCCCTTTAATGAACCTATGAAAAGGCAGTTACACTTCCTAACACTTTAGTGATGTGGTAGTGTTATTTGGGGTACTGTTTGCTTGTGATATTTGTGTGCATTAGGGCAATAGTAACTTAAATTAATACTGTATGATTGTATTATTTGGGCTACTATATGGTAAAAAATATGAGGAGGAGAGTAAAAACGGAAGGTAATAGACAATGCACCTCTTAGAGCTGACTGTTGACCGAGGTATCTATAACATTTTATTTTGTCGAATCAAAGCAGCACTACCTGTAGCCATTTAAGATGGGATCTATTTGGAAAGTTCTATGCTCACAACAATGCTGAGTCTACAGACCTATATATACTATATGCCGCATGCAATATAATTTTTCACAATATTTATGGAATTTGTGAAGAAAAAAAACTAATTAGTCTGAGACACTCATAGGCATAATACAGGATCAGAACAATATCTAGACATTGTATCTGAGACCCTTAGGACACAAATCTTGAACACCAGTCCATGGAAGGCACCAAAGGCACAATCTGTAGAAAAAGAGAAATAATATCTATGTTTGCAATGTGTTGGCAAAAATTCTGATAAGTTGCCAGCAACTATAGCCAGAAAACATCTAGAGGAGAATGAGTTAATATTCGTGGGAAGAAGGCCAGAGGACTGCTAAAAATTAGTCATGGAAGACAAAGCAGACAAGTGGACTTTTTCAGGTCTATAGACTCACATCACAGCATGCTCCTTTATTTATTGAATAGCTTGCACATGTCTTCATCTTCTGCTGCCATCACCACGCCATTATGCCAATGGTGGGCATTCTTACACCCCAGCTTGGCTGGGACCCTGTTAACACTGAAAGCTAACTCAACATAATAAGTGTATCAAAATTCTTTTTAAATGCTTATTGCAAGACAATGAGATTCGTCACAACTCGTTTCATGGTTTGTATTGTGACAGTCATCTTCTGGCTGAAAGTTGTCAGATTATAACTACTCTTATCTACGTTCCTGAGAAGTTATACATCTCTACATAAAATTCAGTGCTATAACTACTCTATATACTGTATATGGTCAAAGAATATCCCTATAATCCTATAATTCCTAATGCTTATGTATCTCTGCATATAAAATGTACAGGCTGACATGATGTCCACGTGGCTGCATTCCTGAAGTGTCATGTGGATGTCACAATATCACATTTTATATACATATTAGGAATAATAATAATAATACATTTTATTTATATAGCACCAACATATTTCACAGCACTGTACGCTTTGTAGGGTTCAAATACAGACAAGAAAGATACATTACTAAGAAATAGTCAGTTCACGCAATGGGATTGAGGACCCTGCTCGCAAGAGCTTACAATCTATGAGGTGAGTGCGCAGTGCTGGAATGGAGAGGTATACAAAAGATAAAGATAAAATACAATTTTTTAATAACTACATTAATTTGTGGGGTTTTTTTGCCTTCCCCTGGATCAACACTGTAGGGACTGTAGGGTTATAGGTTGGACTTGATGAATTGATGTCTGCATCCAACCTCATCCACTATGTAGTTATGTAACTCTCTTGTGGACTCAAAGTTTGATCCCAATGAAAAAAGACCCACAGTAGTATTGTAACCAAAAAATGCAGCTTTTAAATATCCAAAAATAGTGAAAAAAAAAATACCCTCTATAAACATATATGAGTACTTTGTGCCTTGATTTAAGGCTGATTCCCAGGACCCAGGCTAATTCCTACGGCTCATTTGCCTCCATGTATGTATATTCAGTTACCAGATGTTGTGATTGCCTTCTGTGTTATTCTTAAACCTGTTTACAGATTACATTGCCACATTAGAGGAACCCATTCACATTACTACGCAAAGAATTGCCACTTCATCTTGGATATTTCCTGGTTAGTAGACCATAACACTGACAAGATTCTGATTGTGGGGGTCCTATTATCACCACAGAAAGTGGTCATTACACACATATCCTCCTATGTCTAAATAAAATATTGCAATGAAAGTTCTCAATGGAAAAAAGGAGAACTTGCTCTAGCTCAGCCCATGTTTATGGCCTCTAAACTAGCCAACCAGTAATGGGCCTCTCTTCCTTTTAGAGGAGATATTCTTGCTTGACTTCAGCTTCAGATCATGTTTTCTAGCCTTCTTGAAAACCATGCATTGCTTTATACCATAGGTCCCCAAACTTTTATAAACTGTCAGCTACACTCACCTTTGGTGATCAAAAGTCACATACAATTTACGAAATGTAATAAACTGTGAAATTGCAAACATTTGCAGATATTTTACAGTAATTGGTGGTATTGTATATAATTAGTAACAGTTTCCTTAAAGGGGTTGTCCAGGATAAACTGATAATTATCCCCTACACTAAACTTCCTCCCCCCAACTTTTAATTTATTTAAATTTAAAAAAATGTATAATTACCCATATCCCTGGAGTGGTTATGTGTCTTCTGGTAGTGGGCAGAATAGCTTAGCCAGGGAGACTGGGAGAGTGGGATGAGTTAGTAATGGGACGGGATCTCTAGGCTAAAGAGAGACAGGGCAGGGTGGGAGGGTCTAGTAATGGGCGGGATCATCAGGCAGTGAGGGTGGGAGGGGTTAGGCTAGTGAGAAGTTGGGTTTTGTAATGGAGTGAGAGGAGGAGGGGGGCTGAGTGAGAGGGAGTTAATACAGCAGCTACACAGGAGGTCTGCACAGCAGGAAGGTAACAGCATGTAAACAAACCCAGAGGATGCAGCAGCAACCAGAGATACCCATAAATCATTAAAAAAAACACTGCTAAAGGTATATGGATGTATTTATTAACCCATCACTAGCACTAATACCTTTATAAAAAACCCTTTAAGGAGACCTAGTAACTCTACCTAAAAAAAAAAGTGTTCCAAAACACCCATTAAACATTCTCTGTATTGGGTAAATCCTATATTTATTATGCTTGTTTTTATAGCACCATCATATTTCGCAGCACTTTCAGACATTGACAGTTACTGGGCCACCATGCTGCCTTTCTAAAACCTTCATGTGTTCTAACTGATCACAGAAAAAGTCTAAAGTGAACAGGCCCTATAATATGAAGGTCTGTAATGCAATGTTTTGTTTTAAAAATTATATAAGGTCAGGGCCCCACATTGTGTAAACCTCACAACGTTTTACAGTACCTGCAAAGTGGATAGGATTCTGGCTCATCCCAACCACATATTGCAGAAAAATATCTCCAGCGGACATGATGCAATTTCAAAAAACGTTGCATTTGTTTGTAAATTTCAGCATGTCAAATATACTTACAGAAAGGCTGGTGTTTTCTGTATATATACAATTGAAACAGAAAATCCACAGAGAAAAACTCTGTGGACTTTCTGTGAAAAGCACTGTGGGAAAAACCGCAATGTGTTTCGGCTGCGTTTTTTCCCACAGTGCTTTTTGGCTGCAGTTCGCAACATGTTGCTTTAGCCTAAGGGAGTTGACCACCAACATAATATGATTATGAGAATCACTCCAAATTTTCCTTGGCTCATTTTCTCTTACAGCATCTATTACATTGAGAGTGTAGTATTATGCTATTAAAATAAATATATGACATCAATAAAATCAGCTGCTGCTTTTTAGCAATTCTCCACTGTGACTGACTTTTCTCTGTGATATGTGCAATAATATAGCAAAACCAAAAATAACAGGTAGACTAAAACATCTTGTAATAATAATATTTTCCAAAGAAGAAAATTGATAAATCAGCTCACCGTATCTTGATGCAAGGTGCACGATCTAGTTCTTCTGGACTTGAAGAAGAACAAAATTCATAAAGATGTATATACAAAGATAAGATCATAATGATGAAGAGCTGCGGATCTTATCTTTGTATATACATCTTGTAATACTGTAGAAATCTCTAAAAATAGCATACGTCGCCATAAACATTCATAGAAATGTTGACAGACTGTAGTGATACCCTTGTGCAGATACTCCAACTATATAACAATTATTCAGTTTGTGTGAAACCTCTTAGTAGTGTAAATCAAGTTGGTCACTATCCTAACATCACAATGGTACTTTACTTGGGGTCATATTGTATTCCCGTTGTGTATGAACACTGTATAAATATGATAAATGTGCAGCAAAAGGGGTCTGTCTGAGGTCAATCTTATCAAAGTCTACCCAAATCAGACCTTAGATGCCACTGCAAACACACCACCACACATATAGGGCAACTGGGAGTGCTATATTTGTTGTATAGCAGGAATTCCTCCATCTATGTTGTTTGCAATATTGTCAGCAGTATAACTATCACTGACCCAGCTACTGTTCAGCAGATGGATATTGTTAAACTAGCTAACGCGTTTCTGCTAAGTATCATAGCTTCACCAGATATAAGTATCAATGCTTTTCTAAGCTGGATTAATAATGTTATCCCTTCGCTTTGTAAGCCCCCGGCCATATGCACTAATATAGCATATCAAAAAAGGTTTGAAAAGATAAGACTAGGCCCTGACAACATTTTCATCTCATTGAGATAATGGGATACCATGAACACCCTTTGTACTCTGCTAATACTAGAGTACGCTGTGAGCCACATTCATTCTTAAGTGGTTATTGGATAAATTGGATATATAAATAATACATTTACAGTGTAAAGTGTGGAACAAAGATATTACACTATGTTATACAACTCAAATTGGCATTTCTAAGGGCTTGACATATGTATACAATATTGCCATTATTGATATTGTATTGTAACTAGTGTTTATGGCCGTAGCTGAGAGTTTCCATGGTGAGCCACAGAGATGGGACTCCGGAATTACAATGCAGTTGTCAGGCGACTGGTTGAAGTCCACTGCTGTAGGGCGATGCTAGAAAAACTGGATTCTCTGTGGTCTTGCATTTTTTGTTCTCAGGTAGTTTTTGCTATTTCCAATAATAAGCTTATATTAGGGAATTGTGAGTTATATAACTCTTCCCTAAAGTAACCATTAAGCTGGACTTCACATAAATTACTTTTAGTTTTCACACGACACTTTGCACGCTAATAGAAATCACTGGTACATGTGCACAGATCCAATGTTAGTAATTCCTAGTTTACAGCTGCTGGGCCCATTGAGAAGTGTTGCTAATCCTCTGTGAATCGCTTGTATTTTAGGGTTGTTTAAAGCATGATTTATTCTGTCTGCATGGATATCTCTGGGCTGAAAGATGTCAGTTGGGAGTACATGGCTGTAGACCTTCCACCCACACACTTTTATGATATAAGCCATGTGTTACATTCAGTGTAAAGTTAGTTCTTTGTGTTCTTGCATACTAGTACTGAAAATTCGGAGAAGTCCAACCATGGGTATAAGAAAGCCTTAGCCTTAGGTCACTAGCTTATATAACTAGTTTATATAAAAACAATGTTGTTATATACTAGACTACCTTTGTCAGATAGCCAGCAGCAGTACTGAAAGGACTTTTCCACTTTTACTAATTTATGCGGTTTTAGTTTTAATGTATAAAAAAAGGAATTTCATGCATTCTTGGATTTTTTTTCGATGAGAAATACCTAAAAAGCCATATATTTAGCATTCTGTATTAAAAAAAAATATAATGGGGGAATTTATAACAACTGACAATTCTACGTCAATCTTAATAAAGGCCCCGACTAATACGAGGCACGCCTGAACTATCAAGAAGCTCCAAGCTCTTAGTAAATCAGATGCACACCGTGTACTAGAATGGAAATCTACACCAGTGATTTCCTATGTTAGGCCGGGGCCCCACGGGACGTAAACGGAGACGCTGCGGGAAAAATTGTGGCGTTTTACAGTGCAAGCAAAGGGGATGAGATTCATGCGAATCCCATGCCCACTTTGTGGAAGAAATCGTAGCGCGGACACGCTGTGATTTGCAAAGCCATTGTGGCTTTGCAAATCACAGCATGTCAATTATATCTACGGAAACACCAGCAGCTTTCCCGTAGATATAATGTTAAGAGAAAGTCCACAGAGGAAAACTCTGTGAACTTTCTCTTAAAAACGCTGCGGAAAGAACCGCAATGCATTCACGCCGCGGTTCTTTCCGTAGTGCTTTAGCGCTGCGATTACGGTCCATGGAGCCTTAGCCTTAGTCACACCAGTTTTCTGGTTTGACTTAGGCTAAGGCCCTATGTAGTGAGCCACAGCCAGATGGCGCTGCGGAAAAAACTGTGGTAGAAACGCAATGGCAAAATCGCAATGTTTCCCATAGAAAGTCTCAGTCACAAAAGTCTTTCTATGCAGATTTTCTCTCCCTATTATACCTGCGACCTGCGTTTTCCCTAGGTATAATTGACATTTTTCTGCAATGTATAGATTGGATTAGCCAGAATCCCATCCACTTATTGCTTTACTTTTAACTGCAGCAATCTTTTGCTGAAAACTAATACAACAAAAACACTGTAAACCATTAGGCTGAGGCCCCAGGTTGCCAATATGCAGCTTTTTTTTTGCAGATTTTGCTGCAGTTTTTTTTGAGCCAAGCAAGTACTTATACTTATGTCTTCTTCTCAGTCCAGTACTGGCTTTGGCTCAAAAAACAGCAACAAAAATTTCAACAAAAAAAAACCCGCTGTATGGGAGCCTGCACATGGAGTTTACGCTCGCTCATTGTGAACGTAAAACTCGTTCAGAGTGAGCAGCGTAAAAAACAGATCCCATTGACTTGAATGGGTGCTGGCATACGTGTGCTCCCCATTGAAATCAATGGGAGACTTTTTTACCTATTGCTTTCAATGTGAGCCTTTCATGGTCTTATATGTATTTTTTCATACATATGAATTATTTACATATTATATAATGTAATAATTTTATGGTGCTACAGATGCATTAATAAAAAGAAAATGCATGAAATAGGTCTAGTCCTTTTAATTTTATGAAGACAGTGTTAAGCTAAGACTACATACAGTGGGGCAGCATGGTGGCTCAGTGCTTAGCCCTACAGGACTGGAGTCTTGAATCCTGCTGAGGACAACGTCTGTAAGGAGTTTGTAAGTTCTCCCAGTGTTTGTGTGGCACTCACACTCCAAAGACATAGGGCCCCTTCATACGGAGTTTACGCTTCGTGTATTCTATCTACGCGCTGTATTCAAAAAGACGCGCGTTATACGAATATGCCATTGAACTCAATGGCTAACTACATTTTACACGTGTATTTTTACACGTGTAAAATGGACAGAATACACGGAGCGTAAACTCTGTGTGAAGGGGCCCTTACTGTCAGGGAATGGAGATTGTGATCCTTAGGCTAAGGCCCCACGGGCATTAAAGCGCTGCGGGAAGAACCGCTGCGTGCGGTTCTTTCCGCAGCGCTTTTAAGAGAAAGTTCACAGAGTTTTCCTCTGCAGACTTTCTCTTAACATTATATCTACAGGAAAGCCATTTCTGTAGATATAATTGACATGCTGTGATTTGCATGTCCGCATGATTCGTGTGGGCAGTGCGCGCCAAGCACATGGACCCCATTATAGTCTATAGGGTCTGTGCGCTTTGACAGCACAGTGCTTGCAATTGTGATTGTATTCCGTCCGGGGGGTCGCTATGTGGACTCTCCCTGGACGGAATACATACACTAGTGTGAACCAACCCTCACCCAGGCCTAGGCAATACCTGATGATGTTTTGATACATTTGTCCCATACTAGTAAAACAATAAGTGAGAAAAGTGTCATAGAAATTCACTCATGATAGATCAGCCCCTGTGAGTTCGCTGCACAGCAGTATTTTTTCTTTGCATTTGGAGTCTGATAGCTTTTTTTTTTTTTTTTAATTTGTACCGTACCTAAAGAAACAAATACTACCATCATGAATGACTTCATAAATTGTGATTATTACTATTATTATTATTAATAATACTATTATTTGTACAAATAGATAAAAGACTGTGTCATTAACTCAGGAACAGTAGGGTGTCACAAGTGAGTGTGCTGTCACAAGTGGTGATCCAAGGAATTCCTCTGGAGAAACCTAGCCTTCCAGCTCACCATGGGACCTTCTACTTGTCAATGAAATGGTTTGTGCTCATGAAAGTGGCTCTGCTGTGCATGAAAAGCTCTTCAGACGGCCCATCTGTTTTGTGTTTAACAATTTACTCATGTCTTTAACAACCATGATAATATGTGCTGGAGGATTCAGCCTGAACAGGGTTGTATACAGCAAAGTAATAAAATGCTATGTTAGCATACAACAGCTGTCAGCAGTCTAGCAACATTCAGTTTTCATGCTCTGTAAATACCTTTCATTGATAAAATGTTGGGGGATCTAACCTCTAGACAGAGTTTACAGACTTCTTATTGACTCCATATAGCTCAGCAGCCGATCGCTGTTTGAGGTTGTGCTAACATTTCCTGCCAGAGGAGAGCGCTGTCCTAAGCTAAGGCCTTGCATATTGAGCCACAGCCAAAAAGCATTGCGGAAAAGACCATGGCGGAAATGCATTGCGTTTTGTTCTTCAGCTCTTTTCATGGAAAGTCCACAGAGTTTTTCTCTGTGGACTTTCTGTTTCAACCTGTTTATACCTATATGGAAAATCCCAGCGTTTTTGTAGGTATAATTGACAGGCTGCTCCTCTTAGGGTCCATTCACACGAAGTAAAGTGGTGCTGATTCTGGCACGATAACTTGCGTAAGAATCAGCGCTGAAAAAAAGCCTCCCATTGATTTCAATGTGTTACGTGCAGAAAACAGAACCCATTGAAGTCAATGGGAGTCATTTTTTCAGCGCTGATTCTTACGCGAGTTATTGTGCCACAATCAGCGCCACTTTACTCTGTGTGAATGGACCCTAAGGATCTTCCGTACTATCCACACCTAGCCTTCATTATGCCTGACGAAGGACAGTAATGCCTGAAACGGTGCTCCTGTATACTTCTGTATCAAAGGCTTCTATGTTCAAGTCTTCTTACTAGAGATGAGCGAGTACTGTTCGGATCAGCCGATCCGAACAGCACGCTCGCATAGAAATGAATGGACGTCGCCGGCACGCGGGGGGTTAGGCGGCCGGCCACCGTCAAAGCAGAAGTACCAGGTGCATCCATTCATTTCTATGGAGCTTGCTGTTCGGATCGGCTGATCCGAACAGTACTCGCTCATCTCTACTTCTTACTTAAGTATCTACCATATATACTCGAATATAAGCCAAATTTTTCAGTCCAGTTTTTGAGCTGAAAAAGCCCCCCTCAGCTTATACCCGAGTCAGCAAAAAAAAAAAAAAAAATTTAAATTACAAAAGTAGAAAATTACTGTGAAACACATCCACATTAGGTATCCCTGTGTCTGAAAGTGCCCGGTCTACTGAATACAGGGGATCTGCAGTGCTTCTCTTCCATCGGGAAGGGGTTAATAGGAGAGCTGCAGATAACCTATATTCAGCCAAACTGAATTCCAAGTGGAGGAAGAAAAAACAATCCTCAAGATCAGGGAATGGGCAGACAGACAACCAAAACACCCCTTCCCCTCCTTCCCTAGCACCCAGCATCTACTGCACCCAAAAACTCCGACCATTTTAATTTTTGAAATTTTCCAGCAGCTGCTGCATTTCCCCCCTAGGCTTACACTCGAGTCAATAAGTTTTCCCAGTTTTTGGTGGTAAAATTAGGGGCCTTGGCTTATATTCGGGTCGGCTTATACTCGAGTATATACGGTATGTGTTCTGAAAAATATTAACTTTATGGATTCTGGTTTAATGTCATAATAAAAAAGCAAGCTCTTGAAAAAGTCTATGGGAGTGCTATTCAGCATTTCTTCTCTACAAGCCTTCAGGTGGAAGTCTGGCCTGTCCTCCTTGAAATTGTGCACGCCACCTGCTATTAAGAAAATGCTGCCTTTCCTTCTGGAATATCAGGAGCAGACTCTGTTGCAATGTCCTCCGGAAATCAGCAAACAATTATAGTCCTGCAGGCACAGTTTTTTTTGTCTTCCGCCTTTAGTTTAATGGGGCCCATTAAAGGGGTATTTCCATGTACATAATTATTTTTAAATTTGTAGATAATTCAAAGTTAAACATTTTTGCAAATATTAGCAATTAAACATTTTGTAGAGTTTTTAAAAAATTCTCTAAATATTCGGTGGCCACAGTCTTGTTGTCTTTATCAGTTGCCAGTGAATACGACCATGAATACAGGAACTTACTAAGATCAGAAAATCCACCATGATATCCTTATTGTGGTTTGGATATCTTCTGATACATGAAGTGTCTCTGATTAGGGTTGAGCTGAGCTTGAGATTTCAGGATCGTTTTTAAAATCTGATTTCCGATCATTTTCCATTCGAACCCGATCCCGATCCCAATTCCGATCTTAATGCAATTTAATGGGATTTTTTTTAATGATTGAAGATCGGATTTTAAAAACGATCCTATTCACTACACAGCATGGAGTCCAAAAATTAAACACTTCAATTTTCGGAGTCCACGCTGTGTAGTGATTGAAAAAAAATCCCCCAGCTACTTAGTTCCCTTCACTTACCTGCACAGAATCGCTGCCACTCCCTGTTCTTCTCGCTCCTCTTCTCTCTTCTTCACATGCCTTCAGAGCGCCTCCCAGGCTAGTGTTAGAGGTGCTGGGAGTAGGCGGGGCTTCACTCATGTCTCCCCTCCCAGTACCCGCCCACACTCTCCTAAGCCACAAGCCCTGCCTTCTCCCAGCATCTCTAACACTAGCCTGGGAGGCGAGGGCGCGCACGGCGCTCTGAAGGCATGTGTAGGAGAAACAAGAGGAGCGAGAAGAACGGGAAGTGGCAGCGGCAGTGAATCTATGCAGGTAAGTTAAGCGATCGGTATCGGAATTCCATTTCCGATCTTTTTTAGGTGGGATAGGAACACGAACACAATTTACTCGATCGCCGATCGGGATCCGATCTTCTCCAATCCCGATCGCTCAACCCTATCTCTGACTGATAACCAAGGTGCAATAAGTAAATCATGGCTGGGTTCCTGACAAATCACAGACCATAGAAGATTTCTGCATTTGTGGTCTTATCCATTGGCAACCGATCAAGAGTACAGACTGTCACTACTAAGAAAGTTAGAGAAAATCTAGAAAACTCTGCAGAATTTTTAACTACTTATATTTCCAAAAATGCTTAATGTTTAATTACCTACAAATATAGCTATGATTATGTTCATGGGAATACCCCTTTAAGCTTTGAATATAACCGCTATTTTGGTGATCTTCCCCTCTGTTGTTCTGGTCCTCCAAAGGACAAGAACAATGGATAGCTGACAACAGTATGAACCTAGCATTAAGCTGAGGATGTTAAATTATAGCTGCTGAATTGTTGGTGCTTTCCCTACATATTTAATAGAGGAAGGAAAAATGCAGTAAAAACACTTTTTTTTTGCAGCATTTCATTTTCCTACTATGTGTTTCAGCTGCATTTTGCTACAAGGGCCTTAGTTGTATTGAGTGTCTAAGCTCACAGCTATTCACAAAACTGAGGAGATAAAATGTTTGTAAGATAACAAAAAAAAGTCCTTGTAAACAGCTCTGCTGAACACACAGTATAGATCTGTAAAATATCAATATTCTGTAAATGAAGCTTAAGTCATTAACTCCACAAGACTTCTTAAGGTGATCTGTGGTATCTAACAAAAAGATGTTAATGCCGGAGTTCCATTAAAGGGGCTCTATCATTGGGAAAAGTCATTTTTAACTAAGTACATCCTTGCATAGCCTTTAGAAAGGCTATTCCATAAGTACCTGTTGTATGAAAATCGCCTCAGTGGTTTTTGAATGAGCCCGTTTTTATTCATATGCTAAATAACCTCTTGGTGCACCCTGGAAGTCTGATCATGTACCCTCTGCCTTTTCTTTCCTATGCCTGTCCTGCTTCCTTTTGCACACACAGATAGGAAAGAATAGGAGAGAAGGAGTGCTGCTGGGAACTTCCTGTGCTGGCTGGAAGCTAATTAGCATATGAATAATACCGGGGCTCAGTACTTAGTTAAAAATGACTTTCCCAATGATAGAGCCCCTTTAAAAGGAGTCTGTTACTAGAACTGTTGCTATTGAACTATAAGAAACCATCATATATCCAGGGTCCTTATTAATAAAAAAGCTTTTTTTTCTGCTTCTCGATAGGTGCCTCTGCTGCTGATGTATTTTCCTTTTTTCCTGATATTCTGCTGAGCAGTTTGGTGCAACAAGAGTGACACATTTACTCCATTGCACCAAAGAACTCCCTCCTTTACATGACTGACAAGGCCAAGTAGTATCATCAAAGCAGGGAAGGAGGAATGGAAGGACTAGCTGCAGGAAATCCTAGCTCTTTGGTGCGATGAGAGCAACAGTAATGTCCTTGTTGCACCAAACTGTTCCTTGGCATATCAGGGAAAAAAGTAATAGAGGCATCAAGAAACTGTGAGCTCAGGCTGTTTGACTTTGCTTATAGTTCAATAGGTTCAATTCTGGTGACTCTACAGGTCACATACACACATGAATGAGCTTTGGCACTGGATGTCCTTCTGTCTACCAGTTTTAACCACTGCAAACAAGCACTGTGATCTGATGTTTTAGAGATGTTCTCGACCAGTCATTTAGCCCTTGTTGAAATTACTCAGATTCTTACACTTATTCTTTTTCCCTGTTTCAAAGATTTCAAGAACTGACTGTTAAGTTGTTTCATAATATATTTTACCCCCTAAAATCTACCACTTTATCAAGAAAATCAATATTATTCACATTGCTTATATGATTCTTATTGTTGTGAAAGTTCATGTAGATCTGAGTATCTTGTGCTGATGGGGTCATATATTTCCCACACATGTACTAATGTAGTATTCTCGACTAAGAAGTCAGCGGACAGATCTTGAAGCATGGTGGTAGAATTCTTGGTTTAGTGCCTAATGCATTCTGGAATTTAAATTATGAATTCCAAAATCATTCATCTGGAGATTTAATGTTGTGGAACATTCATCGTGAGAAGTTAGAGCTGGGGTGTTTGCCAAAGATCACGGCCCCGCAACACAAACACCTGCCATCTCAGACATTCTGGAAGTTTATGTACTTTACACTTGGGCTATGAGGGAGAGTTTGGTGCAGCATATTGGAGTTTATAAGATTGAGATGACTAACATTGAAAGAATAAAAACTCATTTTACTTGCAGTGGTCGACACTGTAAATCTAATTATTTTTTCCAAGTTTGTCATCTTGCGCCATTTGGTTTATCCTGAAACAATGGAACAGATAAGTGCGGACACATCTGTGCAACTACATACATATCTTACCCTTTACAATAAGTATGGACTGTCAACTCATTTTACCCTCCCCTCCAAGCTATTATCAGTGTCTCATAGGGCATCTCATATGTTGTCCAAAGGTGTCCTTATAATAACCAAGTGCTATCACCATATTTGAAAAAAAAGCCATTTATTCCTTATGCAAATTAGGTATTTCAAGTCAATAAAAGAAGAATGGAAGCTCTTAATGCCTCAAGACAGGCTCTTGGCTATGAGGGACAGCTTCGGCCCTGCTAATGTCACTGCAGCTACCAGAATAGAGCCGAAAGATGTCCGTCACACAGTTGTGCACCCCATAACTTCAAGGGCCTATTTTGTATCATTGTGTCATTTTTCAGAGAGTGGTGGCAGCAGTGATGCATTGACAAACAACACTATTGGGCAACACATGATGAGTCCTGTGAGGTACTAATTGTGGTCATGGGGATTAAATTAAGCTGACAGGTTCCCTTTAAATAGGCGACAGAGGAGGCCTATGTGCAAACATTCATATAAAGATAATACCTGGAAGGTTCTTGTGGACAATCAAACTGAAGGAGACCTCACTTAGAACTTTTTAAAGTGGACCAGTCATCGGAATATTCTGTTTTATAGTTATTTTGCAAGGCTACAGTGTTCAGTATTTTTCACCCCACACCAGTATTTGATATTATATACTTACTAGCCAATTATTGGTCAGGGGGTCACAGAAGTGGGGAGAGCTGACCTCATCACCACAGTGTGACTATTGGTTTGGCTATTAACCAATGAGAATACTAATTTTGTGCAACATACAAATATTCCTTGAATATGCATAAGGTTTGTAAGATACAAATACAGATACGGATACTTTTTATATATCATGAGCACTTTGTTAGCAATAACTTTTTATTAACCTACCATTTTGTACATTCTATGCATTCCTATTCGACTTCATGGTTATTATAACTGTTATAATTTAGAAGTATCCATATTTATATTGCAAATTACTCATGTAATATGTAATACTTGGCTTAGTATTGCTATATAGTGGGAAGCGAAGATATGGTATCTTGGCACTACATACTATTCTGGACTATATTCAAAGAATTGTGTAACCCCCCATCTATGTATACCACCAGGTCACCCATACTAGCTGCTACTCCCCAACTATAGGAAGGTACCATAAGGTAATGAGACATAAAACATTAATTTATGCAGAAGTAGACTCCAAATCATGAGTGTTGTTATACAGAAATAAAGTGTAACCACAAGTGCCTTATTCTGTCTCTGATGAGTACTTCAAATTGAAAATAGGAACATCTATGAACAAAACTTATAAGTGTAACAGAAAATGCCCTGCCTGCTATTACATATTTGTAAAACCAGAAGTCATCATTTAATTAGTATTCTACAATACAGTATTCCATTTTCTTGCCAAAATTACATTTAAGGGTAAGTTCACACAGAGATTTTTGGTCAGGATTTTGAGGCCGTATCCTCCTCAAAATCCTGACCAAAAAGACGGCTCCCATTGAACTCAAACCAGCTCCTGGAAAAAGAAGCGCGATGCTCATTCTTCAGGCCGTTTCGCCTCGCGATTCGGCCTTAAGACACACCCTCCTTTGGACTAGGCCCATTCATTGGGCTTAATCCAGAGCGGAGTGCACGGTTGGATGCCGGTGCAGTGCACCAGCTTTCAGCCGCAGCTACCCGGTTTTTGGTTTGGAACCTCAGGCAGCCTCCGCCTGAGGTTCCGGACCAAAAAACTCTGTGTGAACTTACCCTTAATCCTGTCTCATTTTACTTATTGGGAGTAAATTAATAGATGTGAACGTGTACTCATCACACTATATCTTTATACACCACCTACTCCTTCTGTGCTGAGAAGTCAAAGGGGCGGTCCTATCAGTGATGGACAGCTACCTTTGAGACTCTCAGTCCTTGATATGCTCACCTCCTTAACTTCTCAACAGAGAAAGAACAGATAAATGACAAGTTATACTAAAGCTTTTCCCACAAAACGATATATCAGTCTGTTCAGCTTCCCCTGCTCTATAGCATGGTGCCTGCAGATTGAAATGTATTTTCTATGAAACAAGTTCTCTTTGTTTCTATTCAAGGGGAATGCTTCATTCATGTATTGGATATAATTTAACTTGGATGTCCATTATTTGTCTATTCTACATATTTCCAAGATTCATTGCAAATAATTCCTTAACCACTTATGGACCGTCTAACTTCTGGCTAGTCCACATGTAACTCTAAACACTTCTAAATGCCAAATATGCAGATCCATAGACATCATGCAGTTGTAAAAGTAGGGAGCTGGCTGACAGAGACAACCAGACCTCTGACAGAAAAGACAGAGACAGTTACTGTTACTGTTCACTGTATAAACACCTCTTTATCAGTGCCTTGCATACAGATCAGGAAGGCAGCAATGTCACTTACTACTGCAGTCTCATTCATAACGTGATCGCTGGGTGGTGGGAAAACTGTATTAGCTGCTGGGTCTCAGCAGACAGATCATCTCTACAGTGGAGTTATGGGGCTATATTACCCCACTAACTGGGGTGAATATGACAGTACCCGTTATAGAGAAAATCAGTATTAAAAAAAAATAATAATGTAGCTTTAAGGGTATGTTCACACTGCAGAAAATGGTTTCCGTTGTGTAAACTTCCACGCGGCTAGCCGCGACTGGATGCCGAATCAATGGGCCTAAACAGGAGTGTGTCTCGAGCTGCAGGTGCACTTTATTTTTCCGCTACTAGCTAGCAGAAAAAAAAGTGAGCATTCCCATTGAAGTCAATGGGAGCCATTTTTGGAGACAGATTTTTGAGGTGGTTTCCACGTCAAAATCCAAAAAGCTCAGTGTGAACATACCCTAAGTAGACATTCTATAATACATATACAAAAATTTAAAATAATAAAAATTACAAACCAAAGAGCTCAGAAATGCATCAGACCGGCCCACTTTACAGAGTAGGGCACCATGAAAATTTCAACTACTGGCATCTATATACACTGAAATTTTTTATTATTTTGTAAATCCACCTTTGGATTTCAATACTGCCTGAATAATTCTGGGCATGCTCTTGACCAGATTCAAGCATGTCTCGACCAAAATCTAATCCTAGGTCTCTTCTACACGTTTCCAATGATGCGCATTGGTCAACTCACTTGGGTACAAATACAGCTTTTTTTTTCAACTCTACCCACAAGTTTTCAATTTGGTTGATCTCTGGGGACTGTGGGTGCCAATCTAGCACCTCTACTTCATTGTCATTAAACCATTTCTTAACTAATCTCAATGTATATACTTCAGGTGGTTGTCCTGATGGAACACTAAATTGTCCTTTTCATATTCATAGTGCCCAACTGGACAAAGTAACTTGCCTTGTAGGATATTCACATATAGCTTAAAGCATTCAAGCCACGTCCACTGCCGTTTTTTTCGCACCAGACCTGTTAGACCTTGTCTTAGTAAATCTTCTTCATGGCTGATCCTGGATATGAACCAGTGAAAGTGAAAGTCCAAAGCTCAAAGCATTGTTATCTCTATGTTTGTCAATGTAGGTGCATGTTACATCTATCCAATTGTTTAGTATGCATGATAGATGCTTTTTAGTACTCTTATGCTTTTACAGTATAACATTCTTTCTGCAGACCTAAGATAATCTATTATGTTATTACACATTTCAACAGCAAAGGTCCAAAGAATGAAGTAGAGATAAGACAGGCTGTCTATGATCCTCTCTAGCACTGCTCTAAGGCTACATTCAGATGACTGGTGTGCAAAAGAGCCGTGAAAAAACTAAATTTTTCACGGCTGTCTTGCACCTGAGGGGCACTGGTTTTCATTTCAGTGTATGGAGTGATATCTGTGAAAATGGCCAGAAATAGGACATGACCTATATTTTGACTCTCCATAATAATGGATCATCAAAACGGACCATTCACTGACATCAAATTTAATGCTGCCGCGTGATGTCTATTAAAAACCAGACATTACATGGCCAATCATCAATGTGGTGTGAATGTAGCCTAATACGTTATACCTGATCTGATGCACCTAATTCCTATTTAATTCTTAGAGATTATTGTACTTTTTCCTCCAATGGATAGGGTATGTCTCTGAATTTTTTGTTTAATAAATATTGCAAACCAATGTGTTATTGTTGTTTTGCTTATTTATAACACCTTTATTTGTATCCAGAATTTGTATCAAGCATAGATATGTGCACATATATATATAAAAAAAACTTTACATTTGGTTTCTTTACTTTTTTACATGAATATAGATGGACCTATAGAGACAAAAGAAACCGATTTCTTTCCTATACTGACAATGTCAAAACTGAGTTACAATTTACTGAATACCATTACAGTAAATGCTTTCATTGCTTCTTTCATTACATAAGGTTTGTAGCTTTGACTGTCAGCTTTATTCAGCCTGGGAATATTATGGAGGAGATTATAAATCGCACTTTGTTATAGTCTAATAATTCTGTGATGTCTGCGGGAAATATAGATTTCATTATACTCTCACCTGACAGTTTTCTGCTTCACTTGCGCTGTATATGTTACCTGTTAGCGAACACTTCATTTTCCCTGACTGTTATGAAATAAAGCAGCAATGTCCGCCTGCCCGATGGAGTCGTCAGTGATGAGTAATGAGCCATTGGGAACAAACATACAAGACCAAAACTGGTAGACTGTGTGACAAGGTCCTCAGCTCTTCCTTAGAACAAGATAGATATGTTATCAGGGATATTTCAACAACAGCATAGTTCAGTATGATAAAACAGAGCACTTTGCCAAGAGCACATATTCTTACCAATAACAAAGGTGGCGACGTAACATTTCTGTCATTGGGAATCTGTTGCAGCTTGTTCAACTAGTCTACTTCATCTGCGATATGGGAAAAAGTAAGAGTAGATCCACATTAAAGAGGATCAAAACGACTGAGAAAAATATTCATTTTTCACAGTCGTTTTGCACCCGAGGGGCACTTGTTTTCACAGATCCAATTCAAGGGATGGAGGGATCCTTGAAAATGGCCAAAAATAGGATAAAACCATGACAATAGACCATCAAAATAATAGCCATGTATATGGTTCCCATTCACTTATGCTGTGTGATGGCGTTACAAAAACCATCCATCACACAGACATTATCCATTATCTAAATTCTCTAACAGTATGACTGATAAGATATGGGTTAATATGTGTTTCCCAGCATGGGCTTTAGGGTGTGGTGGGAGAAGGAGATAAGGAATACGATGTAACAAAAGAACATCGTATTGGAAGGGTTGGGGCAGTAGTGGATTGGTGACAAAAAGATGGCAGAAGTTGTAATTGAAACCAGAATAAGTTATGTAGTAGGATCTCAGTAAAATTTTGTTCCAGCATAGCCCATTATTTCTGAGACGTGCCTGCAAAATCTATCACTGTGGTGTTGATAGGGATCTGCTAGGGTTATCCTTCCAGAATCCTTCTGCGTTGCTGGAATCAATCAGGCTATGCCTGGTGAACCAGGGAACCAAAAAAAGGAAAAGTATTGGATAATATGTATGGGGTTGACCTAGAAAAGCTAGAGCAGACAGGGTAAGCAATTGGTTTTAATATTACAATATCCACACCAAGAGAAATAACTAGTACATCAGAAAGAGAGGTTGACTTGTATTGGTTTCGGAATGGGGTAAAATTGAGGTCATGGTCCTGATCCCCAGATAGTTAATCGCATAGCCTTAAAGGAAAGGTTCGACAGGAGAGTGGTAAGAAGGGAGTTGTGAAGATTGATATTGGCTTCAGATATTTGCAAACTGATTTTAAATTTGGTTATTGGTCTAGTTCATAAATGAGGATAGGTAATAAAATGTGGGGCTTGGTTAGAAAGAATCTTCATATGCATCAACTTTTTGGTACGGTGAATTAGAAAGATGATCTGTAAAAGGAGTGTGCAAAGAAGGGTTTAAGAGAGAGGACAAGAAATAGGGAGGATAACGATCAATCTCATCTGCTTCTCTTACAATTAAAATAAACTATTAGAATAATTCAAACAACAAAATAAATATTTTTTCCACTCATGTAGCCCCTTTAAAGTACATATGAACTTTTGGACCATAGGACACCCCATTCTGAGCTTCCTCAGCCACCCAGAATCATTTAGAAGCCTTGTTGCCAAAAAGAATTCACATGTTAGTAGGTACCTAAGAGATGAAAAAAAAAAAAAAATTAGCAAGTAACATTGTAACCTTTTAACTCTCATCCTAAAACTATGTCTTACAGTATGTAACATTTTGGCAAACTAAGGCTGGGTTCACATTTGCCTTGCAGTTTCCGTTGCAGAGACTGACTGACGAAAATTGGCGGAGAAAAAGTCCTGCATGGAGCACTTTTTTCTCCCCAGCTTTCAGTTTTAAAAATGTGGACACCCAACAGACCTCATTATAGTCAATAGGATCTGCGGGGCTCCATGTGTATTCTTGGGGACCATTAGTGTGTGCCAAGTTGTTAATAAATTTCTAGAAAGAATAACACAGGAACAGCACACCTCAGACTTATAAAAACAGATGCTCCAGAATTGTTATATGTTAGGGTGCATTCACATGGAGTAACGTGCCGCGTGACCTGGCACGTATACGCCGTATAAGATTTTGAGCACCGTATACGCTCCCATTGATTTCAATGGGAGTTAGTCTCGTATACGCCGCGTTATTTTATTTTCTCTTTAAAGGGAATCAGTCAGCAGGAAAATTGGTTTCATACTAATAACATCTTGTAGGGCTGCTTCTACACTTTCCAAAGATGCTTTTCATATTCTATTTAGTAGCCCCAGTTTCATGTAATCAGCATTTTATTATTATGGAAGCAGAGAGTGGAGTCTATGCAGGAAAAGAAACACTCCTAAAGCTATAGTATTTTTTTTTCACAGTTTTTTTTCACACAAAGTTCATAGAGTTTTTTTTCCTTTGCATACTTACTACCCCTTTCATGCCTATATGGAAAACGTGTTTCTGCAGATATTATTTCCACGCTGCGATTTTCAAAAACATGGACATTTTTGAAAATGCAGCTTTTCCTCTGCAAATTCTTTCTTTAATCTTTGGATTGGATTAGCCAAAATCCTATCCACTTTGCAGGTACTGTAAAAAGCTACATTTTTTTTGCTGGAAATAACTTTTGGATGTATACACAAGATACAATGTAAATTATAATCTTTACGCAATATAAAAGAACAAGTTTTAGTTTTTTTTATTACTTCTGATATAAAATGGGAATAGCAGTACACAGTAAGCGTACAATAGATTTCTTACAGACTACATGTACGAGAACTCTAGTAGATGAAAAAAGAGACTTATAGCACTTAAAGGAATACTGAGAAATCTCTTTGTTATATGTGACTTCTTTAGTTTGCTTCATTCTAATTTGGTGTCAGCACTGCAGGAAATAACAAGCTATTGCACAGCAATGTATCATTGTCTTCAGTGTAGTCAAATTAGTTGCATACTGTACATTCCAATGTTTTACAATAGCAGAGATAATACATCTGGGTCTACATCTGCACAAATGACATGGCCAAGGGAAGCCTTTATTTTTCATGAGTATAGACTGTCTTAGCAAATCCATAGGGAGTTCTTGAATTTTCTATTTTATGAACATAGCATTATTTTTATATTGTCGGCTTAAACTAGACTTTATTGTTGCTCTTAGAAATCAGATGAGAGTATCCAAAGCAGTTCTCTTGTCATAGGTGAATAAAATGAACCACCGAGACATGTCCCCGTTTACAAATCTTTGTGTGTTCTCTAGACCTCACTGAAATCCAGCATGTTAATGTAATAGGATGCCACCATCGCAACAAGTCAGTTTGTGAACATGTATCCCAACTAGTTTGGGGAAAAGCCTTTTCTGTTCCCGCATGTAAGCAAGGTCCATACAGGGATGGTTAGGTTAGCTAGGTGTTAAACAACTTCAGTAGCTCACACAGAGCTCAGACCTAACCACCACTCAATGTTTTTGGGAAGAATCAGAATAGCGATTGTGAGTCAGATCTTCTCATCCAACATCGTTGTCTGGCCTCGGAAATACTCTTCTGACTAAGCAGGCAAAAATTCCCACAGATGAACTCCAAATTATTGTGGAAAGTCTTTCCATGGAGCTATTACAATGTCAGCCTCATATTTAGTTGTGACTGCAGCCTACAGTTATAGTTAACATTAAAGGAAGCATCAGTTCCTATGCAGACAGAAAGTCCTGCAAGAACATGGTGGACCCCATTATGGCCTTTGTAACCGTAGACCCGAAGAACAGAGACCCAAGCCCAGGTGTGAACCTAGCGTCAGTGTTGCAGCTATCCTTTATAATGTTCTGTCCACATCTGATCATAAAAGATTCCAGCAGCACCCAATGGGTTTATTGATGAATTGATATATATGATAGTATCTTTTGCAATTCTATCATGTTCTTCATCATTTTGACAGGAATATAGACTGCTTCATGCTGCCAACAGACCCTACATGTGAAGAGAACCTTACAACAGAGCTTTCTTATGTAGTATGACCACAATGAACATCACAATAGAGCTGCAGATAGAAATATTTTTGCTTCCTAACAACCGAAGCTACAATGGAAGTCCAACACACCCCATCATAAGACTGTGGTCTATTGTGTGCCATTGTAGAAAAAGCTTTATGGCTTTCATTACGAATAAAATCTACAACAGAGATGAATAGACTCTTAGTCATATTCTGCTACTTTTAGTACTTTAAAGATCGTTTTAGCATGTTAAGGTTTAAGTATTTGTGAATGGTTCTTATGTAGCAAATGCTGCTGGAGATCTGCTCACATTTGCCTATAGGCAAATAATTTCTACATCCTATTAAAAAAAGACACAGACCTGACAGAGCCAGGCTGTTTATATTCCAGATGAAGAAATTGCAGGGAGCAGATGCTTTAAGCAAATCTGTGTAAACACTCCGCCAGCATGTGGTAATTGGCCGTCCTTGTGTTGTAAACTGAAATTCCATTCTCCAGTCTGATGCTTTGCTGTGTGAATGAACTAAAATAACATATGGTATCCTTATTTTTGCGTTCTGCTACTGACAACTTGAAAAGGCCAAAGTCCTATCTGATCTCATGCAAGCATTTGCCTTATCCGTCTACTGACCCCATTGCTTGACACCATTGTATCCATAGCCTAATATACAAATTCCTGCAGAAATTCGGTTAAGTTATATGATGTGTAATACCGATGAAATGTTAACATTGCTCCACTCCCACTTTTTGAATTGTTTGGTTTTATTGTTTTTATTTTTTGTTTTATACAGCCCCTGACAAAAGTTCTGTCGCTTATCCATGCTGTGGAATCAAAAGCTTATAAATAGAGATGAGCGAACAGTGTTCTATCGAACACATGTTCGATCGGATATCAGGCTGTTCGATGTGTTCGATTCGAATCGAACATCACGTGGCAAACTCCAAAAAAATTTGATTCCCCTCCCACCTTCCCTGGCGCTTTTTTTGCACCAATAACAGCGCAGGGGAGGTGGGACAGGAACTACGACAACGGGGGCATTGAAAAAAATCGGAAAAAGTCATTGGCTGCCGAAATCAGGTGACCTCCATTTTAGACGAATAGTGGATTTCAAATCCGGGTCATATGAGAATGTGAACTTTGTGACTATGAGACAGGGATAGCTGTACAGGCAGGGATAGCTAGGGATAACCTTTATTTAGGTAGGAATGTTATTAAAAATAACTTTTTGGGGCTCTATCGGGTGTGTAATTGTGATTTTTGTGAGATAAACTTTTTTCCCATAGGAATGCATTGGACAGCGCTGATTGGCCAGAGTACGGAATTCGACCAATCAGCGCTGGCTCTGCTGGAGGCGGAGTCTAAGATCGCTCCACACTAGTCTCCATTCTGGTCCGACCTTAGACTCCACCTCCTCCAGCAGAGCCAGCGCTGATTGGTCGAATTCCGTACTCTGGCCAATCAGCGCTGGCCAATGCATTCTATTAGCATGATGAAGTAGAGCTGAATGTGTGTGCTTAGCTCAACTACGCCGGTGGAGTAGTTGAGTTAAGCACACACATTCAGCTCTGCTTCATCAGGCTAATAGAATGCATTGGCCAATCAGCGCTGGCCAATGCATTCTATTAGCGTGAGCTGAGTGTGCACAAGGGTTCCAGTGCACCCTCGGCTCTGATGTAGCAGAGCCGAGTCTGCACAAGGGTTCTAGTGCACCCTCGGCTCTGATGTAGCAGAGCCAAGTGTGCACAAGGGTTCTAGCGCACCCTCGGCTCTCCTACATCTGATGTAGCAGAGCCGAGTGTGCACAAGGGTTCTAGTGCACCCTCGGCTCTGATGTAGCAGAGCCGAGTGTGCACAAGGGTTCTAATGCACCCTCGGCTCTGATGTAGCAGAGCCGAGAGTGCACAAGGGTTCTAGTGCACCCTCGGCTCTGCTACATCTGATGTAGCAGAGCCAAGTGTGCACAAAGAGTTCTAGTGCACCCTCGGCTCTGATGTAGCAGAGCCGAGTGTGCACAAGGGTTCTGCTGATTCTGTATACTGATTCTGTATACTGGCCAATCAATGTTGGCCAACGCCGGCGGTGATGCAGAGCTGAGTGTGTGCCGAGCTCGCACAGCAGGGCTGACCGGCACACGGTGTAGTTGAGCAGAACTGGCTCAACACTGCTGAGTCTCTGCATACCCATAGGAATGCATTGGCCAGCCTTCGGCCAATCAGCGCTGGCTCTGCCGGAGGAGGCGGAGTCTAAGGTCGGACCTGAATGGAGACTGATGTGGAGCGATCTTAGACTCCGCCTCCTCCAGCAGAGACAGCGCTGATTGGTCGAATTCCGTACTCTGGCCAATCAGCACTGGCCAATGCATTTCTATGGGGAAAAGTTAGCTTGCGAAAATCGCAAACTGACAGGGATTTCCATGAAATAAAGTGACTTTTATGCCCCCAGACATGCTTCCCCTGCTGTCCCAGTGTCATTCCAGGGTGTTGGCATCATTTCCTGTGGTGTGATAGTGGACTTGGTGACCCTCCTGAGACAGATTTGGGTTTCCCCCTTAACGAGTATATGTTCCCCATAAACTATAATGGGGTTCGAAACCCGTTCGAACACTCGAACAGTGAGCGGCTGTTCGAATCGGATTTCGAACCTCGAACATTTTAGTGTTCGCCCATCTCTAGTTATAAACTGACTTTAAATTCATCCAATGGTTTTAGAAATGACTCATATGAAAGCTGAAAACCTCCCAAAAGTTTGTTTGTTTTTTTGTAAGAAAATAAATTGGCTTCACCGCTGAAATATTGATCATTTAATGAACACAGAAAGGTCAGATTTTGGCAAGACAAAAGTTTTGTCGGCCACATAAAGTAATGTGAAAATCAAACCAATAATTCAGTTCAAATACAAAGATATGTTTCCTAACATTGGTGAATGAAGTTGTGGTGCTATTAGAGCCATATTTAATATTTTGTGTGACTTCCATGAGCTTGAAGGACGGCATCCATGCGTTTCAACAATCATTCATACAATTTATTGATGAAGTCATCAGTAATAGCAGAGAATTCAGTCTTACATGTCTCCCAGAGTTATCTGCCAAGCTTCCTCTTTCATCCTACCCCAAACATGCTCAATGATGTTCATGTCTGGTGACTGGGCTGGCCAGTCCTGGAGCACCTTCATCTTCTTTGCCTTGAGGACGTTTAATGTAGAGATGGATGTATGAGATGGAGCACCATCCTGTGGCAAAATTTGACCCCTTTTATGATTGGGAATGTAAAGGGAAGCTAATACTTGTTGATATTTTAGGCTATTGATATTGCCTTCCACCTTGCAAATGTTTAGCATACCCCCATACTGAATGTAACTTCAGACCATGATCTTTCCACCACCAAACTTAACTGTTTTCTGGGTGTATCTTGGATCCATACGGGCTCCAGTAGGTCTCCTGCAGTATTTGTGGTGGCTGTGATGTAATTCAATTGAAGATTCATCTGAGAAATCCACCTTCTGACACTTTTCCATTGTCCATCCGATTAGCAGGCTGTGGGCCTTTAATTGCCTTTTGTCCAGTGGTGTCTTCTGGGCACTGATTCCACCATGGAGGCCATTTTGAGACAGAATCCTACAAACTGTTCTAGTTGACACAGGGACTTGAGGTGACCAGGTCTGTTGGAGCTCTGCTGCAGTGGAAGAGGGGCTGGTTTTGATTTTCTAACCAACAAACATTCCTCCTGAGCAGTTGTCTTGCAGGGTCCCCCAGACCTGGGCTTGTCAAAAACATCTCCAGTCTGTTCAAATCTTTTTTTAATTCTTTGTACTTGACGCTGAGAAACATTAAAGGTGCCAGCCACCTCTGCAGTGGATCTGGTCTTCAGCTTCTTGATAATCAAGGCTTTGGTTGCAGGGTTGATTTTTGGCATGTTGTCAGTGGTGAAGTTGCAGTTGAAGTGAAGGTTTGGGGTGCTGGAGTTCTTCTTATACACACCCACTAATTAACCAATCAATTAGTGAGCACCAGCAAGGCTGTACACTAGGATTGGGGGCATCACATGACAAAGCGACAAAACTTTTGTCTTGCCAAAATCTGACCTTTCTGTGTTCATTAAATAATCAATATTTCACCATTGAAGCCAATTAATTTTCTTAATAAAAAACACATTTGGGAAGATTTCAGCTTTCATATGAGTCATTTCTCAAACCAAAAGGTGAATTTAAAGTCAGGTTATAAGCTTTTGATTCCACAACATGGAGAAGCGACAGAACTATTGTCAGGGACTGTATGTATCCTCCAAATTGTAACATGTCATTTTAGCTGCATAAATTAAAATGATTTATTATTACTATTATTATTATTGTTATGTTGCCCTCATAATAGAAAGCTTTCAGCCAATGTATAAACATACATAATTGTAAAGTCTACTTGTATTAAAGAAAAAAAAAAGTGACAGTTTCCACACACAAGGGTAGACAAAGAAGACACGCTGGTCCAAGTCAATTCTTTATTCAAACACACAACGTGTGAAAAAGGGTAGTCAACCCAAAACATGTTGTGTGTCTGAATAAAGAATTGACCTGGACCAGCGCGCCTCCTGCCATCTTCTTTGTCTGCCCTTGGATGTCCTAAATGCTGATGCCAGTGGTCTAGTGTTACAGAGGGTTGGCTGCAGCCTCTAGAGTCCATCTCACCAGAGGGGGTCCCGCCATCCGTTGGAGGCCCCCAATTATATGTCTACATAGTGGTTGTGAGCTATTATCACAACCACAGAAGGTGAGCCTTCCTACTTGTGCTTACACATTATTTATTTCCACAACAGTATCACACTATTAGCACTTGGCGCTGTGATTTTTTTTCTCTTCTCCATACAGTTTCCACACCCAATCTCCCAGTTCTCCCTAGGACACATTCACAGGGCTTTGGGAAATTACGATAAGGGGTGATTCCACATCTAAGTAAATAAAATGATCATGATCATAAAGGGTATTTAGTCTCAATGCTGGTCCTTTAACACAGGCATAATCATTGAAATTAATGTGACTATCATTAACATTTTATTACTAAGCTGTGACAAAGGAATTTGGACTCCAAATTATAACAATGTGACCTCTTTAGCGGGGATCCCAGCTCACTAAACATGCCCTACTGGCATTTCTATATGACATGTCAAGGGATATTAGGGGGTTTCAATGATTCCATTATGTTAGCTTTGTAGAGAAGAATTCTGGGTAAAACTTCCAAGGCTGTATTGCTGTGAGTACACAATGTAAGAATCATTCTACACTACTATCTTAAACCTTTGCTTAATAGTATTACTTTGTTAGACCACCCACGCTACTATGAGAAAATGTTTGATGCCAAAAATGAATTGCAAATACTTCCAATAGTACAAGATCTCATCGCTCTGCCCTGTTCTATGCATTCTCAGGGCTGAAGTGATGAGTTATCTAAACAGCTGCTGTTATGAGGATCTCTGTGATCTTTAGTGGATGTCTAAGACACTGTAGACTTATGAACTGCTCTTGTACATCTTGCATGAGCAAAAATGATAAAACAATATTATTATAGACATGGGTGATATGTGAAAGTTCACAGATGCAATACTGTATTAAAAAAAGAAGTAATAGTTGAGTCGGGTTCATCCAAATACATGTATAAAAACTAATGCGAAGAAATAATAGATTGTACTTACTTTGTGCAATTACTTTGTGAAATGTGCTACTATTGTCATTTACAGGGTATGTCAAAGGTTCTTTTAGGAGCTCCTTTGTACATTCCATTGAAAATCACATAGGAATAAGTCCTGCTTGCATAGACGCCATAATGCATACCTGACGGACCCCTTTATAATTAATGAGATTGGGCTTTGTTTGTGCGTCATATATTTTTGCACTGCCCTCACCACTAGAGATGAGCGAACAGTGTTCTATCGAACACATGTTCGATCGGATATCAGGGTGTTCGCCATGTTCGAATCAAATCGAACACCGCGTGGTAAAGTGCGCCAAAATTCGATTCCCCTCCCACCTTCCCTGGCGCCTTTTTTGCACCAATAACAGCGCAGGGGAGGTGCGACAGGAACTACGACACTGGGGGCATTGAAAAAAATTGGAAAAAGTCATTGGCTGCCGAAATCAGGTGACCTCCATTTTAGACGAATAGTGGATTTCAAATCCGGGTCATATGAGAATGTGAACTTTGTGACTATGAGACAGGGATAGCTGTACAGGCAGGGATAGCTAGGGATAACCTTTATTTAGGGGGGAATGTTATTAAAAATAACTTTTTGGGGCTCTATCGGGTGTGTAATTGTGATTTTTGTGAGATAAACTTTTTCCCATAGGGATGCATTGGCCAGCGCTGATTGGCCGAATTCCGTACTCTGGCCAATCAGTGCTGGCCAATGCATTCTATTAGCTTGATGAAGCAGAGTGTGCACAAGGGTTCAAGCGCACCCTCGGCTCTGATGTAGCAGAGCTGAGGCTGCACAAGGGTTCAAGCGCACCCTCGGCTCTGATGTAGGAGAGCCGAGGGTGCACTTGAACCCTTGTGCACCCTCGGCTCTGCTACATCAGAGCCGAGGGTGCGCTTGAACCCTTGTGCACACTCTGCTTCATCAAGCTAATAGAATGCATTGGCCAGTGCTGATTGGCCAATGCATTCTATTAGCCCGATGAAGTAGAGCTGAATGTGTGTGCTAAGCACACACATTCAGCTCTACTTCATCGGGCTAATAGAATGCATTGGCCAGCGCTGATTGGCCAGAGTACGGAATTCGGCCAATCAGCGCTGGCTCTGCTGGAGGAGGCAGAGTCTAAGATCGCTCCACACTAGTCTCCATTCAGGTCCGACCTTAGACTCCGCCTCCTCCAGCAGAGCCAGCGCTGATTGGCCGAATTCCGTACTCTGGCCAATCAGCACTGGCTAATGCATTGTATTGGCGTGATGAAGCAGTGCTGAATGTGTGTGCTTAGCACACACATTCAGCTCTACTTCATCGGGCTAATAGAATGCATTGGCCAGCGCTGATTGGCCAGAGTACGGAATTCGGCCAATCAGCGCTGGCTCTGCTGGAGGAGGCGGAGTCTAAGATCGCTCCACACCAGTCTCCATTCAGGTCCGACCTTAGACTCCGCCTCCTCCAGCAGAGCCAGCGCTGATTGGCCGAATTCCGTACTCTGGCCAATCAGCACTGGCTAATGCATTGTATTGGCGTGATGAAGCAGTGCTGAATGTGTGTGCTTAGCACACACATTCAGCTCTACTTCATCGGGCTAATAGAATGCATTGGCCAATCAGCGCTGGCCAATGCATTCTATTAGCGTGAACTGAGTTTGCACAGGGGTTCTAGTGCACCCTCGGCTCTGCTACATCAGATTGCTACATCTGATGTAGCAGTGCCGAGTGTGCATCAGATGTGTAGTTGAGCAAAACTGACTCAGCACTGCTAAGTCTCTGCATTCGCATAGGAATGCATTGGCCAGCCTTCGGCCAATCAGCGCTGGCTCTGCCGGAGGAGGCGGAGTCTAAGGTCGGACCTGAATGGAGACTGGTGTGGAGCGATCTTAGACTCCGCCTCCTCCAGCAGAGCCAGCGCTGATTGGTCGAGTTCCGTACTCTGGCCAATCAGCACTGGCCAATGCATTTCTATGGGGAAAAGTTAGCTTGCGAAAATCGCAAACTGACAGGGATTTCCATGAAATAAAGTGACTTTTATGCCCCCAGACATGCTTCCCCTGCTGTCCCAGTGTCATTCCAGGGTGTTGGTATCATTTCCTGGGGTGTCATAGTGGACTTGGTGACCCTCCAGACACGAATTTGGGTTTCCCCCTTAACGAGTTTATGTTCCCCATAGACTATAATGGGGTTCGAAACCCATTCGAACACTCGAACAGTGAGCGGCTGTTCGAATCGAATTTCGAACCTCGAACATTTTAGTGTTCGCTCATCTCTACTCACCACTTTCCTGAATATGGGGGCTTGGCAAGGACATGCCGAGGGTGGGGCCTCTTGCCCTGTTTATTTACCATTATGTACACTAGAAATTCAGCTTCAATTCTGCAGAATTTACTTTTAGGTGCATGACAAAGTGAAGGATGAGCCTCATTTATGGTGTTAAGAAGGCTGTTGTTATAAATGCCCTGCCTGTGCTGCTACGGCGGTAGTTACACCACTGTATAACTAGCATGCTGTGATTTACAAAAACACAAGCGTATTTGAAATCACAGCATTCCCACTGAAAAAAAAAATGTCTACAATATGTGGATGGGATTAGCCAGAATCCCATTCACTTTGCACATACTGTATAATGCTGCCGCCAAATTGCAGCGTTTATGCTATGTGTTGCCCTGACCTAAAGCAGTTTTCTAGGATCTGCGTAGCGATGGCTTATCCTTATCATCAGTATCAGTTTTGTGAGGATGATCAGCCACTGTGTTCCTGCAAATGCTGCAGACTCTGCAATGTTTACCTTGGGCCACCTAGCTGCATGCTACCTACTTAGTGTAGGCCGTACAGGGTATTGCAGTTTTGTTCCATTTAGGTAAACAAACCAAAGCTACAACTTCCAGCACTGCCTTTGCTACGTAGACATTTAAGAAGCCACTATACTTAAAAGAATACCACAAACACTTTAAACAGCTAATAGATGAGAGTGCTGAGATTCAGACTGTCACCAATCTGATAATATTGGCCTATCTGTCTAGAATACTGAAAACCCCTCTCCTTACAAATGTACATATAAATCTATTTTTATGTTTTACAGCAAATTCTCAAACACTCACGTGGAGATTCAACTAAGGTGATCTTTCTAATCACGGATGGCTATTCAAATGGTGGAGACCCAAGACCAGTAGCAGCAGGTCTACGAGATCTTGGAGTGGAAGTCTTTACAGTTGGAATATGGCAAGGCAATATTCGAGAACTACATGATATGGCATCCCAACCAAAAGAAGAGCATTGTTATCTGTTGCATAGCTTTACAGAGTTTGAAGCACTAGCTCGACGTGCTCTACATGAAGGTATGAGTTGTCAGCGTTTATATATAGACAAATAATTAGTCATGGCTGTAAGTATTGGCAGCTTTGAAATTTTTACAGAAAATTATTTCTCCTAGAAATTTATGCAATTTCATGTTTTGTTATACATGTCTTTATTTGTGGGTAAATATTTTTTTTTTCAAGCAAATGATGCTTGTTCAAACTCACATGTGGCAAGTAACAGGTGTGGGCAATATAAAAACCATGCTAGATGGCGCGGACTCCCAGGTTTGTTATGGCCTACCCAGGCCGCTCCCTGTTACAAGGGGTTAGGTTTTTCTTCTCCTCACCCTCCCTATGGTTTATTAGCCCTTGTGTGTGGCTATTCATTGATGCTGCTCGGGGACAGGGTGGCAAAGGGTCATAATTCCGCCTTCCCCGTTAGTTAGGGCTTTGGCAGCTCTCTGGGTGTGCTCCTGAGACCTGCTTTAGTGGGTGCTACCCCACTGTTTGGTGTTTCCCGCTCTGGGATTAGCTTAGACCAGGGTTGTTTGTGTTGCTTGTTTTTTGTGATTTTGTTTGTTTTTCTCTCTTTTTTTTTTTTTTCTCTTCCTCTCTCTTCTCTTGTCTCTTCCCTCTCCCCGACTCTACTTTATCCCTCTAACCTCCTCCCCTCTCTTCTCCCCCACCCCCCCTTCCCCTTCTCCTGTTCGTGGGACAGTTTTGGGGTGTTCTCTTACTCAATTGTATTTGAACTGTCATGCCTTTATATTGCTCGCCCTGTTCTGCTCCGCAGACGGTCCCTTCTTGGTTTATTGGCCCCGCCTGTATTATTGCTTTGTGCTGTTTGCTGTTTTGTGATGTTTTATTTGGTTCTCCCTGTTTTCTGACGTTTCTATTATAAATAAAGAATTTATTTTAAAAAAAAACATGCTAGAAACCAGATAAGAAGGAGAGAATTTGACGTGATCTTTGTATTGTGTGTCTGTGTGTGCCACAATAAGCATGCAGAACAGAATAAAGAAAACTGTTTTAGGACTTGAGAGCCAAACTTGTGGAAAAAACCAACAATCTCAAGGTTACAAATCCATCTCCAGAGATCTTGAAGTTTCTAAGTTCCTTTGTCCACGGGCACAACATAATCAAGAAGTTTACAACCCATGGCATTATAGCTAGAGATGAGCGAACAGTGTTCTATCGAACTCATGTTCGATCGGATATTAGGCTGTTCGGCATGTTCGAATCGAATCGAACACCGCGTGGTAAAGTGCGCCATTACTCGATTCCCCTCCCACCTTCCCTGGCGCCTTTTTTGCTCCAATAACAGCACAGGGTAGGTGGGACAGGAACTACGACACCGGTGACGTTGAAAAAAGTAGGCAAAACCCATTGGCTGCCGAAAACATGTGACCTCTAATTTAAAAGAACAGCGCCGCCCAGCTTCGCGTCATTCTGAGCTTGCAATTCACCGAGGACGGAGTTTTCCGTCCAGCTAGCTAGGGCTTAGATTCTGGGTAGGCAGGGACAGGCTAGGATAGGAGGAGAAGACAACCAACAGCTCTTATAAGAGCTAAATTCCAGGGAGAAGCTTGTCAGTGTAACGTGGCACTGACGGGCTCAATCGCCGCAACCCAGCTTTCCCAGGATCCTGAATGGAATACACTGACAGTGTATTCCCGTATACCCTATATATACACCCCCGATCCCCGTTCCAACGGTGTGCCCCCCCACCTTCACCCCAGAAATACCCTGCAAGTCCCCTAGCAATAGAATTGGGGCTATATACACCCACAATTTTTACTACTGGTATACAGTGCCATTGTCTGACTGGGAATTCAAAGAATATATTGGGAATACAAATACCCTCATTTCTTGCTACTGCCATATAGTGCCAGTGTCTGACTGGGAATTCAAAGAATATATTGGGGTTACGTGCACCCACAATTTTTACTACTGGTATACAGTGCCATTGTCTGACTGGGAATTCAAAGAATATATTGGGAATACAAATACCCTCATTTCTTGCTACTGCCATATAGTGCCAGTGTCTGACTGGGAATTCAAAGAATATATTGGGGTTACGTGCACCCACAATTTTTACTACTGGTATACAGTGCCATTGTCTGACTGGGAATTCAAAGAATATATTGGGGTTATAAATACCCTCATTTCTTGCTACTGCCATATAGTGCCAGTTTCTGACTGGTAATTCAAAGAATATATTGTGGTTACGTGCACCCACAATTTTTACTACTGGTATACAGTGCCATTGTCTGACTGGGAATTCAAAGAATATATTGGGAATACAAATACCCTCATTTCTTGCTACTGCCATATAGTGCCAGTTTCTGACTGGTAATTCAAAGAATATATTGTGGTTACGTGCACCCACAATTTTTACTACTGGTATACAGTGCCATTGTCTGACTGGGAATTCAAAGAATATATTGGGAATACAAATACCCTCATTTCTTGCTACTGCCATATAGTGCCAGTGTCTGACTGGGAATTCAAAGAATATATTGGGGTTACGTGCACCCACAATTTTTACTACTGGTATACAGTGCCATTGTCTGACTGGGAATTCAAAGAATATATTGGGAATACAAATACCCTCATTTCTTGCTACTGCCATATAGTGCCAGTGTCTGACTGGGAATTCAAATAATATATTGGGGTTACGTGCACCCACAATTTTTACTACTGGTATACAGTGCCATTGTCTGACTGGGAATTCAAAGAATATATTGGGGTTATAAATACCCTCATTTCTTGCTACTGCCATATAGTGCCAGTTTCTGACTGGTAATTCAAAGAATATATTGTGGTTACGTGCACCCACAATTTTTACTACTGGTATACAGTGCCATTGTCTGACTGGGAATTCAAAGAATATATTGGGAATACAAATACCCTCATTTCTTGCTACTGCCATATAGTGCCAGTTTCTGACTGGTAATTCAAAGAATATATTGTGGTTACGTGCACCCACAATTTTTACTACTGGTATACAGTGCCATTGTCTGACTGGGAATTCAAAGAATATATTGGGAATACAAATACCCTCATTTCTTGCTACTGCCATATAGTGCCAGTGTCTGACTGGGAATTCAAAGAATATATTGGGGTTACGTGCACCCACAATTTTTACTACTGGTATACAGTGCCATTGTCTGACTGGGAATTCAAAGAATATATTGGGGTTATAAATACCCTCATTTCTTGCTACTGCCATATAGTGCCAGTTTCTGACTGGTAATTCAAAGAATATATTGTGGTTACGTGCACCCACAATTTTTACTACTGGTATACAGTGCCATTGTCTGACTGGGAATTCAAAGAATATATTGGGAATACAAATACCCTCATTTCTTGCTACTGCCATATAGTGCCAGTGTCTGACTGGGAATTCAAAGAATATATTGGGGTTACGTGCACCCACAATTTTTACTACTGGTATACAGTGCCATTGTCTGACTGGGAATTCAAAGAATATATTGGGAATACAAATACCCTCATTTCTTGCTACTGCCATATAGTGCCAGTGTCTGACTGGGAATTCAAAGAATATATTGGGGTTACGTGCACCCACAATTTTTACTACTGGTATACAGTGCCATTGTCTGACTGGGAATTCAAAGAATATATTGGGAATACAAATACCCTCATTTCTTGCTACTGCCATATAGTGCCAGTGTCTGACTGGGAATTCAAAGAATATATTGGGGTTACGTGCACCCACAATTTTTACTACTGGTATACAGTGCCATTGTCTGACTGGGAATTCAAAGAATATATTGGGGTTATAAATACCCTCATTTCTTGCTACTGCCATATAGTGCCAGTTTCTGACTGGTAATTCAAAGAATATATTGGGGTTACGTGCACCCACAATTTTTACTACTGGTATACAGTGCCATTGTCTGACTGGGAATTCAAAGAATATATTGGGAATACAAATACCCTCATTTCTTGCTACTGCCATATAGTGCCAGTGTCTGACTGGGAATTCAAAGAATATATTGGGGTTACGTGCACCCACAATTTTTACTACTGGTATACAGTGCCATTGTCTGACTGGGAATTCAAAGAATATATTGGGAATACAAATACCCTCATTTCTTGCTACTGCCATATAGTGCCAGTGTCTGACTGGGAATTCAAAGAATATATTGGGGTTACGTGCACCCACAATTTTTACTACTGGTATACAGTGCCATTGTCTGACTGGGAATTCAAAGAATATATTGGGAATACAAATACCCTCATTTCTTGCTACTGCCATATAGTGCCAGTGTCTGACTGGGAATTCAAAGAATATATTGTGGTTACGTGCACCCACAATTTTTACTACTGGTATACAGTGCCATTGTCTGACTGGGAATTCAAAGAATATATTGGGAATACAAATACCCTCATTTCTTGCTACTGCCATATAGTGCCAGTGTCTGACTGGGAATTCAAAGAATATATTGGGGTTACGTGCACCCACAATTTTTACTACTGGTATACAGTGCCATTGTCTGACTGGGAATTCAAAGAATATATTGGGAATACAAATACCCTCATTTCTTGCTACTGCCATATAGTGCCAGTTTCTGACTGGTAATTCAAAGAATATATTGTGGTTACGTGCACCCACAATTTTTACTACTGGTATACAGTGCCATTGTCTGACTGGGAATTCAAAGAATATATTGGGAATACAAATACCCTCATTTCTTGCTACTGCCATATAGTGCCAGTGTCTGACTGGGAATTCAAAGAATATATTGGGGTTACGTGCACCCACAATTTTTACTACTGGTATACAGTGCCATTGTCTGACTGGGAATTCAAAGAATATATTGGGAATACAAATACCCTCATTTCTTGCTACTGCCATATAGTGCCAGTTTCTGACTGGTAATTCAAAGAATATATTGGGGTTACGTGCACCCACAATTTTTACTACTGGTATACAGTGCCAATTTCTAACTAGGAATTCAAAATGCGCAAGGCTCCCGGAAAGGGACGTGGACGAGGCCGTGGGCGAGGTCGGGGGAATGGTTCTGGGGAGCAAGGTAGCAGTGAAGCCACAGGGCGTCCCGTGCCTACTCCTGTGGGGCAGCAAGCATTGCGCCACTCCACAGTGCCAGGGTTGCTTGCCACATTAACTAAACTGCAGGGTACAAACCTTAGTAGGCCCCCAGAACCAGGAACAGGTCTTGCAATGGCTGTCAGAGAACGCTTACAGCACATTGTCCAGCAGCCAGTCAGACTCTGCCTCCTCTCCTCCTATTACCCAACAGTCTTGTCTTCCTTCCTCCCAAAATTCCGAAGCTTTACAGAACAATAACCCAAACTGTCCCTTTCATTGTCCCTCAACCTGCCTCTCCACGTCACGATTCCACGAACCTAACAGAGGAGCATCTGTGTCCAGATGCTCAAACACTAGAGTCTCCTCCATCTCCGTTCGATTTGGTGGTGGATGACCAGCAACCCACCCTCATCGACGATGATGTGACGCAGTTGCCGTCAGGGCATCCAGTTGACCGGCGCATTGTGCGGGAGGAGGAGATGAGACAGGAGTTGGAAGAGGAAGTGGTGGATGATGAGGACACTGACCCGACCTGGACAGGGGGGATGTCAAGCGGGGAAAGTAGTGTGGATGTTGAGGCAGGTGCAGCACCAAAAAGGGTAGCTAGAGGCAGAGGCAGAGGTCAGCAGCTTAGGCGAAGCCAGGCCACACCCGGAATCTCCCAAGATGTTCCAGTTCGTACCCAGCCCCGAAAAACTCCCACCTCGAGGGCACGTTTCTCGAAGGTGTGGAGTTTTTTCAAGGAATGCGCCGAGGACAGATATAGTGTTGTCTGCACAATTTGCCTCTCGAAATTGATTAGGGGCTCTGAGAAGAGCAACCTGTCCACCACTTCAATGCGCCGTCATTTGGAATCCAAGCACTGGAATCAGTGGCAGGCAGCAACGGCAGGACAAAGGCCGCCTGCCGTTCACGCCACTGCCACTGCCTCTGCCACTGCCTCTGCCTCTGCCACTGCCACTGCTGACTGTGCTGGCGATGCACTCCAGAGGACGAGCCAGGACACCACTTCATCTGCCTCCGCCACTTTGTTGACTTCTACCTCATCCTCCCCTGGTCCTGTCTTATCTCCTTCTCCTGCACCATCAAAGGCACCATCAGGCGTTTCTTTACAACAACCCACCATCTCTCAGACATTGGAGCGGCGGCAGAAATACACTGCTAACCACCCACACGCGCAAGCCTTGAACGCCAACATCGCTAAACTGCTGGCCCAGGAGATGTTGGCGTTCCGGCTTGTTGAAACTCCCGCCTTCCTGGACCTGATGGCAACTGCGGCACCTCGCTATGCCGTCCCTAGCCGTCACTACTTCTCCCGGTGTGCCGTCCCCGCCTTGCACCAGCACGTGTCACTCAACATCAGGCGGGCCCTTAGTTCCGCGCTTTGCACAAAGGTCCACTTGACCACCGACGCGTGGACAAGTGCATGCGGACAGGGACGCTACATTTCACTGACGGCACACTGGGTGAATGTAGTTGAGGCTGGGACTGCTTCCCAAACTGGCCCGGTGTACCTCGTCTCCCCGCCTAACATTCCTGGCAGGGACACGAGAAGAACACCCCCCTCCTCCTCCTCCTCTACCGCCTCCTCCTCCGCCACCGCCTCCTCCTCCGCCACCGCCTCCTCCTCCGCTGTTAGATTGACCCCAGCTACGAGTTGGAAACGTTGCAGCACTGACGTTGGTAGACGTCAGCAGGCTGTGCTGAAGCTGATCAGCTTGGGGGACAGACAGCACACTGCCTCCGAGGTGAGGGATGCCCTCCTCGATGAGACGGCAATATGGTTTGAGCCGCTGCACCTGGGCCCAGGCATGGTCGTTTGTGATAACGGCCGGAACCTGGTAGCAGCTCTGGAGCTTGCCGGACTCCAACATGTTCCATGCCTGGCCCACGTCTTCAACCTAGTGGTGCAACGTTTCCTAAAGAGCTACCCCAATGTTCCAGAGCTACTGGTGAAAGTGCGGCGCATGTGCGCCCACTTTCGCAAGTCGACAGTAGCCGCTGCTAGCTTAAAATCTCTCCAGCAACGCCTGCATGTGCCACAACACCGGCTTTTGTGCGACGTCCCCACACGCTGGAACTCAACGTTTCAGATGTTGAATAGAGTGGTTGAGCAGCAGAGACCTTTGATGGAATACCAGCTACAAAACCCTAGGGTGCCACAAAGTCAGCTGCCTCAGTTTCACATCCATGAGTGGCCATGGATGAGAGACCTTTGTGACATCCTACGGGTCTTTGAGGAGTCCACAAGGAGGGTGAGCTCTGAGGATGCGATGGTGAGCCTTACAATCCCGCTCTTGTGTGTTCTGAGAGAATCCCTGATTGACATCAGGGATAACTCAGATCACACAGAGGAGTTAGGGATAGCATCCGATCCGTCACAGCTGGAGAGTAGGTCCACACATCTGTCCGCTTCACTGCGTTTAATGGAGGAGGAGGAGGAGGAGGAGGAAGAAGAGTTGTCCGATGATGTGATGGTGATACAGGAGGCTTCCGGGCAACTTCGAATCGTCCCATTGTTGCAGCGCGGATGGGTAGACATGGAGGATGAGGAGGAAATGGAGATTGAACTTTCCGGTGGGGCCAGAGGAGTCATGCCAACTAACACTGTGGCAGACATGGCTGAGTTCATGTTGGGGTGCTTTACAACCGACAAGCGTATTGTCAAAATCATGGAGGACAACCAGTACTGGATCTTTGCTATCCTTGACCCCCGGTATAAAAACAACATCTCGTCTTTTATTCCGGTAGAGGGGAGGGCCAATCGCATCAATGCTTGCCACAGGCAATTGGTGCAGAATATGATGGAGATGTTTCCAGCATGTGACGTTGGCGGCAGGGAGGGCAGTTCCTCCAGTAGGCAACCAAGTTCTCACCGGTCCACACAAACGAGGGGCACACTGTCTAAGGTCTGGGACACCTTGATGGCACCCCCTCGCCAAAGTGCCGCCACGGAGGGTCCTAGTGTCACCAGGCGTGAGAAGTATAGGCGCATGTTGCGGGAATACCTTTCCGACCACAGCCCTGTCCTCTCCGACCCCTCTGCGCCCTACACGTATTGGGTGTCGAAGTTGGACCTGTGGCTTGAACTTGCCCTATATGCCTTGGAGGTGCTGTCCTGTCCTGCCGCCAGCGTCCTATCTGAGAGGGTGTTCAGTGCAGCCGGTGGCATCATCACTGACAAGCGCACCCGTCTGTCAGCTGAGAGTGCCGACCGGCTCACTTTGATAAAAATGAACCACCACTGGGTAGAGCCGTCATTTTTGTGCCCACCTGTGTAAAGCACCCCAACATGAAACTCCATGTCTGTACTCAACCTCTCCAATTCCTCCGCATCCTCATACTCATCCACCATAAGCGTTGCACAATTCTGCTAATACTAGGCTCCCTCCACCCTGATTTCCCCCAACTCTGCTGGTTAGAGGCTCCCTCCACCCTGATTTCCACCAACTCTGCTGGTTAGAGGCTCCCTCCACCATGAATTTGCCCAAACTGGGCTGTTTAGAGGCTCCCTCCACCATGAATTGGTCCAAACTGGGGTTTTTAGAGGCTCCCTCCACCATGAATTGGTCCAAACTGGGCTGTTTAGCGGCTCCCTCCACCATTAATTGGTCCAAACTGGGCTGGTTAGAGGCTCCCTCCACCATGAATTTGCCCAAACTGGGCTGTTTAGAGGCTCCCTCCACCATGAATTTGCCCAAACTGGGCTGGTTAGAGGCTCCCTCCACCATGAATTGGTCCAAACTGGGGTTTTTAGAGGCTCCCTCCACCATGAATTGGTCCAAACTTGGCTGTTTAGAGGCTCCCTCCACCATTAATTGGTCCAAACTGGGCTGGTTAGAGGCTCCCTCCACCATGAATTGTTCCAAACTGGGTTTTTTAGAGGCTCCCTCCACCATGAATTGGTCCAAACTGGGGTTTTTAGAGGCTCCCTCCACCATGAATTGGTCCAAACTGGGCTGTTTAGCGGCTCCCTCCACCATTAATTGGTCCAAACTGGGCTGGTTAGAGGCTCCCTCCACCATGAATTTGCCCAAACTGGGCTGTTTAGAGGCTCCCTCCACCATGAATTTGCCCAAACTGGGCTGGTTAGAGGCTCCCTCCACCATGAATTGGTCCAAACTGGGGTTTTTAGAGGCTCCCTCCACCATGAATTGGTCCAAACTTGGCTGTTTAGAGGCTCCCTCCACCATTAATTGGTCCAAACTGGGCTGGTTAGAGGCTCCCTCCACCATGAATTGGTCCAAACTGGGTTTTTTAGAGGCTCCCTCCACCATGAATTGGTCCAAACTGGGGTTTTTAGAGGCTCCCTCCACCATGAATTGGTCCAAACTGGGCTGTTTAGCGGCTCCCTCCACCATTAATTGGTCCAAACTGGGCTGGTTAGAGGCTCCCTCCACCATGAATTTGCCCAAACTGGGCTGTTTAGAGGCTCCCTCCACCATGAATTTGCCCAAACTGGGCTGGTTAGAGGCTCCCTCCACCATGAATTGGTCCAAACTGGGGTTTTTAGAGGCTCCCTCCACCATGAATTGGTCCAAACTTGGCTGTTTAGAGGCTCCCTCCACCATTAATTGGTCCAAACTGGGCTGGTTAGAGGCTCCCTCCACCATGAATTGGTCCAAACTGGGTTTTTTAGAGGCTCCCTCCACCATGAATTGGTCCAAACTGGGGTTTTTAGAGGCTCCCTCCACCATGAATTGGTCCAAACTGGGCTGTTTAGCGGCTCCCTCCACCATTAATTGGTCCAAACTGGGCTGGTTAGAGGCTCCCTCCACCATGAATTTGCCCAAACTGGGCTGTTTAGAGGCTCCCTCCACCATGAATTTGCCCAAACTGGGCTGGTTAGAGGCTCCCTCCACCATGAATTGGTCCAAACTGGGGTTTTTAGAGGCTCCCTCCACCATGAATTGGTCCAAACTTGGCTGTTTAGAGGCTCCCTCCACCATTAATTGGTCCAAACTGGGCTGGTTAGAGGCTCCCTCCACCATGAATTGGTCCAAACTGGGTTTTTTAGAGGCTCCCTCCACCATGAATTGGTCCAAACTGGGGTTTTTAGAGGCTCCCTCCACCATGAATTGGTCCAAACTGGGCTGTTTAGCGGCTCCCTCCACCATTAATTGGTCCAAACTGGGCTGGTTAGAGGCTCCGTCCACCATGAATTTGCCCAAACTGGGCTGTTTAGAGGCTCCCTCCACCATGAATTTGCCCAAACTGGGCTGGTTAGAGGCTCCCTCCACCATGAATTGGTCCAAACTGGGGTTTTTAGAGGCTCCCTCCACCATGAATTGGTCCAAACTTGGCTGTTTAGAGGCTCCCTCCACCATTAATTGGTCCAAACTGGGCTGGTTAGAGGCTCCCTCCACCATGAATTGGTCCAAACTGGGTTTTTTAGAGGCTCCCTCCACCATGAATTGGTCCAAACTGGGGTTTTTAGAGGCTCCCTCCACCATGAATTGGTCCAAACTGGGCTGTTTAGCGGCTCCCTCCACCATTAATTGGTCCAAACTGGGCTGGTTAGAGGCTCCCTCCACCATGAATTTGCCCAAATTGGGCTGTTTAGAGGCTCCCTCCACCATGAATTTGCCCAAACTGGGCTGGTTAGAGGCTCCCTCCACCATGAATTGGTCCAAACTGGGGTTTTTAGAGGCTCCCTCCACCATGAATTGGTCCAAACTTGGCTGTTTAGAGGCTCCCTCCACCATTAATTGGTCCAAACTGGGCTGGTTAGAGGCTCCCTCCACCATGAATTGGTCCAAACTGGGTTTTTTAGAGGCTCCCTCCACCATGAATTGGTCCAAACTGGGGTTTTTAGAGGCTCCCTCCACCATGAATTGGTCCAAACTGGGCTGTTTAGCGGCTCCCTCCACCATTAATTGGTCCAAACTGGGCTGGTTAGAGGCTCCCTCCACCATGAATGTGCCCAAACTGGGCTGTTTAGAGGCTCCCTCCACCATGAATTTGCCCAAACTGGGCTGGTTAGAGGCTCCCTCCACCATGAATTGGTCCAAACTGGGGTTTTTAGAGGCTCCCTCCACCATGAATTGGTCCAAACTTGGCTGTTTAGAGGCTCCCTCCACCATTAATTGGTCCAAACTGGGCTGGTTAGAGGCTCCCTCCACCATGAATTTGCCCAAACTGGGCTGGTTAGAGGCTCCCTCCACCATGAATTGGTCCAAACTGGGGTTTTTAGAGGCTCCCTCCACCATGAATTGGTCCAAACTTGGCTGTTTAGAGGCTTCCTCCACCATTAATTGGTCCAAACTGGGCTGGTTAGAGGCTCCCTCCACCATGAATTGGTCCAAACTGGGTTTTTTAGAGGCTCCCTCCACCATGAATTTGCCCAAACTGGGGTGTTTAGAGGCTCCCTCCACCATGAATTTGCCCAAACTCTGCTGGTTAGAGGCTCAATCCACCCTGATTTTCAAAACAAATGTTGGTGCCAACCTCAACTTACTACAAGGGCCAAATTCACTGCTGGTGACAAGCTCTCCTCACTGCAAGTGCCAAATACACATGTTTCAAGGTGTTTTCCTACTGTCAGAGAGGTGGTATTGAGTGTGTAAAGTGTGTAGTTGTTAGGCTGTGATGTTGGGGTAATAGAGGGTCTTTGGTGTGTTAGATGCCCCCAGACATGCTTCCCCTGCTGTCCCAGTGTCATTCCAGAGGTGTTGGCATCATTTCCTGGGGTGTCATAGTGGACTTGGTGACCCTCCAGACACGGATTTGGGTTTCCCCCTTAACGAGTATCTGTTCCCCATAGACTATAATGGGGTTCGAAACCCGTTCGAACACACGAACATTGAGCGGCTGTTCGAATCGAATTTCGAACCTCGAACATTTTAGTGTTCGCTCATCTCTAATTATAGCTAATCTTCCTAGACATGGACAGTGAAGAAAAATGAATGAAAGATTGCAACACAGGATACTCTGGATGGTGGATAAGCAGCCCAAACCAAGTTCAAAAGAAATTCAAGCTGATGCACCAATGTCGACATTTGAGTGAAATGAAACGCTATGGCAGAAGACAGAGGACCCCACTGCTGACAGAGTTTTGTGTGAAACTATATCATTTTTGGCATTTTTTTTCCAGTTTTTTTGTGGTTTTCTAATGTACACAAAGGAAATAAACATGTGTATAACAAAACATGTGCAATTCCAATAATTTTCTAGGAGTAATACTTCATCCCATGGAACAATTTCAGGGGTGCCAACACTTATGGCCATTGTATATTCATTTTTTTTAATAAAAATCATATTCCGATAATACTAACAATAATTATGTGAACAATTTCACATTATAAAGTTGTTTATTGTGTGTTAATTTGCTTTGTCCACAGTTTTTCTTTCACAATGTGTTAAGCTTATGCAGGGAATTCTCTCTGTGTATATAATGAACACTTCCATACAGTAAGATCTAATTGGCCCAATGCATGCCACAGGAATTTCTTTGGGTGTCAGTGGTAACATATGCAACAGTCAGGCATATACTGGAGCATTTGTCCGGGGTTTAGCATTCTACTGGCATGTGTAATGTTATAATAGTATAAAGAAAACCCTAATTTTTATAAACCTACAAGTGCACTATAAAATCTTTGATAAGATGAAGAGCTGTATCCTGGTGTCAGCCATGGTTTTCACTAACCCATCTATTCTACTGAATGGGCCAAGCGGCAATTGTCTAGGCTTATAGGTGAGTTGGAACACAGTCTGAAAGTTGAAACCTCCTTTTTTATGACCACACGTGCATATGTGGTGAGTAAAGTGCACAGATACCCCACAGAATTGGTATACAGTAAGTGGATATATCTCGTGTGAAACTTTAATTCATCACAACATGTACATGATAATAATAACTAATGTATTGTAACACAGCAAAAATAACCAGGTGATATTTCCATCACAGCAGTGACTATGGTAAAAGAATTGCAATGTTCATGCAGAACAGTTGAGTCTATGAGAGCCAATATTCCTTTTTGGTAAGAGGGTAACTCAACTAAGGATGAGAAGAGTGAAGAAAAATATTTGTTTTTTAGAATGGCCAAATTAGAGCCATAACAAGTTGCCGATTTGCTATTCACTATATATGTTTAACTATATTTCTGCAATAGTGTACTGGTACTGTCAATAGGTTTTTAATGCCAGAGATATTACTGTTTTAAGTTCTTTGATAAAAGCCAGAAAGTTGGATTTCTGCGCAGGATTTCTGCAGCAACAAAACCTGAATATGTGTTGTTGCCCTATGTTACCACAATACAGGTAAATCCATACTTTTCTTGCAAGTGTCACTTTAAATATTAGTAAACCAAGATACTCGACAATAGAAGCAGGAGAATGGCTCGGGCAGATTTCTTTTCTATTATGGCGGGTGTTAAAGGTTAAGAAGTGAACATTGCCATCAGAAATTGAACAAAGATGTACATGACAGTCTTAGTAGAAATCTAATATTGTCCCAGCTTGTGTTTTCTCTACAGTAGTAACTTAAATGGACATCTTATCAATAGTTATTTTCTTTGTACCTTGGTCAATAGAGAACAACAATTAACAATTTGCTAATTAGACATTGCTGTATCTAATCACATAGTGCTGGGAATAGAAGAGAACATCTATCTAACATGCTTTTAATTCCCATATTACAGATCTGCCTTCTGGGAGTTACATACAGGAGGACATTGCACATTGCTCTTATTTGTGCAATGCTGGGAAAGACTGCTGTGATGTCATGGCGAGCTGCAAGTGCGGTACTCATACTGGTCAATATGAATGCATCTGTGAGAAAGGATATTACGGTAAAGGGCTACAACATGAGTGCACAGGTAAGTACAGTGTATTTTACTGATTACTGGGATTCCATTAATGTGACATATTCTAATGATAGAAATCTTATCCAACATGACAGAGAAATGTAATAGCATGTGGCATGTCACAAAATCAGAAGCAGAATACTGAAATGAGCAAATCAGTTCAGAAGATTGAGGTCATTCATGAGTTCATTGGATCATATGTTCCGATATAGGGATATATTCCCAGTAGGTGTGCACAACGAATTGGTGAATGTGGTTCAGACTAGTTGTCATCTATAACCCGTTGCCCCTATTACATGACGCCAAAGCTCATTGCTATAATATGTACCTTTAAAATATAGTGCACTGATGCATATAATTAAACATTAACATTTAATAATTATGTTAAAACATTAGGTCCCTATAGAAAATTAAAAAAGAAAAAAAATCATCAAGTGACAAACAGTGATAGTCACACCATCAAATGGCACAAAATGGTAGTCAGAAAGATCAAATAGGTAACATACAATATGGTGAATGAAAAAGTTGAGAAAATCTCACCAACATGAGGATACCATAACCAAGGTCTATCAGCAGTATAATAGAGAAAATATTAAAATATTGAAACCATAGTTTGAGGGTGCAGCACAGGAAGAGAAAAATCCCTAATATCAACCCTAAATTGCTCACCTTCAACCCCAAGTAGCTCCTGCCCTTAGGCTGCCTTCACACGGAGTTTACGCTCCGCTCATTCTGACATGTAAACTCGTTCAGAGTGAGCGGCGTAAAACAGGTCCCATTGACTTCGATGGGTGCCGGCTTACACACCCTACCCATTGAAATCAATGGGAGGATTTTTTACCTATTGCTTTCAATGTGATACGCGCGTATCACATTGAAAGCAGTAGGTAAAAAAGCCTCCCATTGAAGTCAATGGGATTCTGTTTTAGACCGCTCATCTGACACGTGTTTTACGTGTCAGAATGAGCGGAGTGTAAACTCCGTGTGAAGGCAGCCTAACAAGGGCAGTACCAAACTATACCTGTAAAGACTCCAATTGTCTCTAGGCATCCCATTCCTAATTAGGCTCAGATGAATGGGCCTAATCAGGAGGGATTCTCAAGCCGCAGACGCGGCAGCTTAGCCGTGGAATCCATGTGAAGATAGGACATGTTGCAATTTTTTCAAAATTTGCCCTGAAAAAAACTCAGTGTGAACATACCCTTAGAGTAGACCACCTTAAACTAAACTACATTCATCATAATTAGTGTTGAGCGAATAGTATTCGATCAAATACCTTGCCGGCATAGGAATGCTTGTAATCAGTTGAACACCAAGGGGTTAAACGCATCGAATATTTAAAGTGTTTAACCCCTTGGTGTTCGGCCGATTACACAAATTCCTATGCCGTTGAGGAATTTGATCGAATACTATTCGATCAACACTAATCATAATAGCTGAATGATACATTTGGTGTATTTTTAGTCTTTAGATTGAGCAAATCAATAAATCATATTTGTTCTGATTTTGAGAAAATCAAAACTATAGGGATTGGTCCCACACAATTCACCATTGTGCAGAGCAGAAGAAATGAAGAAGGATCACATTTGCATAGACAGTCTCTCTCTTTCTTTCTTTCTTTCTTTCTTTCTTTCTTTCTTTCTTTCTTTCTTTCTTTCTTTCTTTCTTTCTTTCTTTCTCTCTCTCTTTCTCTCTCTCTTTCTGTATATACATACACATGTATAATATAAGCCTTTACAACTGATGCCTCAGCTTTCTAGTCATTTGGATAAATGCATGCTACATAGAGTCAACACACTATATGAGAAATAACACAAACAATGAGCTGTCGGCCATTATTTAAGAAATACTGCTTTAATAAAACTCAGTGATTCCATTTGTGGAATATAAAGTGTCTGACACAATGTATATCATGCATGGCTTAGGAAACGGCTTTCTACTGAAATGTGACTCAGCAATTCTGTTATGACTGAGTAATTGCAAATATTTCACAGCTCAATGCACACCAAAACTATTTCCTGTGGTGTATGGCATCGTTCTGTGTAATAGTAAAGAATAGCGGCATTTTAAACTTTTGACTAAGAACAACCTCTTTAACCCCTTCCCGCCGTAGACAGTTTAGATTTTTAGTTTTCGTTTTTGACTACCCCATAACTTTTTTTATTTTCCTCTTCACAGAGCCATATGAGGGTTTAATGTTTGAGGTACCAAACACCATGTAATATTTTGTAAGATGTGCTGGGCAGCTGTAAAAAAATTCACAATAGTGTGTAGAAAAATGTTGTTTGCATGACTTTCTTACAGTAAAATATAATTGAATAACAGCTATACATTTGTACCTATATCTGTACCTTGTACCTACATACTGTATGTCAAAGTTGTTTTTTTTACATTTTGGGGCAACACGGTGGCTCAGTGGTTAGCACTGCTGGAGTCCTGGATTCGAATCCTGCCAGGAACAACACCTGCAAGGAGTTTGTATGTTCTCCCCGTGTTTGTGTGGATATCCTCCCTTTCTACAAAGACATACTGATGGGGGGAAAAAATGTACTTTGTGATCCCTATATGGGGCTCACAATCTATATTAAAAAAAAAAAAAAAAGTTTTTTATTTTTTGTTCAGGTTCATAGCAAATAATCAACTTTGAAAAAAAAAAAGAGGCATATTATATAAAACTCTGACCAAAGCCTTGTAGTTACCAATCCCTACAGTGAAAATTTTGCAGAACATAGAGCTGATGTTCCTTTCAATGATGCTGGAAAACATGTTCATAAAATAAATAAAGCAGTTACCACCAGAATAGCTGTCAAAGAAGACATATCAAATTCTTATTCACATTAGTTAAAGGTCCTGACTACCGTATATATTGCATGCATAGTTTGACTAGACTGTAACAGACACCTGCATGAGGAGGCATTGTCTTATTCGCCTGTATTACGGTGTCTGTCAGATATTTTTTATTGTCTCCTGTAAAGATTTCCAGATGTTTTGACTTTTTTCTCTATAGGTTAACTAATGATGGTGTTTTATTTGTGAGGGCATGCTGCGTTTTTACTTTTTTGTAGGTGATATTAGGATGTGATATGTTTGGCTGTTACAAGACAAATGTTATATTCTTTCCTCTGTGCTTACTTTTGTATCCTGTGTCTATGTACATAATGTACAATAAGCGCAGGCACATGCTGCATACAACTCAACTGAGGGAACCAGAGGAATGATACACTCAACCAACTCCTCCAGACCACCTTCCAAGTAGTGGGAAGAATGAGGGGATCTGCATTGTATCTTAGGGTGGTTTAGGTTCTTTCCACTCCTGAGCTTGGTGATGGTGGTCAGTAAGGTCCTGATGGAAAGTGTAGGTACAACTTAGGAGGTGTTAGTGCAGATGAACCAAATGACTAAATTTTATCAAGGTGAGATATAACCAATGCAGTTTCCCGGATAGGGGTTGTAGTATGATTCAATAGAAGCCCATTTTACATATAGCTATGCCCCATTGATCCCAAAACTTTTTAAGGATCTTGTTGCCTGGCACTGCCCCACTTTTTACTGGATAAGTAGAGAACACTCGGTTAAGATGGTTACTCTACCCTGTGTTCTTTACTATTTTCACTCTCTCCTGACTCCGGTAACATCCTCTTTCTTGGCCACCCTTCAGAAAGGTATTTTTTTTACTTTATCTGGGCATACAAGTGACCGCGTATTTGCAGATGCATTATCTATTCCATAAGAGATTGGGAGGCCTAACAGCCCCTCATCTTTATTGTGTAGCTGTTAGGCTTTCCCAATTATGTACTATTTATAACAAGTTAGATTGCCAGCAATGAGTCGCATTAGATTCATCCCTTATAGCACTGGCCTCTCTACAGGCCCTTTCTTGAACTCTGAGATCAGCCACTAATACAATTTCAGTGTCTGCCATAGTCATGGATTATATGCTACAATTGTGGAGGAGGGTTTGCTTAACTTATCAGCTACAAAGCTACCAAAGAATATTTTATTAACATTTTATTCCCCACCTTCATCAGAGGATTTATGGATTACCCAGGTCTTCCACTCTCTATGTTCTTTCATCCCACTTAACCCGGAAATTTCTCCCAACAGTTTCAAAAGATTATGACTGCTCAGAGAAACAGATAAGGGCGGCCTCTCCCACATATATGGTTTGTGGAATGCCCCTCCGCCTGATATTAAATTGAACTTCATGGTGGCCTGGGAACAGAACCTTGCTTCAACTTTAACTTTAGCCTACTGTTGTATGACCATCATTAGAGATGAGTGAGTACTATTCGATCGAGTAGGTATTCGATCGAATACTACGGTATTCAAAATATTTGTACTCGATCGAATACTACTGGCTATTCACAGTAAATATTCAATTCAGAACCAGCGTTGATTGGTCGAATGCTATACAGTGTATAGCATTCGGCAAATCAACACTGGTTCTGCAGCAGGCTCGTCCTTGCTAGTTAGGAGAGCTGGCAGCTTGCTGTTACGAGGAGCTGACTTTTTCTCATAGGAATGAATTGACCAGCATTGATTGGTCAGTGTAGAGCATTCGGCCAATTAACGCTGGTTCTGCTGGAGGCTCATCTGTGAGGAGGTGGAGTCTAAGATTGGACCACAGTAGTCTCCATTGTGGTCCGATTTTAGACTCCGCCTCTTCACAGACATGCCTTCGGCAGATCCAGCGTTGATTGGCCGAATGCTGTACACTGGCCAATCAACGCTGGTCAATTCATTCCTATGAGAAAAAGTAAGCTCCCTTGTAACAGTAAGCTTCCAGCTCTCCTGACTAGCAAGGACGAGCCTGTGGCAAATCAACGCTGGTTCTGCAGCAGGCTCATCCTTGCTAGTCAGGAGAGCTGGCATCTTGAAGTTACGAGAGAGCTTACTTTTTATCAGCGCAACTGCAAGCGCTGTGCATTTAAAGCGCACGGACCCCATAGACTATAATGGGGTCCGTGCACTTTAACTGCACAGCGCTCCTCCTAAACACTCTCCTCCTGCTATTCGTGGACTTGGTGACTCTCCTTTAGTCGAATAGTGGTCTCCCCTGAAACGAGCATTTTTTCCCATAGACTATAATGGGATTCGATATTCGATCGAGTAGTCGAATATTGAGGCTCTACTCGAAACGAATATCGAATCTCGAATATTTCACTGTTCGCTCATCTCTATCCATTATCAAAGGCAGTTGGCAGGTCACGCTTATGGAATCTTCTCCTATTTGGTCCCTCATAGACTGCACAGCATCGATCCTACAGTCTCACCTCACTGCTTTATAGGTTGTAAAGCCTAGCACTACTTTCCATATACGGAGGTCCTACCCACATGCCCGTCGCTTTTGGTCAACTATCCACAGATTGGCACAGTTGGCTCTTTGGACAAACATTCCCATTTCCTCTTAAGCCTTAAAAAAGTATATCTTGATGACTGTACATATCCATATTGCCTTTAATTGGAAGAGTTCGTACCCCTCTCTGATGTGTCCCCCTCCCTGTCTGATGTGATCAGCTGAGTAGACTCCATAATGCTTCACAAAAAATTAATTCCATCATTTAACATCAAATTAACACCATCATAACGCCATATTGTCGGAGTAGGATATTTAACCTTTCACCATTTCACCCAACCCTCACATTTCCTTCTCCATTGTGCTTGTGTCATCCATTTGTGGATGTGGATTTGGGGTAAAGCCGAGAAGCAATGCTTATCTAATCTTGGCTTATAGAAACACATGCCAGGTAGCAAGCAGGGACAGCAGTGGACTGAAATAGTCTAATGGAAATTAATAAGTTACACTATAGAAAGAGGAGGCAGCTGTATTGTTCTTATAGACTTTCATAGCTCCTACTCCAGCTATGTGCAGTTCTAGCAGACACCAAAGAGCCATATACTACTCCTGAATCAAAGGCTAAGGATCCCTGCTTTACCTGGAAGATCTTTTTAATTACACATTGGACCATCTGGCCTGCCTTCTAATCCCATGTATAACACATGCTTCTCCTCAGTGACTCAAATGAAGAATTTGGCTAGTACATGGACTCTTATCACTAGAAGTCAGTAAGCCTGAACTCTGAGCCAATAAGTAATCAAGTCATTGACTTGTTAGCATCCTGTAATTCTGACTGCTCTCCACATACTCAGTCCAGTCATATTAATGTGACCACCGCCTACTTTTGACGTCAACGTTAAATAACCAATCGCAGAAGGCACGTGTCATCAGTCACCTGGGTGCACTCGTCATTGTGGAAAACACGATGGATCAACACAAGTATGCATCTATTCTTGTGGACCATGTTCACCCCTACATGCCAATTTTTTTTGTTCCTCATGATGAATTCTGAGAGCAGGACAATGCGACGTGTCATAAAGCTCACAGTGTACGTGCGTGGTTCGAGGAGCACCAGGATGAGTTTACCGTACTCTCTTGGCCAGCAAATTCCCTGGGCTTGAACCCAATCAAGAATCTGTGGGACCACCTCGATTGGGTTGTTCGCACCATGGATGCTCAACCGCGTAACCTAGCGCTGCTGGCCACGGCACTGGAGTCGGCATGGCTCAACATCCCAGTGAACATCATCACAACATCCACTCTCTACCTGCACGTATCGCAGCCGTCCGCTCTGCGAAGGTGGTTATTCTGGATTTTGACAGGTGGTCACATTAATGTGACTGGACTGTGTAGAAGACATGTGCATCAAGTATAGATCATGATAAAAACCTTGTTCTATTTGCCTCGTGATCCACTGACTTATTAAAGAGATAGCAGCCCTACTTGTGAGACATAGCACCTTCATTTCCTTTTGAAAATTTCTCCCGATGTTCCACCTCAAGATCCACCTCTGATCTCTGGTGGGTTTTGCTTGGGTAGTTGGGAAGGAGGCTTGAAGGTGTTAATGTTCTCTGGGATACGTATATTTTTAAGATTTCATATTCTTAAAGAATACATTTTTCAGGGTACTATTATACTATACTATTATATTACTATTATAGTAATATTTATAAAATTCTTCTTCCTATGGTGCCAACTGAACTAACCAGTTTTATTTTTATTGTACTCTTTCCAAACACTTTCAACTTTAGATGGAAAAAATAGTCTTGTGTAACCATCGGCCATTTCAATGATTAATAGTAGGATGAAAGTCATTAATATTAGGATTTGGCATTTAATGTTAGGGGATTTTCACACTTGTGCTTATTCTCCGGTTTGTGCATTCCGCCGGGTTTCCGTCTTCTGCCCCGGCAAAACTGGACTGGGGACGGAAACCCGGCGGTCAATTAGAAAACCCATTCACTTGAATGGGTTTGCAAAGGTGACCGCCTTTGTGCATCTTCTGCCTGTTCACGGGGAAACCATTTTTTTTGTACAAATTTGTATAATGAAAAATTGCAAGAAAGTGACAGTTTTTTTTAAAATCACTTTGCTTCTTTTACTTCTGTAATACAGGCAAAGATGTCAAATATTTATTTTTGGACCTGATAAGGTGCATGCATTTCTAGATAAAGCATTGTGCTTCATTTATAGGAAGGTAATAAAAGGTAATATAATAATGTTCTTGGGTAAAAAAAAGTTATAATTCACCAGGCACATTCTAGATGTGTAATTTGTTCGTCTCATCTCAATTGCATCCATACATTCTGAACCTTTTTATTATGTCCAAATCTGAACACCAGTCCAGTGTGTGCTATACTGTGCAAGGTCAGTCTCGTCTATGTGGTTTACTTCTGTGAACTAGAGAATTATATCATCAATTAAATTTCTCTTGATAAATCTCAAACCCATCAACGTCCTATAAAGCTCCTCCTTCTTTGTAAAATGCATGTCTCTCTATTGCCTGGTTCACATCTGCGTTCAGATTTCCATTCGAGAAGGCCGCTTGGGGACCTATAAACCTATACATGTTAAAAAGCAGTTATCGTCAGGAAATCCGTGGACCCCATAGACTATAATGGGGTCCGTATGGTTTCCGCACAAAACATACAGAGAGAAAAGTGCTGCTTGCACACTCCACTGATTTTTCTTTACCTTGTCCTGTCTCCCCCCCCCTACATAATGTTATGACAATGCTATACCTATATTACCATGGTCTTTTTATAGGCTGACCTATGACAGAGTTGACAATCTTGGGCCATTGTTGCTATATATTCTTCTTTCCTTAGTTTACCTTTCTTTTGTTTTATCACTGTTTATTTACCATTTTGTATTTTTTTTTAATTAAAAATGGACTCATCCTTCTTACCTCTATACTACAGATAGGTAGCCACTAGAGATGAGCGAACACTAAAATGTCCAAGGTACGAAATCCGATTCGAACAGCCGCACACTGTTCGACTGTTCGAATGGATTTCGAACCCCATTATAGTCTATGGGGGGAAATGCTCGTTTCAGGGGTAGGCAAAATTCGATAAAATTATACTTACCAAGTCCATGAGTGACGGTCGGGCTGGATTCTCCTTGAAGTCTTCTCCCGTGCAGCGTCCCCGCGGCGTCTTCCGGCTGGAATTCACTCTGCCTAGGCATCTGGCCTAGGCAGAGCCGACTGCGCATGCGCGGTCATGCGCGGACATGCGCAGTCAGCTCTGCCCGGCCCGACGCCTGAGCAGAGTCGACTGAGCATGCGAGGGCATGCCCGCACATGCGCAGTCGGCTCTGCCTAGGCCAGATGCCTAGGCAGAGTGAATTCCAGCCGGAAGACGCCGCGGGGACGCTGCACGGAGAAGACTTCTAAAGGTAAAAGAAGAACCAGCGTTGATTGGCAGAATGTATAACATTCTGCCAATCAACGCTGGTTCTGCATTGAACCTTAAACTTCGAACAGCAAGTAGTGTTCAATTGAGTACGAGTATTTCTCTCTCCTAGCTGCAAAAGCAAATAAGGGTAAACCTATAACAAGCAAGAGACAAAGGAGACAGAACAAAGTTGACACTGTAGGGAGCTGCCAGTCCCACGGGCAGCTTTTATCTGCTTTTCATTTCAGCTTGAAAGTGGGAATCCAGTTGACAAAACCTTGAATTGTTATGAATTTCAGCGACATACAATTTTTATGTAAATCTCAGAAACTAGAGAGCAAAGATCTCAAAAAGATAATAAAGATTAATTCAATATGAGTCACAGGTAAAGTTAGGTTCACACCTGCATTTGGGTTTCTATTTGTAGGGTCCACTTGAGGACCCCATAAACAGAAACCCAATTTGCTTAAAAAAGCAGTAAATCACAAAACCTTGCATACCCCATAGCCTATAAAGGTTTCCACCTGATTTCCGCCCAAAATTTTTTTAAAGCGGAATGGGGAACAGAATCCCTGAACGGAGATTAGGCGCATGTATGAACCTGGCCTAAGACTCTTCTTGACTATGCAGCCTACAGTAACTCCATCTGATAATAGGTTTGATATCCTGCTCCAGTGTGAACAGCTGGATTCTGTTACTCTCTAACCATTTACATGCAGGACACACGCTGTACTGTCATGAACAATTTCAATGTGGTAAAAGTCATCATACATTTTCTTCTTCATACTCCTTCAGTTGTGCAACACAAATCCCATGTGGCTTTGAAAAAATACGATTTCCCCTGTTTCTGGAAAGTACTGGGCTTAGGTTCTTCATGTCTGGGAAGTGTGTGTGAGTTGTGTACTGTTCCTTTCTGTTATGGAACAATCTTATGTAATAGATTGCATGTCTTCTTTAGATTCCCAAATAAGACTATGACTTGGCTTTCACCTGGACCTTTTGCACTACTTGGCAGATAAAAGTTTTGCAACACATGGGTTGAAGTCATTAATATTAGAAATCTATTGAGCAACAGTAAACAATACCATATATGTCTCCAGATGGTGTTTTGTTGGCCTGATATTACTTTGCTAATTCCAAAGAAAACAGTGCTATGATGGTTTGAGATAAAAAACACAGACTTCCATCAGCTAGCACTTGATGTATGAAATTCTTTAGTGAATTTCTTAATATTTAATTGGGCACTAAGCCATGTTTTGTACTTTACCTGTGCCCTACTCCAACAAACAGTGCATGTAGAATTATCTAATTTTTACAGCTATACCATCTAATGTAGTAAATGATCCGAGTATGGCTAGGTTCACATCTGGGAGTTTCCATAGATTTCACCACAGATTGCATCGGCGAATAGAAAAATCCTCCATGGAGAGCTTTACTCCCCGCCAGTTTCAGTATAAAACCATCAGAAACCTGACAGACAACCCCCATAACTCCATTATAGTATATGAGGTCGCGGACAGTCTCTCCATCTTCTAGGTCCGAATGACTGAGAGCCAAGTGGTAGTGTGAACCTAGTGTAACAAACAGGTAGCCTGCAGTGTTCACATGGCAGTGCTAGGACATCAATTCTGAAACAGCAAGTTCAGCAGAGGACTGAACTATCAGAATAAGACTGGTAGGGGTTCAATAAGGCTTAGACAGTGTCTTATTATCTCTATGTAAATATGAAGATGACATTGAGTTTACTGCAAGTTCATTGTTTGTAAAAGTATGGTAAGTGTTCTATACAAATCTGTGTAAAGTAATATACATTTACTGCAATAACCATAATAAATATTTCATAGTAAAGGCAATATCTGTATCTACTGCGGTATTTCATAGTGTTCTGTCAAAGTCATCCACTAGCTTGTGGAAGAATACAGGAAGTAAGAGAAAGAGATAGAGAGGAGACAGAGGGAGAAGGGAAAACCCTTCTATTAAACGCATGTGTTCCTGGAGTAAAAAAAAAAAATGCACTGATCTGATTTTGCATTGAGCATTTTTTTTTTTTCATTCATTCAGCAACCTTATTTCTAATTTACAACCTCTTCTATGTTCAGACATTTGAATCAGAAGTATTCCCAAGGACTGGTCACATGATCGCTTTTCTGATTTCACTTCCACAGTTTCAGCTAAGCTCTCTTTCCACCTCCTTCTTCACGATCTAGTTTGCATAACCATCTGCACACAGCTTTATGTGCCAGCACACAGCTTTCTACACAGTGGCATCAATGGCATTTCTTAATCTTCTTCACTTGTTCTGTCTGCATAAAATCCTTGTACTGTATGTGGATTTCCCATCACAGGACTGTATTACTGGTAGGAAGAACTGTCTGTGTTTCTGTACAGTGATGGCATTCTGAGATGCACTAAACACAACTTGCCTAGCAAAGGCCTCTGTGTAAGCTCTTCTCTGATGGACTTTGCTGATAATAAGACAGAGCAGCTTGCAGTGCATAGCACACATTCAAACTGTAGTAGAAAAAAGTTGACAGATGTACATAGTCTATAAAAAAAATTAGAAAATTACTTTTAGAAGCTTCTAAAACAAATAACTGATAACAAAATAATGGGATCTGATTTGAAGGTCATCACCAGAACAAAACCTACCTTGTTTAAGGAGTGCTCCCTGATCAAAGATCAAACGCCTTGAAAATAGAAAAAGGATGCAACATCATAATAGTTTTTGGGTGTTTGGTCCTCCCAAAACAAAGGAATGTTAAGAGATCAAAAGTCATAACAGTGAAACCCAAATAATTATGGAATATAATATATATTTTCATTCAGTCTTAAACAAAACATTATATGTATCCCCAAAACAATGTCATCTAAAAATACAACTTGACACGCAAAAAGCAAGTCCTTATGGGATAAAGCTATTTTTGGATAGTGAGGAGTCATATGCACATACCTAAGCTGTTTGACTTTTTTTTTTTTTTTTTTGGTCTACATTATGTGTTTGTTTTTTAATGTAAAGGTGTCTTTTTCTTTAAACTATTTATTATTTGTTTATTTTTATTTTAATTGTTGAACTTTTTACTTCACCACAAGAGGCTTGAACATGGGATCTCTGATCCCCAGTGCAATATACTACAATACATATTATTATAGGTTTCCTACGTGTAATAGGGAATGGCAGTGATGAGGCCATTGATCGGCCTTCTGGCTGCCATGGCAATATGCCAATGAATTTATAAGGAAGATCACTTTGACCCACCACTTTAATAGCAGGAATACCGATTCCAAATTTAATTCTGACCTAGCCAAGGCTATAAGCCCCAATAATCCATCTACGTCTGAGAACGCCTCTCAAATTATTCACTCTGGACTAAGACCCAAGTCCAACTTCTACCCTGTTCACCACAAGCGTTGTCATATTGAAACTTTTTATGCCCTAGTGGCCACCTGAATTCATGAGTCTGGGAGCAGGTGCCAGTTTATCTAGCCATAAGAATAATTTGAATAAAGAAGAGAGAAGTGCTTTACGCTCATTATGCTCCAATAGGGATATCGTTATAAGGAATGCTGACAAGAGGGAGGCATTGTGATCCAGTCCAGAGCTGATTACCTTAAGGAAGCCTGGCATCTTCTATCTGACGAAGAATATTATACAGTGCTATCTACTGATCCTACCCAGGCGCATACAGTGGCCTACCATCAACTTGTTAAGAAGGGATTTGAAGAGGGGATCCTAAATAATAAAGAAAGGGACTTCTTAACAATCACTAATCCTTGTGTATCTCTATTTTATCATCTACCTAAGATACACAAAAGTTTGACTGATCCCCCAGGAAGTTTGACTGATCCCCCCATCATCTCAGGTTTAAAATCCCTTATATGGAACCTCTCACAGTATATGGACACGCATATTCAACCTTTGGTCAATAATCTTCCTTCACACCTAAGGGACACCACCCATTTACTGTCAGACATCCTGGAGAAACCATGGGAGTCCACCTACCTATGGGCCACGCTTGATGTGGCAGCACTTTACACAAATATTCCCCATGTAAAGGGCCTATCTGCCATCAGGAACGCTCTGACCGAAAGCTCCAACTTCCCACAATGTCAACAGATCTTCATCATTGATGCCATCAAGTTTATTCAAGAACACAATTTGAATTCCAAAAACGTATATTCGTGCAGCGACGCGGCACCGCTATGGGCGCGAAATTCGCACCAAGCTATGCAAATCCTTAACAGCCAGTTCAAAAAAGAATACATTTACAGTTCAAGGTCATGGTCATCTAAAGTCGTGTATTATAAGAGATACTTCGACGACCTCTTGTTTATATGGAATGGCACAGTCGACAAATTTAACAATTTCACTTATACTCTCAATCAAAATGACTTGGGGTTTAAATTTTCGGGCAAAACTAGTCCAAGTGAGATTGAATATTTGGATCTGGTCACGAATATCAGCACTAAGACTTACTTTAAAGAAGTGGATTGCAATGGTTTTCTGGATTACCGTAGCTGCCATTTTACGAAAATGGAAGCAGAATGTCCCTTTTGCACAATTCAAGCGGATGAAGCGCAATTGCACACCAGAGTTGGTTTATGAATTACAAAGTGCCACTTTAACTCATAGATTCCAGGAGAATCCAAAAGTTTCACTCACCAACAGGTTGAATTGCTCTTCCTCATATGTTGTGTACCTTTTAGAATGTCCCTGTGGCCAGCAGTATATTGGTCATACTACCATGTCCCTTAGAGTGAGACTGAACAAACATCGCTCAAATGTGATTAATGGGTACCTTAAGCACAGTGTGTCCCAGCATGCGGCCAGATATCACAATTGTCAATTTGTTGGCTTTAAAATGACTCCTATTGACTATATCCCACTGACCTAACATATTTGAGGCGCTTAAACGCAAAGAAATCTTTTGGATTTATAAATTTGACTTTGTCACCTAAAGGTCTCAACGAGGCCCTTAAAGACATCACTCATTGATGGCCCTGTGATCAGCTGTAGTATCTTATATAGTTACATATGGTTTCATGTATAGTGGACTTTTATGTATATATTCATTGATATATGTGGGTATTAATGGGACTTCCACGTGTTCTTATAAAAAAATTTGTATTTATATATTTATTTAATTTTGTATTTATTTAATTCAGGTTTCTTAAACACCTCATGTCAAATACTGACTACTTTTATATATTTATATATTTATTATTTATTTATTTTGCCTCGTAATATACATTTTATATGTCACTGGCCCTTCTAATTTGGATTTGAACTTATGACTTACATATTTTATATATATATATATTTTTTTTGATCATCCTTCCTTTGCCCATTTTATATATGCCTCGCTCATTTTGACAGTTCTCTCTTTAACACAGCCTTTTAATAACTGTAATGTGAGGCTTCCTTTATTCCTATGTCAATTGCCCCCACCAGCGTTCTCTGCACATATCCTGTGCAGTTACGTTGTCTCTGTAATTGCTGGTAGTGTCTTCGGCCGCTCGTCGGAGTACGGATTATGCTCTACTGCACATGCGCAATCTAAGATCCTCGTGCATGCGCAGTACTTTTCATCCGGACACCGCTGTGTAGCGGCAGGCAGTGAGCGTTTTGCTGTGTGACGCGGCTTCCTGGTTTGACCACTACTTAATAGCAGCCACCTCACACTGGGCAGACATGTTTTTTTGAGCCCAGAGAGAGAGGTAAGTTCTGCTACACTCACTAGACTGATGGTTTTTGCTTGTTTGTCAAATGCATATTTGTCCAAACCATGGGTCCTTAGTGACCTCTTTTATACTAGACTCCATGCTGCAATGTTTTAGGGCAATTGATACATTTATATATATATCCTTTGATAAGTATGCCTTCAGAGCTTTGGGCCCTACATCCTTGTTTGGAAAATCTTTACCTACAGATACTTGTGGTTTTAAATCCTTCACAGGACATAATTATTATTTTATTGTTCTATGTTGCCAACTATAACAAAAAGTACTCGGTAACAATCCAATATGTTTCAAATTATTATGCTGTATTTTCAGTACTCTGTGTATATGATTTTATATGATCATATGTTTATATGATTTTATGTTCTATGCATATTGTTTTAAGGTGAATATTTGCACTTGAAAAAGGGCCTAAGTAGCCCGAAACATGTTGTGCTTAATAAAACTTTTGTTGTATCCACTTGGGTGAGCGCTTCTTTGCCTGTTCTTCTGAGGAAATTGATCCAAATTTGATGGCATTATATCGGACCCTGAAATATTTTAACGGGGGATCCAATGCATAGTTCTTGCCCCAACCCCTTGGATGCCGTGATTGCTATTGGAGATACTTCGGCTAGTCATTGGCCTCAACTGTTTAACACAGCCGAGTGCTGGAGGTAATTCCATGGCATTGCGGCATTGAGTGTTAACTATATACTTAGCAATGTGTAATAGAACAACGCAGAGTGGGAAGGGGTTAAGAGTTGGAATACGAGTTGGAATATACAAAAACTAAAGCAGAATATGTAGTCCTACAGCAATTCTAACTCACCCCCACTACACACAGAGCAGAGACATTACACAACATTACATAGTCGTTGGCAATTATATACACTAAGTAAAAATGGACAGTTTTATTTCTTCAATACAATGTATACTGTATAAGTGGAATCATCTTCTGCTTAGAATACATGCTACAGCAGAACTAATATTTATTCCCATCTATCACAGGCTTATACACAGCAATAAATTATGTCTTGTGACTTCATTGCTTATATTTTGATAGGCGTGCCTTGTTTAGCTCGTAATGACTTAGAAAAATAAGTTGAGGACCTGCAATGTTTTCAAAAGATACTGTGACCTGTTATATCAGCCTAATGTATTTCCCCTCTAACTGGGAAATTTATCAATGGTTTATAAAGGAAAACATTGGAAATGACACTTGGCATCATCTTAGCTTAGCAAATGTCTGGAAAAAACAAGATTATATTTGTTTTCACAAACTCCCTTGGGGTGGGATATGCTCTTAATTTAAGCAATAGTATAGTAAATATCACAGCAAAGACTAGTTTACTGAAAATTGTTAGAATTACAGTACAGCTGGCAAAACATGCTTTTCAACAGAATAGCCAAGGAGTTAAAGGTACAGTGTATACCAGTGATCTCATCTAGGATTACATCAGTTGAAGGATTTTAAAATTATAGATTCATTTCTGGAAACTATTTGATGCAACCCCATGCTTGCTACATTCACTCTAAATTTCACCTCCATTTTGTTTGGACTTCTCTGAATTGATTGAAAGATTAGCAATTTTCTTAAATGCTGTTTTGAATTATTTAAGGGGTGCAAATAGGGGGATGTATGATAGTTTCTAACATATTTGCCTTAAAAAGTAGTCTGTCAACAGTAAATTTAAGATGCCGTGGTCGCGTTTAATCCCGGCATTTAAAGTGTTAACAGCTGTTAGCAGTGGGTGCCTGCTGTATTATATAGTTGGGTGCCTGCTGTATTATATAGCTGGCATGCGCTGTTTATAGAGAGAGTTCAGCTTCTGACCCCTCTCCATTAGAGATGAGCGAACAGTAAAATGTTCGAGGTTCGATATTCGTTTCGAGTAATCCCTCAATATTCGACTACTCGAATCGAATATCGAACCCTATTATAGTCTATGGGGGGAAAATGCTCATTTCAGGGGTAGGCAACGTTCGATCAAATTATACTCGGGTCTGGGCAGAGCCGACTGCACATGCCCGCACTACAAGCGGACATGCGCAGTCGGCTCTGCCCAGTCCCGATGCCTGGCAGAGTGAATGAAGAACCAGAAGATGCCACAGGGACGCAGCGCGGAAAAGACTTCTAAAGGTAGGAGAAGAACCAGCGTTGATTGGCCGACTGTATAGCATTCGGCCAATCAATGCTGGTTCTGCATCAAACTTTTCCATTCGAATAGCGAGTGGTACTCGATCGAGTATGAGTATTTCGAATACCGTAGTATTCAATTGAATACCTACTCGATCGAGTACTACTCGCTCATCTCTACTCTCCATACATCTCCATGCAACCAATGACATACATTTTTTTTTTTTAAAGCATACTAACCTTGTTCCCAGTTCTCGGTGTTTCACAGAACAGTCTGGTCCTGCTGCTCCATGTGTTTTCTTCCCGTGCAAGTTCCCACCTCACATGACCACTGAGGCCTGTGATTTCCTATGTCCTTTCCTTAGGCTGATGATTCTCCACAGTGGCCATGTGCCAGCTAAGATAAACAGGTGGCCTAGGGACAGGTTACCCGGGGCATCTCAGTGCAGCAGAGACCTCCACCGGAAGACAACACCATCTTTAAATTTTAAACTTTTTTTTCCAAGTTGGTATTTCTTGAGAATTTCTCCAGCTTGGTTTTCTTCAAGGGTAACAATAATGGGTTTATTGCCTCTGTTCAGTTATTTCCTTAACAAATGACTCATATTACAATCCTTGTGCTTTGAACAACTTTCTAGAGTTATAAATTTTCATCCAAGTTTAAGTCAAGAAATATATAAATAGTGTAATATAGGACAACTAATTAAGAAATCGTATGAACCATGTCTTAGCCAACTGCTTTTGTGTTTACAGTCTTCAGGGAGACATGAAAGGTCAAGACAGTTGGTAGATAAATTAACAATGTTTGTTTTCAGTAAATCTAATTTGGATTTCTTAATTAAATCCATAATTACACAAAATAATTATGTAATATGAAAAGAAAATGTGGAGTAACACTCATCAGCAATTTACCGTACAATGAGCAATTATTTTACTGCCCCAATACACTGTTATCCCTGGAATATCCAGTATTAACTTGTAAGGAACTGCCAACATGGTTTTGGATAATATAAACTGTTGGTATAAAACTCTTGAGTACCATTAACAATCTGTAACAGAACCATTTATAATACTGGTATTTCCTGTTGTAGAGACCTCAGACCACTGGTGTGACTGCTACTTTTACACCCCGTATGGGTATAACTTTGGTTTAATTAGTAATATGCATTCACTTCCCTAAAAATGTTTTATTCATTGGTTACCTAAAGACTATGTAAAATATTTATATATCTAATACCACTAAAAACATCTCTATTTTTATGCCCAGGCATACTGTCAGGTCAATCTAAGGCCATATTTTTGAGGGCTCCTATTTTCACAATGCAATGACCAACAAATGTCCAAGATGTAATATGATCTAATCTACATCTGATGTAGCAGAGCCGAGGGTGCACTAGAACCCCTGTGCAAACTCAGCTCACGCTAATAGAATGCATTGGCCAGTGCTGATTGGCCAATGCATTGAATGCATGAATGTGTGTGCTAAGAATGTGTGTGCATTCAGCTCTACTTCATCGGGCTAATAGAATGCATTGGCCAATCAGCGCTGGCCAATGCATTCTATTAGCGTGAACTGAGTTTGCACAGGGGTTCTAGTGCACCCTCGGCTCTGCTACATCAGATGTACATCATCTGATGTAGCAGAGCCGAGTGTGCATCAGATGTAGCAGAGCCGAGTGTGCATCAGATGTGTAGTTGAGCAGAACTGGCTCAGCACTGCTAAGTCTCTGCATTCGCATAGGAATGCATTGGCCAGCCTTCGGCCAATCAGCGCTGGCTCTGGCGGAGGAGGCGGAGTCTAAGGTCGGACCTGAATGGAGACTGGTGTGGAGCGATCTTAGACTCCGCCTCCTCCAGCAGAGCCAGCGCTGATTGGTCGAGTTCCGTACTCTGGCCAATCAGCGCTGTCCAATGCATTCCTATTGGAAAACGTTTATGTCACAAAAATCACAATTACACACCCAATAGAGCCCCAAAAAGTTATTTTTAATAACATTCCTACCTAAATAAAGGTTATCCCTAGCTATCCCTGCCTGTACAGCTATCCCTGTCTCTTAGTCACAAAGTTCACATTCTCATATGACCCGGATTTGAAATCCACTATTCGTCTAAAATGGAGGTCACCTGATTTCGGCAGCCAATGACTTTTTCCGATTTTTTTCGATGCCTCCGGTGTCGTAGTTCCTGTCCCACCTCTCCTGCACTGTTATTGGTGCAAAAAAAGCACCAGGGAAGGTGGGAGGGGAATCAAATTTTTTTGGAGTTTGCCACGTGATGTTCGATTCGAATTGAACACATCAAACAGCCTGATATCCGATCGAACATGTGTTCGATAGAACACTGTTTGCTCATCTCTAATTGTGATCACTTTATGGAAACATAGGCTTGAAAAATTGTACAGTTCTGTGTAGTGTCACAATGATATGCCATACTGATGTGAATAAAGTGCCTTGGTTGAGATGTAGTGGAGGTGGAAATGCCAGTACTGGGGACCTGTATTGGCAAGTGGTGAATCCTGCCTGACAGTATAAGGCTGAGTTCACACATAAGTCAAAGATAGACAACCAACCAAAAATAAGCAACCTAAAGTATATGCGTATATGCATGGGTTCCTTTAAACTATACCAAGCCCTGAAGAAATCTGTGTCCTCACCATACACATAAATATCCGCAAGAAAAGCAATTGTGAGTATGACACTTAGTATAAAAAAGAATATACTATACATCCAGTTTAGGTCAATAAACTTGTCATAATTTTATTTATTACATCATACACATATATAAAAGATGGACATTAGAAGGGGAATCTACAAATACAAACTGACTGGGTAAAAGTGAAGTGCAACAGATGGTATGTGGTCCCTTTAAGTATTTACATACAATGGAATACACATGGATTAAGCTAATGCCAGAAAAGGACCTCAGCATTGGAGTCCCTTATACACCGTGTGTGGGCATTATATACACATAGCAATAGTATCAATAGCCGCTGAGGTATATATCATGAGTGGCCACTAAGTTATACACATTGCCACAACAGCTCAAAGAAAGAGCTAGAAGTTTAAAGTTACCATGTGGTCCAATATATGTCTCCTATCCATTAAAGTAATAGCATTGATACACACATTGGTGACTATAACAACATAGGTTCACATGTATCCTATACCACTATATACAGGTTTAATATCACTGTGGCTTACCCATGTTGCCAATAGGAGGTATACAAGTCAGGACAGGCACTCACTCCCCAGTACCTGACGCACGTTTCGGCTATGCAGCCTTCGTCTGTATGGCATTCGGCCAATCAACGCTGGTCAATGCATTCCTATGGAAAAAGTCAGCTCCCACATATCACAAGCTGACAGGGATCCCAACATAATACAGTGATTTGGGCATGTTAGATGCCCCCAAACATGCTTCCCCTGCTGTCCCAGTTGCATTCCAGGGTGTTGGCATCATTTCCTGGGGTGTCATAGTGGACTTGGTGACCCTCCTGAGTTGAATAGTGGTTTCCCCCTAAACGAGTATTTTTTCCCCATAGACTATAATGGGGTTCGATGTTCGATCGAACAGTCGAGTATTGAGCAACTACTCGAATCGAACTTCGAACTTCGAACATTTCACTGTTCGCTCATCTCTAGTTTTTAGCTTATCCTGAATAATAAAAGAATTCATCAAGATATTCCATAATCCATAGAAATGCAACTAATCAAGCTATAATATTTATTCTTCTAGACAGCTATATGTAGGATGTGACAATATCCCTAAACACTTTACTTGTGATGTGCTTTGCAAATGTGCTTGTACTCACCAGGAAGTCTACAATTTCCTACAATGAAACTTGCCAGGGGGTACATTCCTGAGTTAAACAGAGCTCAGACTTGCAAGACTCCAAAAGAAAGAAAAATTGGTAATTCTACATAATAAAAGCATATAAAAAGAATTATCTGCGCAGTTTGATGCCAAAGCACGCAATAGAGCCTGTATTTTATTATGTGTTTCTATGGCTATTATAATTCAGATTTAGATGTTACTTTGGGTCTTCCATTACACAGTAAATGAGATATACCACTGACAATGAATTAATACAATGTGTTCAATGAATTACTAATCACTTGACAGGCAATGGGAATTCTGGAAAAAGAATCCAATGTAACTGAACTTTTGGAAAGACAAGGAGCAATGTGAGATAAAGAACAAGAACACAACTATTTAGAAAAGTCCTTCTTATCGGTAACTTTAATTGAACTGCATTTTGTATCAGAAAAAAGAGACTTTATATAGTTAATCCATTTGTGACACAAAGCAGACTCTGTGCTTACCATTGCTGACCCTAAGGATATATATATAATATCTGTCAATCATCCAGACTATGTACCAGCAAGCCAGAAAACAATATAAAACTTTTAATAATACAATCTTCAAAACATCCCATAAGGCATAGTGTCAACTCAAAAAAATGAATAACACAGAAAACAATAAACATTTTGTGATTACTCGTAAAGAAAACAGCAGCTACTGGCACATACCAGGTTATCACCATACATCTTCTGAACAAGTATATTAATTGATTAAGATAGATGGATGTTACCCATGGAATAGCATCATACAATGAATAATGTTCGGCAGAGTCACATTCAGGGTTATACCTGTTGGGTGAAATTTAGTATTCCAAAAACTCTATCCCTGTTACGCATTTAAGCTACTGAATTTCACCCATGAAACGGAGTCCATGTGTTGACTGGATTCACAGGCCTGAATCAAATGCTAGTAGAAGGACTCCTAGCATAATAATTATCTATGATCCTTTCCCTCCCAGTGATATACTGTACTATGCCATACTATAATCATTATGGGTCAATATGTCGCTGGGAGGCAGATAACTATTATGCTAGAATCCCCTCTCCCAATATACTGTTCAGACTAGCAAGTCCAACCAACACATAGACCGAGTTTTACGGGTTGTATGAATGGAGGGAAAGAGAGTAAGTTGCTCTGGCCCTTAATCCCCAAATTACGATAGCACTATATAAGTAAGTAAAATAATCAAATAAATAAACTAATTAATTAATTAATTAATTACTTCTACCTTACCACATCATGGCTCCTTCAAACGGTTCATTTGAAGGGGTGCTTTGAGCCATACCCCCACCAATCTGATGGTAGAGGGTCAATCCTAACAACAAGCCATCAGTACCCTGTACCAGGGTCCTGAAAAGCCCCTTTATATAAGGTGAAGGGGTAATGGTACAATTTGTTTACTTTTATTTAATCAAAATAGGTTCAAAATTCTATTTCTAATTTTAATTTGTGGTATTTTAGAGCTCAGAGCTCTGTTTTTTTTTTTCCCTTCTGTTAATTTATTTGAAGGAGTTAAGAAACTCACAACCTTGTAGCAATGTTGGCTCTTTATACTAAGTAGAACTGAATGTGATGCTATCCATATGGGAACATTTGTGATATCCATTTTCTGTATGAAGTGCCTCTATAGACCTCTGTTATTAGGCGTTTTCTTACATTTTCCTTGCTACGTGAATCTTAAGAGTGTCTTACATCAGTGCAACTTTAGAATATAGATTATTTGGTTTATTTCCATGACAGTAAGTTAAGGTAGTGAATTCGTTTGCATGAATCTGTTCACTGCATCTGCCACAAGCTGCCCCCACAATACCCCCTCGGGGTGCCCAAATGACTGTGAGCTAAATGAACCATATTATTGTCTTGATATTAAAAGAGAGAGAGAGAAATAAGTGCTTGATGCTCTTCTTTAGATAGTAAAAAATAACCGCAAGATAAAACACAGGCAGAAGAAGTTTTGTTTTTTTTTTGCTTCCAAGCGGCAAAACCTTGACTATTCTTCACTGACATTATGCAAAAGTCAATTCCTTATATGCTCAATAATTAATGTAGAATCATAACAAAATGTTGTTAAATGGTCACTAACAATATAGACAGTCTAGTCTGATATACTACATGTGAGCTACTTTATAAACTGGCAAGGCAAAAGATCTACTACCCACTTCTTGTGGACGGGGCCGGGGCGGGCCTGTGGGCAGGGCGTGTATATGAGCGGGGCCGGGCATGTGGGTGGGGTCGGACGGAACGTGAGAGCAGGAGACAGCGGCGTTCTGTGGCCGCCCAGGGATCCCTGGTGTCTGCTTCTTCACAGCGCAGGCTGAGAGTTATCTCTGGACACTGGCAGCCTGGGGCTGCGGCAGCCTCGCCTGCCAGTGTCCGGAGATGACTCTCAGCCTGCGCTGTGAAGAAGCAAACACCGGGGATCCCTGCATCCCTAAGAGCAGGCAGCGTGTCATCCTCCGGAGCTGCTGCTGCCCGGCCTGCAAGTGTCTGGAGTGCTTGTTCACAGCGCAGGCTTAGAGTCGACCCTGACTGCATCCCGCGATCAACCCTACGTCCTTTGCGATCGACCGGTAAATCGAGATCGACGTATTGGGCACCCCTGTACTAGAGCATGTGAATCTAGACAAAAATGTAATGCACGATAACTTTTCTTTCATCCGTTTTCAGTATAGAAATGGTGGAAACCATGCAGACCCCAATATAGTCTACAGTATCCGTGGGGGTCTGGAGGTCTCCTTCTGAACCTAGCATGAGAAAAGTCTACTTATGTACTTGGATCTTCTTCTTGCTGGTTGTGTTATTGCTGATAGGTTGCTAGTCATAGACAACAAGAAGCAAGTAGTAATTATAATGAATAATGAATACTGTACACATAAAAAAATGAGCAATTCCCATATTACAAAATGTTTGGACTATTTAAATGTAAATTATTAATCCCATATGATAGATTCCATAGCAGGGAAAAAAATGAAAATGTCTAGACCATTGTTTTACCTCCCAAAATAATGGAAATAAAAAGTTATCAAAAAATGATATGTACCCCATAATAGTACCAACAGAAATGTCAATTCATCGAACATAAAAAGATCCTTACAAAGATCCCCTCTGTAGAGGGAAATACAAAAAGTTATGAACGATAGAAATAAAATATTGTTTTAAAAATTATTTTTTAATTATGTTAAAGATAATAAAGCACATAACTTTGGTATCACTGTGAATGTATTGATCCATAGAATAAAGTTAATTTTCTCTTTTTACCACATGATAAATGCTGTGAAAATAAAACCCATGAGAATATAGGGCAATTGCATTTGTATTTTTTCAATTTTACATTATTCTGATTTTTTTTTTCACCTTTCCAATACATTGGGAAATTTTAAAATTTTCTGTGACAAATAAGCTCAATATAGTGTGTGTGAACAGAAAAATGAAATGCTTTTGCTTCTGGTGTGTAGGTGTAACACAGAAAAATGCAAAAGTGAAAAACGGTTGTTGTTGAAAGGGATTGAATAACGTGTTAACTTTAGAATTGTCATACAGTCCTATGAAAAAGTTTGGGCACCCCTATTAATCTTAATCATTTTTAGTTCTAAATATTTTGGTGTTTGCAGCAGCCATTTCAGTTTGATATATCTAATAACTGATGGACACAGTAATATTTCAGGATTGAAATGAGGTTTATTGTACTAACAGAAAATGTGCAATATGCATTAAACCAAAATTTGACTGGTGCAAAAGTATGGGCACCTCAACAGAAAAGTGACATTAATATTTAGTAGATCCTCCTTTTGCAAAGATAACAGCCTCTAGTCGCTTCCTGTAGCTTTTAATCAGTTCCTGGATCCTGGATGAAGGTATTTTGGACCATTCCTCTTTACAACAATTCAAGTTCAGTTAAGTTTGATGGTCGCCGAGCATGGACAGCCCGCTCCAAACCATCCCACAGATGTTCAATGATATTCAGGTCTGGGGACTGGGATGGCCATTCCAGAACATTGTAATTGTTCCTCTGCATGAATGCCTGAGTCGATTTGGAGCTGTGTTTTGGATCATTGTCTTGCTGAAATATCCATCCCCGGCGTAACTTCAATTTCGTCACTGATTCTGGAACATTATTCTCAAGAATCTGCTGATACTGAGTGGAATCCATGCGACCCTCAACTGTAACAAGATTCCCGGTGCCAGCATTGGCCACACAGCCCCAAAGCATGATGGAACCTCCACCAAATTTTACAGTGGGTAGCAAGTGTTTTTCTTGGAATACTGGTTTTTTTGGACGCCATGCATAACTCCTTTTTGTATGACCAAACAACTCAATCTTTGTTTCATCAGTCCACAGGTCCTTCTTCCAAAATGAGGCTGGCTTGTCCAAATGTGCTTTTGCATACCTCAGGCGACTCTGTTTGTGGTGTGCTTGCAGAAACGGCTTCTTTCTCATCACTCTCCCATACAGCTTATCCTTGTGTTATATTCACTGTATTGTTGACCGATGCACAGTGACACCATCTGCAGCAAGATGATGCTGCAGCTCTTTGGAGGTGGTCTGTGGATTGTCCTTGACTGTTCTCACCATTCTTCTTCTCTGCCTTTCTGATATTTTTCTTGGCCTGCCACTTCTGGGCTTAACAAGAACTGTCCCTGTGGTCTTCCATTTCCTTACTATGTTCCTCACAGTGGAAACTGACAGGTTAAATCTCTGAGACAACTTTTTGTATCCTTCCCCTGAACAACTATGTTGAACAATCTTTGTTTTCAGATCATTTGAGAGTTCTTTTGAGTAGCCCATGATGCCACTCTTCAGAGGAGATTCAAATAGGAGAACAACTTGCAATTGGCCACCTTAAATACCTTTTCTCATGATTGGATACACCTGGCTATGAAGATCAAAGCTCAGTGAGGTTATAAAACCAAGTTTGTGCTTCAGTAAGTCAGTAAAAAGTAGTTAGGAGTATTCAAATCAATAAAATGATAAGGGTGCCCATACTTTTGCACCGGTCAAATTTTGGTTTAATGCATATTGCACATTTTCTGTTAGTACAATAAACCTCATTTCAATCCTGAAATATTACTGTGTCCATCAGTTATTAGATATATCAAACTGAAATGGCTGCTGCAAACACCAAAATATTTAGAACTAAAAATGATTAAGATTAATAGGGGTGCCCAAACTTTTTCATAGGACTGTATGTTTTGTGGCATTTCTATGGATTTTTTTTTTACTATGTACTTTTTTTGTCTTCATACAACTAAATATTAAAAGGCATACTGCCATGGTAGGCCTGAGGGCCTTTGTTGGAAAATGGCAACTATTGGCATCTTGAGTTGTGGAGAGTTATGGAGACACAAGAAGCTCCCACCTTTGTAATGCTTGGTTCACATCTGCGTTCGGTATTCCGTTCGGAGAGTCTGCATGGGGACCCACCGAACGGAATACCGAACGCAACTGCAAGCAGTGTGCAGAGAAAGCGCAAGGACCCCATAGACTTTGATGTTGTCCGTGTGCTTGCCGCGCACTGCCCGCATGAATCATGAAGGCAGGAAAGTAGATTGTGAACTACTTTCCTGTCCGCATGATCCGTGCGGAGATCTGATGGCAAGCACACAGACCCCATTATAGTCTATGGAGTCTGTGTGCTTTCACTGGCACACTGCAGTTGCGTTTGGTATTTCGTTTGGGAGGGTCCTCATGCAGACTCTCCGAACGGCATACCGAACGCAGATGTGAATGAGGCCTTAAACCATTGACCGTAGCTTCTAAGTGGTTAAATGGCAGTACTCTCCTATACTAAACACTGCTGTGGAAGCCTTGCAGCCAGTTAATGCCAGGCTCCTGCAGTAAAGCTAATGTGCTACCCAATCACCGTGCATGCCATGGAGTCTTAAAGGTATTTTCCACTTTGTATTTTTTATTTTAATTTACTTGCTTATATGATAAGAAGACATACAGTTTTCTAATATAGAAATATTTATAATTCTGCTCATACCAGTTTGTAATCCCTGTCTTTAAAATACAGACTGTTATAGGTTCATTTCTAACCAAAGGGCAAAGTTTGTATGTTTTCCTCGTGTTTGCGTGAATTTCCTCTGGGTACTTTGGTATCCTACACACTCTAAACCCATACTGATAGGGAATTTAGATTCTACTTGGGATAGTGTTGGTAATATCTCTGTAAAGCACTGCGGAATAATATGACGCTAAGTGAACAAAATAAATAAATAATAAATTAAATAATTTAATCAGATTAAACATGACATCTGTCATGTGACCCTTCAGTAACCCAGAGGACACTGCTTAATTAATGTGACTGGCATACGGAATATTGTGGCTTGTGCTTCTAGCACTGGGTGTTTGAGCTCGAAGTCTTTCATCCACTGTCCCAGGAGCGATTACTACTGTAAGGTGCAGTTACCACTTCCACTGCATCTACAGTACTGAGGCTGTCATAAGAGCATTGTGGCTGTTATGGAGTTATTGTGGCTATCCTAGAGACATTGTACCTACATGGAGGTATTGTGACTGGAATACAGAATATTATGGCTATTGTCTCTAGCACTGGATAACTGAGTCACAAGTCCCATGTCCCAGTGTCCCAGTCAGAATACGAATTTCATTTGCCCCGCCACCTCGACAGCACTGATAGCACTGTGGCTTTATAAAAATAATAGCAACTTCCTCCTACACTGTACTCATCGTGTTCTGAGTGTTTTCAGAAGCAGGGCCCCTGCCTTCCATTTTACTAGTAGTTGCCATTGAGCCACAATGCTGTTGGTACTAACTTTTCTAGAGTCTCCATTTTAAATATATTCCCTAAAGTCTCCAGCGTGTATAAATTGTGCTTAAATTCCCTACAAACTGCCTGACTTTCAAATCCTCTTTAGATATATGTATTTTTTTATGTGACTGTTCTAATGAAATTTAGATTTAGAAAATACTTACTGTAATATTTCCCCATTAACTCTTTTTAAAGTCATATAAAGATTCATATAAAACCACCCTCTAATGCTGAAGAAGCTCCATGCATACACATTGCTTATTATAGGCGAGATTATCCTACACTGTAATTGTAAAGGGAGTTTTAAATCAACATAATGTGTATAGAATTACCCTATGCTGATAAAAACGCAATATATTTTTAAGGCTAAATCCAGTGGGTTTTGTAAGAATAGATATTCCAGCTTAGGAGAAAATTCACATTTAATGTCATTTCTTTATAGTGATTCAATGGATAAACAATTTACAATGATATTTTTACATTTCTACAAACCACCTTCACACAGGCAATTTTATAATGATAGTGATAATGCTTTAATCAGATTAAAGTCTCTAGAAATAGGCAGAATGTCTTAGATAACCTCTCTTTATTTTGCCCCATTGTGTAGGTAGGTGTAGGGTTAGGTGCAAGACAGATACTTAGACACAACTTCTATATCTTACCATCCAAGAAGTCTGCATTCTCATGCATCCATTTTTTAGTCTGCCTTCCCCAGGTTCACTCTGTGTGTGTGGGTATACTCCCTAACTATTTACGATGGTACTGTCTTACAAGTATGGTTGTGCCATCCTCTTGAAGACACTGTGAATCAGAGTATTTTCTAGCTGTGGCACTCTGTACTCCAAGGCAAGCACTGTGCATGGTGGCAAATATAGTAGCAAATACATGATAGGGCCTTGATCCCCCAATACACTGTCTACCAAAAAGTATTTAGACACCCATACAAATGAAAATACTGTATCTATGGTCATGATGTACGTCACGCCTTCCACCGTTAAATAGGAAACAGCATTGGCATTAGTGCATTGGCTTTAGTCGCATGCAGAGATGCCACGAAATGCAGAGTTGTCTGATTTCGAGAAAGGGGTAATTGTAGAGTACCACAGAAATGGTCGATCCTTAAGGGACATAGAAAGCAAACTGAATTATCCAAAATCGATAGTGACCTATGTGATTATGAAGTGGAAGGTGAACGGTGATTGTCAGAATGTGCCACGATTCGGCAGACCCCCGAAACTGGGAGATAGAGACCGACGAGTGCTGGGCAGAGTAACCGCACCCAACCGATGGCTCATACACCATGGTGATGAGAAAATATTTTTTTCTCAGTGGAACATTTTTAAAGTTTCCTATTATATTCAGTGCTGTGCATAAAATGTCTTTAGCTTTTAAGTGTAGAAAAATGCTGCTTCAAAAAAAGAAGCAAGAACGCTTTCTGAAATAGTAGTATTAAAAATTGTTTTTGTAAATTAACAAAATTTAAGGGGTGTTCCCATGAACATAACAATTTAAAATTTGTTGATAATTAAAGGGATCCTATCACTCAGACACAATTTTTTCTAGATACCATGTCGGAATAGCCTTAAGAAAGGCTATTCTTCTCCTACCTTTCGTGGTTTTCAACGCCGTTCGCCTACACAGCCGCTTGCACAGTATTGTAAGCAGCCATTTTCTCGAGGCCTGTGGGCATGCACAGTCTACTCTGCCCAAGGCCCGATGGCTAGAAGTTACAAGCCACCGCTGGAAGAAGAAGCTGAAGAGGACGCTGCTGACAAAGATAGCGGCAGCACTGGAGAGAGTTCTATCGCAGCATTGGGGACGCCCCCAGTGCTGCGAGAGTGCTAATTTGCCGGGATTGTAGGCGAATGGCGGAGTGGAGAAGACGACTAAAGGTAGGAGAAGAATAGCCTTTCTTAAGGATATTCCGACGTGGTACCTAGAAAAAATTGTGTCTGAGTATTAGGATCCCTTTAAGTAATTAAAAAGTTATCTCAAATGTTGCAGCATTTTCAAGATTTTTTCTAAATATCTTACTGGTGACAGTCTGTTGTTGTAATTGATTGGAATGGATGCGACCATAAATGCAGCATCTTTCAAGGTCAGAAAATTAGCCATGATTTTCTTATTCTGGCCCTGTGTAACATCTTTGCCGATTTGGCACTGCATCGCTTGACTGTTACTGACCCTTGGCTAGCTGACCTCTCTTTGTTGTTGTTCGTCTTGTCTCCGTTTTGTGTTTCATGTATACAGGAAGGGAACGTCTTTGTGGTTGCCGCCTATTACATAGGATAGGGCCTGGCAATAGGAAGGGTCAGTTGGGGGATTCAGCTTAGGGCTCACTGTCTCTTGTGTCCCGTCCCAGGGTTCCCTAACTACTGTGTAACACCCTGCTTGATAACCCAACTACAATAAGGAAATCATAGCTGGGTTTCTGACAGGTCCCAAACAATAGAAAGTTCCTGCATTCCTAGTCATATAAATTGGCAACCGATCAAGGCCACTAAGTTAAAATCTCTAAAACTCTGCCAAATTTTGAGCTGCTTATATTTGCAAAAATGCAAATTTTTGAAATTATCTACAAATTTAAATATGGCTATGTTTGTTGGAAAACCTAACCAAAACTGTAAATTAAATCATTATTTGTTGTAAAGATTTTCCAAGATATCTTTAAGAACTAACCACAGATCTTCAGATCTTGTTTTATTTTTGTGCATTTTTATGTGGAGGCCATTATATGTTACTGTGGGACGGGGGGCATTAGGGGCACTATACTGTGGTCATGATATTAAGGGGGCATTATATTGTTGGAGCCACAATGAGGGGCAATATATATATATATATATATATATATATATATATATATATATATATATATATATAACTGTAGGATCCATATTAAATTGGAAAATACTGTTGGGGCTAGAAAGAGAAGGGGGATGTTATTACGGTGGCCACAATAAGGGTGCCATTATAAGGTGGAAGTTACAAGAGGACATCATACAGTGTGAGGACCACAGGGGACACAACAAAATGTCAGAGCCACTAAATGGGCAATATATTGTGTGGGGAGAAAAAGGATATAATTGGGAATGATTGGGACAAATTTTGGCCCACCTTTAAGTCCCCTCAAAGTAGGGAGGCATGGACACCTTAGACACTTATTTCACAATATGTATTGCAAGACCAAGCTCAATTGCTGTATAATGTTTTATTAGTGCTAATTCAAGACACATCAAATGTACAGGCGGCGATGGACTGTTTATAGTCATTTTTACTGAGGATTAATGCTTTTCTACCTAAATGGTTTTTGAAAATAATACAAGAGGTTTTAGCACACATAGGGAGCTGTTCAATGTATCAGACTTGGGCCAGAAAGCTGTTAACACTAATATGTCTGACAAGTCCTTAAAGGAACTCAATACTGTCATTGTTCCATTTTCCAGACCTATGTACAGAGAAGGTCTAAACATGTTTATCCTTTAACCACATAATGACGTACAGTCAGTGTCTACAGGCAAGTGATAAGGTTGCATTATATGATATTGCTCATATGCTGGCTTAATACAAATAAGCCACAAATGTGTAATATCAGTAATTGATGTAATCAATTCCTCTGTATTAATTCCGATTTCATTGGAGCCTGAATAAGAGGCATAGCCGGTTTTCCCTGGAGATGCAGAAACCAGCAGCAAACAATCCTTAATTGTCCAGGAAACACATATTTGCCTCATTTGTGGTTCCTACTTTCTGTTAAATAAGGAAGAAAATTATACATTACTGGTATTTCTAGAAAAGTGATTAATTTGTTATTTTTATAGTCCTAGCAGCATGTTGTTCAGCTAAGCCTGCCAAGCTAATGGCTCCTGGCTTCCAAAAGATTGAATTCTGAAATGGCATTTCAGGAATCATTATCCCTGCATGAAGTATTACTAGTAGGAGGAAGCCCTGAGCGGATGCTGTGTTATAAGTGGCAAAGTCTTAATGCCAGGTGAGGTGACAGCTTAATTACTACAACTAGAAAGACCAAATCTGAAGACAGGTCCTCCAGAAATGATAAAGATTTACATATGAAACTGCATGAATAATGCACTCAGCATCAAACACTCATAAAACATATACAGAACACAACTAGGGTCAAGGAAAATAAACTCACATAGGCCTTTACATAAGCACAGAAACCCTATAGAGTGTGTTTATGAAAGCAGTACCATCACTTCTGTCCATAACTGTATTCTACTCAGACTAATAAAGGGGGTGAACCACATCCTCTCCTTATCCCCCCCCCCCCTTGGCAGCTTATACTGCTGGACCATCTTGGGAACATGGGCGGTCCGTGGATGTTTTGTATTTGTTTGTACTGTTTGTCTAATTGTGTATCTTCCTTTGTGTTCCTTTGGTACCTTTTTGTTATCTTTTAGGTCTATTTCAGGCCCTGTTGTATTGTTGAAAAACTGTAATAAAAATTTGAATTGGAAAAAAAAAGGGGGTGAACCACTATCAAAGCGATATTTTCATGACTTATTAGGATATGAAATGCTGAGGATATGAATGGTATAGGATATGCTGTTTGATCAATGGGTATCCATCTACTGGAAAATACAGCATAAGTATTACATAGATAAGAGAAGTTATTTTTGCATGTATACCTTAATTTGGAAGTATAGAATCACTGATATTTTTTTTCCATTAAAGGAGTTGACTAGCGATGAGGGAACAGTAAAATGTTCGAGGTTCGATATTCGTTTCGAGTAGCCCCTCAATATTCGACTACTCGAATCGAATATCGAACCCTATTATAGTCTATGGGGGGAAAATGCTCGTTTCAGGGGTAGGCAACATTCGATCAAATTATACTTACCAGGTCCACGAGTGAGGGTCGGGCTGGATCCTCCGAGAAGTCTTCTCCGTGCAGTGTCCCTACAAGCGGACATGTGCAGTCGGCTCTGCCCAGGCCCGATGCCTGGCAGAGTGAATTTAGAGCCGGAAGACGCCGCGGGGAAGCTGCACGGAGAAGACTTCTAAAGGTAGGAGAAGAACCAGCGTTGATTGGCCGACTGTATAGCATTCGGCCAATCAATGCTGGTTCTGCATCGAACTTTTACAGTCGAATAGCGAGTGGTACTTGATCGAGTACGAGTATTTCGAATACCATAGTATTCGATCGAATACCTACTCGATCGAGTACTACTATTCGCTCATCTCTAGAGTTGACCATGAGTAAGAGCAACACATGTAAAGGTTGGAGGAAGTATACAGGCAAGATAGGGACAGATGCATATGCTTTAGTTTTATATTTTACACATGGGTCTCTCCAATTCCTGGACAATCACTTTAAGCATTTTCCATAAGTTGCAGTAGCTTTTTTGTACTATGTGGTCAAGAGAAGAGATGAGCGAGTAGTGAAATATTCAATATTCGTTATTAGTTTCCAGTAGCCCCTGAATATTCGACTATTCGACCGAATATCGAATCCCATTATAGTCTATAGGGAAAAAAGGCTCGTTTTAGGGGAAACCACAATTCGACTAAGGATATTCACCAAATCCACAATGACACCCCAGGAAATGATGCCAACACCTCTGGAATGCAACTGGGACAGCAGGGGAAGCATGTCTGGGGGCATCTAACAAGCACAAGTCACAGTATTACCCCACTATCACATCCTATCAACGAACTGAGCCTTTAAATAGCAGAGTTTTATTTTTTTGCCCTTGGGGTGAGTTGAGACTTTAACCAGCAGTGTTTTTAGACCTTGGGGTGACTAGAGCCTTGCACCAGTAGTGTTTTATTTTTTTGGTCCTTGGGGTGGGTAGAGCCTTGTACCAGCAGTGTTTTACTTTTTGGCGCTTGGGGCAAGTAGAACCTTGCACCAGTAGTGTTTTATTTTTTGGCCCTTGGGGTGAGTAGAGTCTTTAACCAGCAGTGTTTTATTTTTTGGCCCTTGGGGTGAGTTGAGCCTTTAACCAGCAGTGTTTTCAGGATGGTCACGGCAGTTTCAAATTTCTAGAGTATTTGCAATGTTTCAATACCTTTATAAAATTTCAAAACTTTGAATTTTTTTTTTTTTTTTTTTATTAGAGATGAGTGAACACTATTCTAAACAGCCGTTTTGAATAGCATGCTCCCATAGAAATGAATGGACGTAGCCAGCACGCAAGCGGTTAAGCGACCGGCCGCCGGCGACTGGCCACTTCCATTCATTTCTATGGGAGCGTACTATTCGGAACGGCTGTTCCGAATAGTGTTCGCTCATCTGTATTTTTTATATTTTTTTATTTTTTTGACTCCCCTCTTTCTAAACCCCATAACTTTTTTATTTCTCCGCTCTCAGAGCCATATGAGGTCATAATCTTTGTGGGACAAATTTTTCTTCATGATGCCACCATTACTTATTCTGTATAATGTACTGGGAAGCTGGAAAAAAATTCAGAATGGGGTGGATTTGAAGAAAAAATGAATTTCTGCGACTTTCTTACGGGCTTCAGTTTTATGGTGTTCACCCTGCAGCCAAAATTACATGTCCCCTGTATTCTGTATTTCGGTACGATTCCAGGGATTCCAAATTTATATGGTTTTATTTACATTTTAACCCCTTAAAAAAAAAACTGTGTTAAAATGTTTTTTTACTAAAAGTCGCCATATTCTGACAGACGTAACTTTTTTATACTTCCGTGTACGGGGATGCATAGGGCATCTTTTTTTGCAGGGCCGGGTGTACATTTTCAGGAAATGCTATTGCTTTGATCACTTTTTATTAAATTTTTTTTCAGAATCAAAACAGTGAAAAAACAGCAGTTTGGCACTTTTGACTTTTTCCCGCTACGGCGTTTACCGTACAGAAAAAATATTTTTATAGATTTGTAGAGCGGGCATTTCGGACATGGGGATACCTAACATGTATGGGTTTCACAGTATTTAACTACTTTTATATGTAATTCAGCAATTATACAGGTATCCAGCTCACCCTAATTCCACGTGTAATGAAGTTTCTGGGCTGCACAGATGCGGATAAACTCCAATCCACACAAGTACAATGTATAGTAGTAGAAGGATCCAGCGTCACCAGGTAAGTAAAATATAACTTTTATTTTTCCATTTAAAAGTTTACAGCATTCTGGTTAGATGGCAGAACATACACGAATGGAGAAACACAGCTACGCGTTTCGGGACCTTCCTCGTCCCTTCCTCATGGCATGCCATGAGGAAGGGACGAGGAAGGTCCCGAAACGCATAGCTGTGTTTCTCCATTCGTATATGTTTTGCCATCTAATCGGAATGCTGTAAACTTTTAAATGGAAAAATAAAAGTTATATTTTACTTACCTGGTGACGCTGGATCCTTCTACTACTATACATTATACTTTTATATGTGTTCTAGAGAAAGGGGGGTGATTTGAATTTTTAATACTTTAAAAAAAATTTGATTTTTTTTAACTTTTTTAAAAAATTTTTTTTGCATTTATTAGACCCCCTAGGGGTTTTGAACTCCAGGGGGTCAGATCACTAATGCAATTCATTACAATGCTAATGTATTGCAAAATATCAGCACTTCTATTTCAGGCTATGTAGCATAGCCTGCAATAGAAGCAATGTAATGACAAACCGGGGAGCCTTCACAAGGCTCCCGGCTGTCATAGTAACGTGACATCGGTGCCGGAACTTACTCCAGGTGCCGGCGATCACCAAGAAAATGGTGGCACTCACGCGTCGCTGGGAAAATGGTGCCTCGGTCAGCTTTGACCGAGGTGCCGGAACAGTTAATGCCTCCGATTGGTCCAGGGACCGATCGGAGACATTGGCGCCAGTTGTCTACTGTGTAAAGCAGTAGACACCCGGTGGCTATGGCGGCCACCCGGCTCCCAGGCAGCCGCCATAGTTACACACCCGGCATGCGCCGTACTATTATGGGGGATGTCGGGAAAGTGTTAATAACATTTTGAGGAATCTATGATGGCTTAGTCACTATTTATTATTTTTTTAAGGGCAGGTGAAACAATGACAAAAACAGTAATCTTTAATTTTATTTAATGACCTAGGAAAGTTGAACCCTTGTGGGTCTGATTGTCTATACTGTACTAATACAGTACTAATGTATTGCAGTATATTGTGAAATCCTGTCATCCTATTACAGTCTGCCTATGGCAGTAATGATAAGCCTGCGAGCATTCAATAGACTCCTGGCTGTCATGAAAACCAATCGCTGCCCTCTAATGACATTTTAGGGGTGAGCGATTGGGACCAATATGGCAGCACCATTATGCCACTGCTGTTTATGGGCATTTAAAGTGTTAACAGTTACTATCCGTTATTGCAGGTGTCTCAAGAAGAAAATGAGAAGTACGGAACAGCTGTCAATAGAGACACAAGGAAAAAATTTTAAAAATGCAGGGTTTCACAGAAAGGAGCTAAAATTTGTTAATATAGTACTGTGTATTACAAAATTTATCAATGACACAAAGTTGTGTAAAAGTTTAGTTAGGATTTCAAAATTTATCTGAATTTATGTATAATTTATATTTATATAATATTGTGTACATTGGGAACTTCTTTTGCCGAGAATTTTTTAGTCTGCACAGTAGCCAGTAATACTGTTGTGTATAATAGGAAAGGTTTGACTGCTGATTTATTTGAAAGGACCAGTATATGTTTATCTACCATAAGTTTGTATCTATTCAGAGATGTGTATTTTCACATGAACTGTCACATTTTGAACTCAATTTAAAAAAAAAAATGTATAAATGTTATGTTCATATCTTGTTTTTATTAAATATTTATTTACCAGCTTGTCCATCTGGGACATACAAACCTGAGGGCAAACCAGGAGGAGTTAGCACTTGCATCGTGTGTCCTGATCCAAATCACACATCACCACCAGGCAGCACATCAGTTGAAGACTGTGTATGTAAGGAGGGATATGAAGAAGAAGGTCAAATCTGCAGAGGTAAGGGTATCCATTATAGTATTGTTCTCTTGATTGCATGAAGTTATAACAAAATCTTAGCTCCAAAGGGGAATCTTAGAATTTTTTTCTTTATGTGATTGACCCCTCCTGGTTCTACACTTGGCTGTGGCAAAAAGACTTTCATTTTCTTAAAATATGGTTTAATATTCTAAGCACTTATCAACTTTAGATTGTAATATAAAACTTTGAAACATTTGTGGCTGTTTACGTGAAAAGGGCCCAGATCGTCGATTTAATTTGTCACTTTAATTCTAACGAAATCTGCACCAAAAGTGTACAAATTCTTAAAAGTCTCAACAAATTTGTAAACTTGACATATTTTTAAATAAAATTTTTGCATAAAACAAAATTGTGATTTTTTTTTACCCAAATGTTTTGGACTATTTTCTCTATAATTAGTATCGACGATCTGGGCCCTTTTCACGTAAACAGCCACATTTGTTCCTACAGAGTAGACTTTTACAACTATATCAATAGTCACTCGTTACTAATATATATTGTAGGTACACGCTGCCTCCAAAAATCTAGCTATTGTTTGGGTTGATGTTTTCCCTCATGCCCCTGGTTTCCGTCATGGGATCAGAATAATGGGCATTACAGTTTATAAGAAGAATGGATAAAAAGACGTTCTGTTTGTATCTGTCTTCATTGACAAGTTCCTTTTCATCAGCTTTCTGCTTTCTTCGATGCTGTGGTTTTTTTGGCTTCAAAAATGGAAAGCCAGCAGAAGGGACGTATAGTGTAAAAGTAGCGTGAAAGGCCTGAACTGATGAAGATGGATCCACTTTGGCATCAGTTTGAATGCCTTAGAAGTATGTGGAATCCATAGAGAGAGGGTCCTTTTTTTTTTTTTTTTTTTTTTAAAGCAAATACATACAGTCCTATGAAAAAGTTTGGGCACCCCTATTAATCTTAATCATTTTTAGTTCTAAATATTTTGGTGTTTGCAGCAGCCATTTCAGTTTGAAATATCTAATAACTGATGGACACAGTAATATTTCAGGATTGAAATGAGGTTTATTGTAGTAACAGAAAATGTGCAATATGCATTAAACCAAAATTTGACCGGTGCAAAAGTATGGGCACCTCAACAGAAAAGTGACATTAATATTTAGTAGCTCCTCCTTTTGCAAAGATAACAGCCTCTAGTCGCTTCCTGTAGCTTTTAATCAGTTCCTGGATCCTGGATGAAGGTATTTTGGACCATTCCTCTTTACAAAACAATTCAAGTTCAGTTAAGTTTGATGGTCGCCGAGCATGGACAGCCCGCTCTCAAATGATCTGAAAACAAAGATTGTTCAACATAGTTGTTCAGGGGAAGGATACAAAAAGTTGTCTCAGAGATTTAACCTGTCAGTTTCCACTATGAGGAACATAGTAAGGAAATGGAAGACCACAGGGACAGTTCTTGTTAAGCCCAGAAGTGGCAGGCCAAGAAAAATATCAGAAAGGCAGAGAAGAAGAATGGTGAGAACAGTCAAGGACAAGCCACAGACCACCTCCAAAGAGCTGCAGCAGCATCTTGCTGCAGATGTGTCACTGTGCATCGGTCAACAATACAGCGCACTTTGCATAAGGAGAAGCAGTATGGGAGAGTGATGAGAAAGAAGCCGTTTCTGCAAGCATGCCCCAAACAGAGTCGCCTGAGGTATGCAAAAGCACATTTGGACAAGCCAGCTTCATTTTGGAAGAAGATCCTGTGGACTGATGAAACAAAGATTGAGTTATTTGGTCATACAAAAAGGCGTTATGCATGGCGTCCAAAAAAACAGCATACCAAGAAAAACACTTGCTACCCACTGTAAGATTTGGTGGAGGTTCCATCATGCTTTGGGGCTGTGTGGCCAATGCCGGCACCGGGAATCTTGTTAAAGTTGAGGGTCGCATGGATTCCACTCAGTATCAGCAGATTCTTGAGAATAATGTTCAAGAATCAGTGACGAAGTTGAAGTTATGCCAGGGATGGATATTTCAGCAAGACAATGATCCAAAACACCGCTCCAAATCAACTCAGGCATTCATGCAGAGGAACAATTACAATGTTCTGGAATGGCCATCCCAGTCCCCAGACCTGAATATCATTGAACATCTGTGGGATGATTTGAAGCGGGCTGTCCATGCTCGGCGACCATCAAACTTAACTGAACTTGAATTGTTTTGTAAAGAGGAATGGTCCAAAATACCTTCATCCAAGATCCACAAACTGATTAAAAGCTACAGGAAGCGACTAGAGGCTGTTATCTTTGCAAAAGGAGGATCTACTAAATATTAATGTCAGTTTTCTGTTGAGGTGCCCATACTTTTGCACCGGTCAAATTTTGGTTTAATGCATATTGCACATTTTCTGTTAGTACAATAAACCTCATTTCAATCCTGAAATATTACTGTGTCCATCAGTTATTAGATATATCAAACTGAAATGGCTGTTGCAAACACCAAAATATTTAGAACTAAAAATTATTAAGATTAATAGGGGTGCCCAAACTTTTTCATAGGACTGTACTTCAAAAACCCAAAAAACAAACAAAAGAAAACACAATTAAAATTGTTGCACATGCAGATAGTATAGAGTGTTTTACAGGATTTCACTGTTGTGTACCCTTTAATATTAGAGATGAGCGAACACTAAAATGTTCGAATACCTACTCGATCGAATACTACTCGCTCATCTCTATATAATATATTACACTGTAAACTAGGATTTTTATCCGTGTAATCCATATGGTACTTCTGTGCTGTTGACAAGAACATACCCTTGGGACAGCCAACGTTTGCCTACTTTGTTCTTTAATCTATCGCTGTACTGTCTGGTTTCCTTACAGCCTTATGGTCTTCTCTTGTAAATACATAGAAGCTACAAATTGAAAGCATTTCCCTCCTGCAAATGAAACCTGTGGTAACTTGTTGCAGCTTTAATTTCAGTTAATGGAAATGCAAATGGTTCTCCCATAACAGTTATTTTTTGCGTTCTATCCATCATTAGTTGTGCGCTGCCCTGAGCTGCTGCCCCCGGAGAATGGCTATTTCATCCAGAACATCTGCAACAATCACTTTGATGCAGCTTGTGGAATCCGATGTAAGACAGGCTACGAATTAGTTGGAAGCAGCATTCGGCTCTGTCAACCAAATGGACTGTGGTCTGGCTCCGACGCCACCTGCAGAGGTAAGATAGCAATGAATAAACTTTTGTATTTTGCTAAGAAGGTAGCCTAAAAAAACTCGGTGTTAGGCATTTAGTCATTGCACAAGCAGGTTAAAACAACAAAACATAATTCTAATTAACTTGCCGACCTAGAATCGGAGGAATACTTAACAATAAAAGGCCCTCCACTATCTTGGAATAAGAGCCTGGTCGGTGTTTAGGCTGACACAAAGAGTGTGTGAACACAGTCATTTATCATTTGATCATGTGAATAGGGATTTAATGGCTAGAAGGAACTAATCTCCAAGCCTTAAGCTGTTGTGTTTTATGTTTTTCTATTTTCCTTAGAAACACCTGGAGGATTTGTGTCCTTGCCAAATGAGGATTTTTTATTTGACTTTTCCATGAATTGTATTTGGTGCGCATCAACGCTTAATGGCTGTCAAATTATATTTCATGCACCGTTCTAGATACTGAGTTATCATTCTATATAGGAGTTGAATGGATTGGCATTAAATTGATCACTTTTACAATGAATTTAAGTTGATGCATTTATGAGACGCAGAGTTATTCCGGTTCAGATAATAGTATTAATAGACATAAAACATATTCCTAACACATTGGCTAATCCACTGATCATTTTTTTGACTATTCTTCACATAAAAGAGAGGAAAGTACAAACTAGGATGAATTTCTGTTATGCTGTGTTTCTTTTTAATTCCCAACACAAGCTTGTTTGTTGGATAATATGTTTACAACATGCTATAAAGCCGGTAGCCCACCAGTTGAGGAGACTTGTAAAACAATAAGGCTACCCAAAATTTATATTAAGAATAAAGTAGGATTTTCATGTCAAACTTGGCCAAATGTGGATAATAAAGTTGATCAACAAAGGAGAACAACTCCCACCCCATGTATGAGACCGTGATAGCACTGGGCAGTACTGTCAGTGACCGACTGCTTCACTCCAAGTGTGAGAAGTAGCGCTATCGGAGATCCTTCCTCCCAACCGCGGTCAGGCTGTATACTGAAAATCAGGCTAATATCACTCCACACAGAGAACTAGACGATCCTGAGGCTTTCTTTTCTTCTTAGTTGCTATGACTCCTAGTATCTTTTCTATCTGCTATGAGCTTGTAAATGTTCTTCTTGAATATATTACTGTATTATCTATGCTTCTGTAACACACTGAACTGACCCATGGTGGGACTATGAAATTATTATATTATTTTATCTTATCTTAGTTGCGTAGTGGCAGGCATTGGCACAAGGAAGGGGGGCAGTTTTTAATCTTTGTATAGAGAACTTCAAGTAGTCTGATATTTGTTTTAACAATATTAAGGCGTATTGTAGGACAACTGACCATCAGATTGTGTTAACTTCACTGTCTTTCAACTGCTGATAAACAAAAAAATCTCTAAAACAGTAGTAAATAATTCTTGTATATTTTTCAAATTCTTCTGCAGTTCGAACTTGTCCAAAACTTCGACCAGTGGAAAATGGCAAAATAAGTTGTTCATCGAGTGATACTTCATATGGAACTGTATGTTCTATAACATGCAATGATGGATACAGATTGCAAGGACGTTCTAAGGTTGTTTGCCAAGCAAATTCATTTTGGGATGCAAAAGAACCGATCTGTACAGGTGCGATTTATCTTATATATATTGAACATTACTGTAACTAAATTGTACAATAGAAGTAATCTCGTCTAGTTAGAATTTATTTGGGTCTATTTGGTGAAGACTCAGAGGTCTACTGCAGGCAATGTGAATAACTTTGTTAGATAGCGGTATGGAGAAAGTGACAACTGCCCTAGGTGGTGGGGGTAGGGTGAGTTATTGCATTATGATTAAAAAATAACATGTCCCATATGATAAGTGCAAATTTTGGAATCACTTTATATACCATTAGGCTAAGGCTCCATATAGCAGACCGCAGCCAAAAAACACTGTGGGAAAAACTGCGGCAGAAACACATGGTTTTCCCGTAGTGCATTTCACAGAACATGGAAACTGCCAACATTTCCATAGATATAATTGACATGCTGCAATTTACAAAAAAGCAACAGTATTGGAAATTGCAGCATTTATGCTGTGCGTATTTTTCTGCAATGTGTAAAACACTGCTTTTTTTTGTTTGAAGGACTTTTCATGAGCAATTTTAGATGGACTCTGGTGCAGATGTGGACATAGCCCAGGTAGCCCCTCTTTGCCTAATAAATAACTTTTACTTAAGAGGTTATCAGGCAACATTAGTGATCAGTAGAGGAAGGTCCTACTATTGAGTGGCAGTAACATTTGCTTCTCACCTGGTCTACAATAGATACATAGATTGTAAGCTCTTGTGTGCAGGGCCCTCAGTCCCATTGTATGAAGTGACTATTTCTTTGTAATGTATCTTTTCTGTACTTGAACCCTACAAATTTTACAGTGCTGTGCAATATGTTGGCGCTATATAAATAAGATATTTTATTATCTAATTATATACTATATATATATATATTAATATTTACTAATATTTCATCCTAGGCAATGTATACGTATTTATATTATACATAACTGCTAAATATTATTTACTTACATCTTATCATAGCTGGAAGCCAAGGAGAACCCATTTGAGTCTGCAGACTAGTAGATCAAAGAACATGGCACATTGATAGACGTCTCCAAGAGACGAGATATGCCAAGTCATCCTTGTCTTGCAGTGCTGGAAAACTCATACTAGAGACTCCAAAAGCAAATCCTATGGTCATACAATGTAATAGTGCTGGCTCAGGACTGTGTTATTACATTGTAGTATAGAAAGGTCTATCATGGGACAATATCCAACTCCTTCTGTATATACAGGTGTAGTAGAGCTGAGCACATTATAGGACACTGCTATACTAGATACAAGTCACCATACTAAACGGGAATTACACAACAAACTCAACTCTGCTACACAGTAACCATCACATAACCCTGATCCGTGCCCACAGTAGTTGTACATGTGACTATGCCCCACACACATGTTGCAGCCCCTAAAAACTTTAAAATGAAGATACAGTCAGGAGAATAGCAGCTACACATTGGCTTCTCCCACATGGTACAAGATGCCAGTGTGTGTGACCTGCTATGGCTGCTACCTATCTTACCAGATTCTCTATAGATCAGGCAGACGGGCAGATCTTAGACTGATAAAAACCGACCGCAAGACCAGTAAATAGGCAGGGTGTAGTGGGCGTAGCTAGGGCAAACACTGCGTTTTTTTTTGCTGCTGCATTTCCCCGCGGCCAAACCGCAGAGTTTACGCCATGTGGCACCCTGGCTTATAGAGGCAACTGCATGTTAACATTTATTGTGCCCAAGAATATATTTTTGTATATATGGACCTAATATATTACATATTATTTAATCAGTTACTGACTTGTATTTACAGAAATTTATTGCCCTGCGTTTTCCAAACCTGCCAACATTCTGACATTTCCATTAACTTGTGGACAAGAGGCAGCCATATATGGATCAGTGTGCTATTTGAGATGTCAGAAAGGATTTGTCTTGTCTGGAGTCAAAGAGGAAATAAAATGCATGTCCAGTGGCAAATGGAGTGAAGATGTCCATACAGCAACATGCAAAGGTAACATTAAATCTCTAAGAGTAACACCACCACAAATAATGAGTTTGTCCAGGACCCAAAGAAAATTGATATTGCTAGCTTAACCACAGGACATCGGTATCAAATCAGTTGGGGTCTGACATATGGACCCCACACCAACAAGCTGGTACATTCACCAAAGGCCATATATAAGGCTCCTATTCAAGTGAATGACTGGACTCAGGGCAACAGTTCCCAGTAATACTCCCTTCACAGCTTCTAGTCTGTAAACTGTAGTGATTTTTTCTTGGAACCACAGTTCCACTTGCATTTACTTGTATAGCAGCAGATGGCTTCTGCTGGCTGAGACAACTGATTGGGTTGGGGTCCTGTGAATATCAGTATCAATTATCTTCAGGTCATGGTCAATTTTGGCAGACCACAGAGCCTCAGGATCTTCTGGTGTCACTCCGTACCAGTGGCGGACAATGTCCATATTAGGTCTTTATGAATTAATTTTATTTTATTATCAAATGCTGTGTATAGCAGTTATCTACCCAAGAAGCAATGTCTTTGGAAAGTATATCTTGCTCCATACAGCATCTCAAACCTGTACAAAAGCCAGATAGCTGCATACTAGTAAGTCATAGACACTGTGCACTGGTACAGGCTCTATGCTACAGGCTCTATGTACCCTACTCTGTTATCTGCATATACCCTTCCCTTTCTTCAGCCTTTTGATTATTTTGTCTTCCTGTATGTTTCAGACATTGAACCTCCAATAATCAAATGTCCAGATGATATAATTGCAGAAAATATTCAGCACCAAAACACGGCTCAGATTGATTGGCAGATTCCAAAAGCAACAGATAATGCGGAAGAAGAGGTGACACTAACAATTAAAACTATTGTTATCGATATTATAAACTGTCCAGGAAGGTTTGCAAAAAGGTCCCAACCTTGTCAGACATCCCCAGGCTTCGGTAGGGGTGACAGGAGGGAGTGTCTGCAGTTACGGTTATAATGTCTCAATTTTTACTTCTTATAAGCTTAGACTGGCCCATAAGTGAACAGGTGAATCTCCTGGTGGGCGCCTGAGCCAAGTGGGCCACCAGCTCAATCAGGCATGCTGTAGTACACTCATTTTACTTCCTACAGACACCCACCATACAGCATCTCAACCAGGCTATGTGTTAGTATAACATACTGTGTAGAATATTTAAGAAACAACCCATTTACTGCAGACAAACTGGGTGGTTGAAATGACCTCTAGGTATAAAGACATGTCAACCAGTATGTTTACTTGGTGAGATCCATGTGCTCAATCACACTATGTAGGCCCCAATCACCAGTCATCATGTAGACCCGTGCTGCTGTCTTAAGTCTGCTTCTGTGTAAGCACGTATCTTTGGCTCACAGATTTAAAAGGGCCCTAGTTCAAGGCAAAAGTGAGACAGTTAATCCTTCACCACTGTGAGGCCAACGGGAGCTTCCCTGCTGGTTGGGTTTGAGCTAAAAACTTATTGAACGGGTTGAATGCTCCTAAGAAATCCCCTGATGAGCACCTAAATTAATGCATCAAAATGTGTTGGGATGGTGAGACACTTACAGGGATATCAATAAGTATAGTTTGTGGTACTGTCCCTGTTAGGCCAGGAGCTTTGGATTCCGATGGATTCCCTGGCATTGATCTGAAATCACTCCTCCTTATGCAACACTTCTACTGATTGGTAAGACGGTTCCAGTTTATTTCAATTTTTGTATTGGAGCCATGATTTTCTTTAGGTTTTAGATAGCTATAACAAAAGTTATGTTTTAATGATTTAATTTTTCAAGAAAATTGGATTTTTGCTAGCTGTTTGCAAAAGACAGACAGCAAACTATTGGCAGTACCCTGGGACAGATGTAAAGACTAGGCAACTACTCCTGAAAAAATAATTGACTTTACTGTATGTTAGTAACTAGAGATGGATGAACCTCTCAAGATCGATTTTGGGTTCAGGATCTAGATTGTTTCAGGTTGAACAAGTTTAGTATGAACCACAAATTGGCTTAAAACATAGTGTATAGTACTGGTCTGGCTCCTATGAATCTATCCAATTTCTAGCTCACTAAGGCAAACACAGCTGAAGTTATGTCAAAGTGAACTGAAATGTATGTCTATGGAAAAACCAATAGTAAGCAGTGGATACAAACTCTGAGTTTAATAATACACTGCTTCCACTCAGTATTACGCATTATAACATTTTAAACCATTCCAAAAACTACCCCTCTACGTGCCACAGGCTTGTTAATTGGGAGGCTGTGTGCTTAGTTAAAAAGTGATGAAGAATTGGTCATCAAAAATAATCCCTTTATCCCAAATGACACTCAAATATTGCAATGGAATTGGAAGAAGCAATGGTGAGGTTGTCTGTTTTATATTCTACTACCATAGTTATCCCTGCATGGGAACAAACGCCACATCAACGTCATGTTGACAGAGTGACAATTTACAGAATTTCAAGAAAAATTTTGGACACACTATCAGTATCACTATGACTGAGTTAGAAACTGTTCTTTCATTCACCATATACTACTGTTCAAACTGACGCTCAGTATGTGAAACAACGCCACTCAATGTGCGCATCATCTTACAACCATGAACTGAGGGAGGGTCATGTAAGTAACGGCTTGCCCTGGTGAAGATAGTCCAGTGTGGAAGGGAATGGAGGAGGCTACATCAATTTCATGTTGGCAGAATACAAAATTTCAATTTAAAAAAATTGTATTGCCCTATTATTTCCAAGGAGAGGCCCACATGGTGATATCAAATAGAGCCAATTTTCCTCAAGAAATAATGGCAGCTAGGTATTCTTCATTAAGACTGTATGCTGCTATCAGTGAGTGAAATGCAGTGGATTCCAGTAAGTGGCATGGCAGTGACTGCATTGCCAATAACTTGGCCAGTTGCAGACCAGCTGGAGACTTTCTTCCCCTTTCATTGCATAGTTTAATCATACACAGGAATGGTATAGATAGTCAATCAGGTTACAGAACATGGTGAGAAAATAATGGTGAATGGTCAATGGGCAGTGCTGTCTGCCATTACAATATAACTTAAAAATAAATAAGAACCTAGCCATTGATGCACCAATGAGAAAATTCAAGGAACACTACCAGATATGGTAGCTTCTTACTAACTCAAATTAAAATACAAATAATACATATCATAGTCTATAACATCCATTATTATTATTTTTTTGTGTAGGTATTGATTGAGGTCAGTCCAGCTTTTTTACCACCTCATATGTTTCCCATTGGTGAGGTTTCTGTAACATACACTGCAACAGATAGTTCAGGAAACCAAGCAAGTTGTACCTTTACCATCAAGGTGCTTGGTAAGTTTTCAGCTTATTGCTGGTTATCTTTGATACTTCATATTTGTTATATGTATATTATTTCTGCTTCTCTCTATATTTAGTGATATTTAACCATGAACACAGATAAATGAATATAAATTTATAAACCTGATTTTTTAAAAAATTTATTTCCTATTACAATGCTTTTTATTTGTTTTATATACTCTGAACAATTAGCAGAAATATATTGATTTTAAGCTTGAAAGTATAGTATGTTTAGTTTTTGTGGCACCTTCACTTTGTCATTTTACCACAATACTTATAGATGAAGGCTTTCAGAGACATCATTTATCATTACGCAAGGACAATTATTTCTTACTTGTACTGTGAGCTGTTCTCACAAATCAAAAAATGACAATAAATGAACCAAATACATTGAGTGATTTAACAATTTAGTGGATTAGTTAGGAAACTTTGCTTATTATAATTGCAACATAACTTATAAAAGCAGAATAGAAAGCAATAGAACAATAAAAACAATAAAATAATATAACCATTCCAGATCTTATCTAATAAAGCCCTATTAAGGTCTCATAAAAACCCTATTGAGATCCATATCCAGATGTGATATAAACTGGTCATGTTAGTATAGAGTCAATGAATTTAGAATAGATGAGATTTACAAATAAATATGTGATAAAGGCTAATACATGAGCTATAATAAATTAGATATAATAATTAGAGATGAGCGAGTAGTGTTCGATCGAGTAGGTGTTCAATTCGAAATACTTGTACTCGATCGAACACTACTGTACTAGCTGTTCGAAGTTTAAGGTTCGATGCAGAACCAGCGTTGATTGGCAGAATGTTATACATTCTGCCAATCAACGCTGGTTCTTCTCTTACCTTTAGAAGTCTTCTCCGTGCAGCGTCCCCGCGGCGTCTTTCGGCTGGAATTCACTCTGTCTAGGCATCCAGCCTAGGCAGAGCCGACTGCACATGCGCGGGCATGCCCTCGCATGTGCAGTCGGCTCTGCTCAGGCATCGGGCCGGGCAGAGCCGACCGCGCATGCGCAGTCGGCTCTGCCTAGGCCCCGATGCCTAGGCAGAGTGAATTCCAGACGGAAGACGGGGGTGCTGCGCCGGGAGAAGACTTCAAGGAGAATCCAGCCCGACCGTCACTCGTGGACTTGGAAAGTATAATTTTATCGAATTTTGCGTACCCCTGAAATGAGCAATTCCCCCCATAGACTATAATGGGGTTCGAAATCCGTTCGAACAGTCGCACAGTGTGCGGCTGTTCGAATCAGATTTCGAACCTCGGACATTTTAGTGTTCGCTCATCTCTAATAATAATGCATACCTTTAGTGTGGTGTAAAGTTTCACAACTGGGACTTGAGGAGCCCTTTAGGCCAAGGACCACATTGCAGATTTTTTGTTGCAGATTTTGCATGCCAGGTGTAGATTGAGCATAAGGTAGAAGTATAAGGACTTCCTACTTATTTCCCATTCTTCTTTGCAGCATAATGAAAGTGAATGGAGTTGTGTTGTGACTCACCAGTTGTTGACCACATTCACTTTCTTTATGCTACAATCTAATATAATAAAAGTACAATCATTATTTATGCATTGTATGGTCATAGGCTTAGAAAACATAGGTGCTTTCTGCCAGAAACAACACCACACCTATCCACAGGTTGTGTCTAGAATTGCAACTTAGTTTCATTGAAGTGAATAGGCCTCTACTAAACATAACCAACGGCAACCATGGTTGTCTAATCCTGGACAATGTCTTCCATTGTACTATATTTAATATATTTTCAGATGTCGATCCCCCGGTCATAGATAGATGTAGATCGCCTCCTGCTATTCAAGCAAGTGACAGCAAACAGAATGTTACCTGGGAGGAGCCACAGTTTTCTGACAACTCGGGTGAGATCCATTTGAGCTTCTAATGGTTTGCAGTTTCTGACAAGGCATGTTTGATGAAATGATATACCCAAGGCAATGGAGGAGTAACAGGTCTCTATGATACCAGCGAACCAGATTCTGGCCTTAGAATCTTTTCAGTAGTGCAGGATTGGGTCGATAATTTCAATCTGAGACTTCAGGCACTGACCACGTGACTCAACAATAGCAAAAATGAAAATGGCAGCAATTCCGAAAATATGATCAAAAATGGTTCCTTTATTTAGCTAACTGCATACAATTTTAACCCTAGTCTCTGAAGACTTATTGTGTAATGCAATGCCTGTATAAGTGCATGAATACCATATAATGCATTTTTACATATATTTTGTAAATATATTGATTAATTGAAATTATGGAAATATGATTTGTATGTAATTTTACTATTACACACATGCATTCAGTATGTGTTTCACTCTACAGATGACAAGGACACGATGAAGGAGAAAATACCAAACTACTCCCCTTCTTATTCTAGAAATTAATGTATTCTGGTCCAGATCCTAGAACACAGTAAGAAGAGGAGCTGTTTGGTAGTTTCCCATTCACCATGTTCTAGTAATCGACAAAGTACTACAGAAGTAGTATGTACTCACCCCTTTGGTAAGAAGGATGATTATTATTGCCAAAGAAATATACCCTAACCCTTACAAAGACAATATTATATGGAAGATATCACACAAAATTTTGAACCTATCTTATTAGCCCTTACAATTAACACTGTTACTTAAAGAGGACCTTCCATCACTTGGGGCACATGGGGTTTTATATACCGCTAGAAAGCCGACAGTGCACTGAATTCAGCGCACTTTCAGCTTTCACAATCTGTGCCCCAGGTGAAGAGCTATCGGTGCTGGTACCGTAGCTCTTCACTGTCAGAAGGGCATTTCTGACAGTCAGTCAGGAACGCCCTTCCTCACAGTAGCACCTATAGCGCTGTACTGTGAGAGCAGTGAGGAACGCCCCCTCCCTCTTCTCCTGATACTACTTGTCCATAGATAAGCACTGGGGGGGGGGGGGGATTCTCACCGCTCTCACAGTACAGCGCTATAGGTGCTACTGTGAGGAAGGGCGTTCCTGACTGACTGTCAGAAACGCCCTTCTGACAGTGAAGAGCTACGGTACCGGCACCGATAGCTCTTCAGCAGGGGCACAGATCGTGAAAGCCAACAGTGCGCTGTATTCAGTTGAAGCCCCCCACTGTCCCTTCCTATTACAGGAGGTCAGCTAGCCAGGGTTCAGTAACAGTCAAGCAAATGCAGTGCCAAATTGAAGTCCAAAAGAATAGCCAGTAGGGAAAGCCAGAGGTCAAGGATAAGAATACAAGTAAATTAACGGCAAGAGAAGGAAGCAAGCACGAGGCAATAACAGGCACCAGTGTGAATGTGAGCCAAGACTAAATAGGGGAGATTAACCCGCCCTGGACCTGACAGGCAGGCAGGCTGAATTCAGTGCACTGTCAGCTTTCTAGTGGTATATAAAACCGCATGTGCCCCAACTAAAGGTCCTCTTTAATTACTAATTAGTTGAAATGGTATCTGTTACAACAAATAGGGAAGATGTTAGCATTTAAGAGCACTTTATTGAGCCTGGTGTGAGATTTAGCAGACATGTTTAGTAAGTATACATTAAAGTCTACATTACAATGTCAGAATATTTTCACTGTACGAGATATGAGAACTTGAAGTTACTGATTCACAGCCTGGTATACCATTATCATGGAGATTTTATATGGCTTCAAATCCTGATTCAGAAGAATTTATTTTGAAGTGCTATCTTTTTTTCATAAAAAATTCAATTACTATAGCCTGAAGTATGTAATGAGTAGCAACGAACCTGATGTTCTTTCTCTGCCTACTTTATTCATATTTTAGGTAGTCCATTAATCATTACAAAGACCCATTCTCCTGGAGATACTTTCTCTAAAGGGGAGACACTTGTGGAGTATGTTGCCAGTGATCCTTCTGGTAATACTAGAACGTGTGAGATTCATATCATTATTAAAGGTACAGTATGAGGTCACTTTCTCCCAGTCATTTGCTCAGTAAGTGGTATTTTTCCATTCACATTATTATATCATGTGGCTTTAGAGCTTTATTGTTAGTACTATTTTATAACCTTTTAGTTGCTTAAAGCCATGAAACATTTTACAGACTAAAATTGCATCACTAAATTGCTATCATAAAGTTCCCCAATGGTTTTCGATAAAGCAATACATAAAACTGCTAATTATAAAGCAAGGGAGTAATAATAGGGTATGTTATTGAACAATAAAGGTATTATAAAAAAAGAAAGATTTTACATAGAAACATATATGTAGTATGAGTAAGTGTCATTCAATCCCCCCCCCCCTCCCACACACACACAATTGTATTTCTACAGAATGTCCCTTCTGTTATTTGGAAATACAGATAATTGAATGATGTATCCAAAATTTTTATGACTAAATTTTATATTGTGGTCATTTTGTTCCTCCTTCCAAAATATATATAAAAAAAATTAGCATATTTTCAAGAATGTAATGAGTGGTTCTTGTGATACAATTACTATTCATTTAAAAAATTCCATCACAGATGCATTTTTTAATCTGTCTCTTATGACAAATTTCTTGCCCAATTTTCTTGCCCACCCACAGTATTTGACCTTTTTTCGTATGCCATAATACAATGTATGACCCCTTTCTTATGTCCCCACAGTATATGACCATTTTTTGCCCCCCACATAGTATCTGACCCATTTTTATGGTCCACACACATGAGATGACCCCCTTTTTTAACCCACCCATATGATCCCTGTATTTATGGTCCCTACACAGTGTATGACCTCCTTTTACACACCCACATACACAGTGTATGAAACCCTTTTTTACACACCCCACCACCAGGACTCCCTTTCACCCCCACCCTCACACAGAGTAGTAGCTGATACTTTTTACTTCTGTCCATGCTCCTCTTCTGGCCACCCTCCGCTGCCACCTCCAAGGTGTGCTGTAGTCAATGCAGAAAAACGCCGGTATGCTGCACATAGCATCCTTGCATCATGGCATAAGTGTAGCATCTCGTAGAGGAGGCAGCAGAGGGGTTCAGAACAGGAGCATGGACAGGTGAGTAAAAAAAGTATCGGCAGCTACTTATTGTAATAACACAATAAGTAGTTGCCGATTAAAAAAAATTTGCTCCCCTGTTTCTTCCATGAGGAGCCATCTGAGACCATGGCCTAATATCTCCTCATGGAAGGTACATCCCTGGTATTGCCCCTCAAAATCAATATGGTTTCAGAGTAGGACGCTACTTAGTTTAGCAAAGCCTGCAGCCTGGACAATGAATTATAATACAGAGTAGTACACTGTAATAGCTTTTCTTATTAATAAGTGTTAACGTGTACCTCCACATTAGTCAGCCCAGTTTGGGTGATGATAACCTTTACACTTATAACAATCAAAATAGCAGTTTGTCATTCTCATACTTTATTACCCATAGGTTCACCATGTGAGATTCCATCAATGCCTCAAAATGGAGAATTTGTCTGCTCCAAGGACATGGATGGTGTAAATTGCACCATACAGTGTAAGGAGGGCTTTGAAGTTGCAGAAGGCTCAGTTCAGAATTTCTACTGCACTTTTAAAGATGGTTTATGGCAACCACCACAAACAACAGACTGGCCTGACTGCTCTGGTAAGCACCATTAAAGATAGTAATGTAGTAGTTACGCTGGTTACTAGAGAAGATCTTAAGTATTATTTGCTGCTAAAAATATTAGATTGTGTAATTTATTTACTTACACTTATATTTTATAGTGAAACGTTTTGCTAACCATGGATTTAAGTCCTTTGAAATGCTGTACAAGGCCACACGATGTGATGACACCGACCTGCTTAAGAACTTTGCAGACGCTTTTCAGACATCTCTCGGTAAAATGGTACAATAGCTTTTTTGCAATTCCATTTCATTTTTACAATGTTTTAATATGTAATACAAGCAATGAACACCCCAAGTGTCTCAGATGGAGAACCATGGAACTGTGATTAAAGAACATAATCAAATAATCTTTATGTTAGGGAATTGCTAGATGACAATTCCCCAGAAGCTGCTGGAGAACCCTGGAGGAAGGGGCACAAGGGACAGTGAGCCCTAAGCTGAAGCCCTATCCTATGTAATAGGCGGCAACTCGAAGACGATCCCTTCCTATCTATGTGATACACAAAAACGCAGACAAGACGAAAAACAACAACAGGAGGTCAGCTATCCAGGGTTCGGTAACAGTCGAGCAAATTCAGTGCCAAATCAAAGTCCAAAAGAATAGTCAGTAGGGAAAGCCAGAGGTCAAGGATAAGAATAGAAGAAAATTAACAGCAAGAGAAAGCCAGCAAGCACGAGGCAATAACAAGCACCAGTTGAATGTGAGCCAAGACTAAATAGGGGAGATGAACCCGCCCTGGACCTGACAGGAAGGCAGGCTCACAATCACAGTGCAATACAAAATTTCCCCACAGTGGCCCCCACACAAAGTACAATCTGCCCCGCAGTGCCCCCCCCCCCCCCCCACACAGTACAATCTGCCCCGCAGTGGCCCCCACACACAGTACAATCTTCCCCACAGTGGCCCCCCCACAAAAACAGTACAGTCTGCCCTGCAGTGGCCCCCACACCCAGTACAGTCTTCCCTGCACTGGCCCCCACACACAGTGCAATCTTCCCCACAGTGACCCCCCACACAGTACAATCTGCCCCACAGAGGCTGCTACAAAGGATTATACCTGTATACTCCACAGTAGCCCCCCTCCCCACACAGTATTAAATGCTCCAAGTAGACTCCCTCCCTGTACGGTATTAATTGACGCACAGTAGCCCTCCTCCCCACACAGTATTAAATTCTGCACAGTAGTTCCCCTTCCCACACAGAATGAAATGTTCCACAGTAGTCTCTCTCCCCACACAGCATGAAATGGTCCACAGTAGCCCCTCTCCCCGCACAGTACATACACAAATATACTTACCTGAAGAGCTGCTGGGCGTCTTTACTCTTGTTCACTGCTGGAGCTGATGACTTACGTCATCACGCCTGCGCCGGTGCAGAGTTGCGTACCACGCGGCCTACACTGACAGCTTTCAGATGGATGTACATTTTTAGCTGGCTGTGGCATAAAAATATGACATCTCATCAACAACAAAGTTAAAAATGAAAGGAAATAAAAAGCTGGAAAGAGATAAATCACTGTGTCCTAAGACGGAAATAGGCTAAGTCCTCAGGGTATTAAACACATTAAAACTACTTAAAATCATTTAAGAAAATACAACTAAGAACATGGCACAAAAAAGTGAATATCACTACAGTGAAATGTAAAATATTAAGGGAACATCTTCCAATAGTATGAGTAAGTTTTAGTGTACTTTTCAATTACACAATATCATTAAAAAACGTTCGCAATATAAACAATGTATTATCATTAGGGTTGAGCCGATCTTGAGATTTCAAGATCGATTTTAAAATCCGATTTCCGATCATTTTACAGCCAATCTCGATCCTGATTGCGATCGTGAAATTTGCTCGATCACCGATCGGAATCCGATCTTTTCCGAACCCGATCCTCAACCCTAGTCAATGCTTCTCTATGGGAAAAGTCACTTTTAGGGTTGAGCCGATCTTGAGATAACCTCCGATTTCGATCCCGCTGGAAAAGATCGGGTCGGAATTCCGATCGCGATCGTGAAATTTACTCGATCGCCGATCGAAATCCAATCTTTTCCGATCCCAATCGCTCAACCCTAATTATCATAGAACACTACACATTAACAACCCAGTTCTAATGTATACAATGAAACTTATCCAAAGGACCGCCTTATTTAGAAAACCATTATCTCGTCCTCAAAAGATTTCTTGTTTCAGATTTTCAATTCCACTCTATATTATGTATACTGCCCATCTTCTACAAGAAGGCTGTAACACCTCTACCCCCATGGCAATTGGGGTCGTCGTCTCAAAATGGTTTTACTGTATATACATAATTGTGCAGATTTAGCGATATGCCAGAATTCTGGTTTGCAATGTGCTAGATAAATTATTGCTGGGCCCCAGAATTTTCCTGTAAAGTAAGCCAGCCTTGAGTTGGCGTAACGAATAGAGATGAGCGAACACTAAAATGTTCGAGGTTCGAAATTCGATTCGAACAGCCGCTCACTGTTCGAGTGTTCGAATGGGTTTCGAACCCCATTATAGTCTATGGGGAACATATACTCGTTAAGGGGGAAACCCAAATCCGTGTCTGGAGGGTCACCAAGTCCACTATCACACCCCAGGAAATGATACCAACACCCTGGAATAACACTGCTGGAGGAGGCGGAGTCTAAGATCGCTCCACACCAGTCTCCATTCAGGTCCGACCTTAGACTCCGCCTCCTCCGGCAGAGCCAGCGCTGATTGGCCGAAGGCTGGCCAATGCATTCCTATGCGAATGCAGAGACTTAGCAGTGATGAGCCAGTTCTGCTCAACTACACATCTGATGCACACTCAGCTCTGCTACATCTGATGCACACTCGGCTCTGCTACATCAGATGATGTACATCTGATGTAGCAGAGCCGAGGGTGCACTAGAACCCCTGTGCAAACTCAGCTCACGCTAATAGAATGCATTGGCCAGCGCTGATTGGCTAATGCATTCTATTAGCCCGATGAAGTAGAGCTGAATGTGTGTGCTTAGCAGTGCTGAGCCAGTTCTGCTCAACTACACATCTGATGCACACTCAGCTCTGCTACATCAGATGATGTACATCTGATGTAGCAGAGCCGAGGGTGCACTAGAACCCCTGTGCAAACTCAGCTCACGCTAATAGAATGCATTGGCCAGCGCTGATTGGCCAATGCATTCTATTAGCCCAATGAAGTAGAGCTGAATGTGTGTGCTTAACACTCCGCCTCCTCCGACAGAGCCAGCACTGATTGGTCGAATTCCGTACTCTGGCCAATCAGCGCTGGCCAATGCATTCTATTAGCGTGAGCTGAGTTTGCACAGGGGTTCTAGTGCACCCTCGGCTCTGCTACATCAGATGTACATCATCTGATGTAGCAGAGCCGAGTGTGCATCAGATGTAGCAGAGCTGAGTGTGCATCAGATGTGTAGTTGAGCAGAACTGGCTCAGCACTGCTAAGTCTCTGCATTCGCATAGGAATGCATTGGCCAGGCTTCGGCCAATCAGCGCTGGCTCTGCCGGAGGAGGCGGAGTCTAAGGTCGGACCTGAATGGAGACTGGTGTGGAGCGATCTTAGACTCTACCTCCTCCAGCAGAGCCAGCGCTGATTGGTCGAGTTCCGTACTCTGGCCAATCAGCGCAGGCCAATGCATTCTATTAGCCCGATGAAGTAGAGCTGAATGAAGTAGAGCTGAATGTGTGTGCTTATTGGAAAAAGTTTATGTCACAAAAATCACAATTACACACCCGATAGAGCCCCAAAAAGTTATTTTTAATAACATTCCCCCCTAAATAAAGGTTATCCCTAGCTATCCCTGCCTGTACAGCTATCCCTGTCTCTTAGTCACAAAGTTCACATTCTCATATGACCCGGATTTGAAATCCACTATTCGTCTAAAATGGAGGTCACCTGATTTCGGCAGCCAATGACTTTTTCCGATTTTTTTCGATGCCTCCGGTGTCGTAGTTCCTGTCCCACCTCCCCTGCGCTGTTATTGGTGCAAAAAAAGCGCCAGGGAAGGTGGGAGGGGAATCGAATTTTTTTGGAGTTTGCCACGTGATTTTCGATTCGAATCGAACACATCGAACAGCCTGATATCCGATCGAACATGTGTTCGATAGAACACTGTTCGCTCATCTCTAGTAACGAACAGAAAAAGTTCCTAACTCTACTAAGATGTGCCAAATCTATTACACAGCACATCTTGCCTTACATGTCTAAATTTACTATATCCGGTTTACATTTTAGACAACTTTAGGGAATCTGCCCTATTTTTTGCCACATGACCAGTAATTTGGTATTCATCAGTTGTGATCAAAAAAAATTTTTTTTAATATTCTAATGTTTATTGAAATGTTTAAAGTATTACAATATACTGGGTGTTTGGAAAGTAAGTGCACAAAATGAAAGGATGGACTTTGGCCAGTATATGAAGCATTTTTTTTATTAATGAATATGTGACCGGAAATGTACCGTGGCGGCACTGCAGGTAGACTGACACAGTGAATGTAAGCGTATTCACTTTCAGGCATTTTGTTGACATAAGCCATGCATCAATTCACATGGGTGGAGCGAGCAGACATGCATCTGGCCTACAGTGCCGCAGATGGAGGATTTACACAGAGAGGTTCCCTAACCGTTGTCTGCCGAATCAACGTACATTCGTCAGCACTGACCGCCAGTTTCGCGAGTGTGGAACGTTTCAAGCACCTGATCGCATGGGCCGTCCTAGCTCTGTGCAGACCCCGGAGTTTGAGGAGGATGTTCTCCAGAAGTTTGGTGTGAATCCACGCACCAGCACGCATGCTGTTGGCAATGCAACATGGGCAAGCAAGAGTTAGCAAGCAACATGTTTTCACAATTGCCACCATCGAGTCAATGTTTACACAGGCACACAGTTTATGATTTCAAACAAGCAAGTACGTTGTGTGGGAGGTATAGCATGATGAAGGCCTTTATCCATTCTGCTTCTGAAAGGTTAAGGGCTCTAATACAACTGACTACCTGCTTTGCGTCAATTTCAGTAGGTGGTACCTCCAGCATAAAGTGCAGGATCCCGTCTTTGCAGGGCTTGTCATGTGGACGAACGAAGCCTGTTTTACCAGGGATGGATTCTTCAACAACCACAACAGCCACATCTTGGAGTATGTGAACCCTAAACCCCACTTTATTCACCAGAACCAGGATCAGTTCTCTGCAAATGTCTGGGCAGGAATTTTTAGAGACTACATCTTAGGACTGTCTTTCCTCTGAGACTCAACGCCAACAACTACCTGGCATTTCTGCAGGATGATTTTCTGGTGTTGCTTGAAGACGTGCCTTAGAACATGAGGGCAAGGATGTGGCTCCAGCAGGATGGATCACCTCCCCATTTTGGCCGCATCGTCCATGAACACATCAACACCTATGCTGTGGCCCCCTCGCCTGCCAGATTTGACCCCATTTGATTTTTTCTTGTGGGACATGTCAAGGTAGTTGTATACGCAATGCCTGTGCCAACCCGCAAAGAGCTCGTGAACCGCATCCAGGCTGCTTTTGTTTCGGTAAGGGCCATGCCAGGAGTCTGTGAACAGGTGCGTAAATCCATCTCCCAGCGTTGCACTGCTTGCATCGAGGCACGCTGCCAGCACTTCGAGCAATTCTTGTAATAAGTAGCAGTGATTAAACTCATTTCCCATTAAAGTGCTTTCTTTTCTTTGTTTCTCCTTTCACATGGCGCAGCGAGGGATAGGAAACCAACATCTCGGTCTAGCTGCAGCACCACAACGGTGCTTTTCTGGTCACATCTTCATTAATAAAAAACACTTCATATACCGGCTAAAGTCCACCCTTTTTTTTGTTTACTTACTTTCCGGAAACCCTGTAGAGAAGAGGACATGAGACAATGTCACACAGATAGTGCCCATAAGGTGGCTTACAACAACCATACAAAAAAATTGAGGCAGCAAGCATCATATCAAAACAGTGTCTAAGTAACAGAAAAGGAGAGGTACAGATTCACGTGACAGCAGAGTATTCATAGAATTGCATGTATGCGTATTCATTCTGTCCCAAGATAGTCCAATAATCTGGTAAAACACAAACTTTATTATAAAGTGGAATTTTGACCATAGTTTAAGTAAGCGGAGAAAAAGAAGAGAGAAAAGGGAGAAAAAAGAAGGGTTGGTAGAGGAATAGGAGATTCCTTGAGCAGAACCAGGGTTCATGACTTGGAGGTGATGAGGTGGTTTGAGGGCACCATAGGGGTCTTGGGCATAAAGGGGAATTTTGACCAGGCAGGTAACAGGAGTAGGGTGGAGGAGAGAAGCCTGGTATATTAAGGTAACTAGTTGATCTGGTAAAAAAATGTTGGAAAACAATTCAGGAGTTCCATATGGTCTGGGTGCTGTCGTCTGCATAAGTTCCATGGTCAGTTTTTCCATCCTTTGGAGTCAGAAGATATTTTGAAACCAGACAGAGATTGAAGTTGTATATGGGGATTTCCATAAACAAGGGAGACACGCAAAGGGAGTGATCTGACAATGTATATTGAGTCATGATTTATGTGATTTATAGAAATTCCTATATTGTATATGATCCCACTATGTCTTCATGGTACGTTAACTTCCTGGTAACAAATCTTTGTAGGTTTTTAGGAAAAACCTTAAAATCACATAAAGTCACTCAAGTGTCTATGAATTTTTTGGAATAAATAAAAGCATTGTAATGGTATGTTTATTACACTGTTAATTGAAAATGGTCAAGACCAGCGTATAGGTTTCACTGACCTGTTAATTTTATGGCATTTGCAAACAGAAGTACACAGTGCTTCTATGTTCTATCTATAATTTTTTGCCAAGGGAAACATTACATTTGGGGTAAATACATGATCAGTTTCATGCATTGATTGGTGTAGCGTTTAATATTCTGGTATCCATTGCAGGTCCCATCCTTCTGCAGTGATGTCAATGACATTGATTGCCGCCTTGAAGATCAGTACCAACGCCAGTGCCTTGAATACAATTATGATTATGAGAATGGATTTGCCATCGGTAACTTTACAATTAACATTTACATTTTGCTTTTCTTTTAAGGATCATATATTTTATCTTACTCTCTATGTGAAGAACTATTCTATCCCTATGTTTTCACCTTTCCCAGGTCCTGGTGGCTGGGGAGCCCCTAACAGATTGGATTACTCTTATGATGATGTTTTTGATGTAGTAGAGGATGAACTGGGTGAAAAGTCCATGTCTGATACCACATCCCATCTACGTGTCAAAAGACATAAGAGGGTGAATATTCCAGCAACTGATCAGAAGGTTAAGTTTGTCTTCAATATTACAGGTAAGTGAAATAAAATGTTGAAAATCTAAACTCAATGCATGGAAACGTGGACATTTTTACCATAGTATAAACGTCGCAGCAAAAACCGCATTGGTTTACAGTACCTGAGTACCTGGCTAATACCTAATCACGTTGGTATTTTCCATACAGGTATAATTGAAGCAGAAAGTCCACAAAACTCTGCGGACTGGGGAAAGCTGTGATATGTTTCAGCTGCAGGTTTTTCCACAATACTTTTTGGCTGCACCTCGCTATGTAGGGCCTTAGCCTAAGGCTGAAGCCCCATGTTGTGGACACGCAGCTTTTTATTGTTGCAGATTTTGTTGCATTTTTTTAGCCAAAACCAGGAATGAATTCAGCACAAGGTAGAAGTAGAAGAGCTTCCTATATATTTCCCATTTCATTTGTAGTCATTCTTGGCTTTGGCTCAAAAAACTGGAGCAAAATCTGCAAGTAAAAAAGCTGCGTTTCCGTAACGTGGGACCTTAGCCTAAAGGGATTTTCCCAAAATAACAACCCATCACCTAGCCATGACATTTGTGTCAAGTTTGAACATAAGAAAAATTATAGAAATCACACAGCCTTTACAATGTATAGGTAAGGGCCTGTTCCATGTATAGGTACAGTTCCAGTATAAGTGGTATGCTATAATATGGTGAAGGAGACATACTACTACTATGCTATATAACTTTTTTATTTAGTGGGAGCCTATACACAACAAATACTACTATATTCTTATATAATGGGATATGTTTCAGCCTTCCTGTCAAAGGTACAGGAGGCATATAGACATATAAAGCCATGTAAAGCTATATAGCCATATAAAGCCATATAAACACTCTGTAAAGCCAGATTTTTTTAAATTTTTTTGACATTTAAGCCATTGTCTAGTCTTTATTCACTGTACAAACCATACGTGCAGGTATCTCATCTACTGTTGTCATTTTTATTTACATTTTTTGGTGTCTAGAAAATTACACTGCTTCAGTGACCTCTTACATTACAATATCAGTGTAATATATATAATATTTGGATTTCATATATTGCTTGAAACAGTAGAAGAATAGGATCACTCAGGGGTCCCAAGGTTAGGCAGGATCAATGGAATTTCTTATTGGCGTAGTTAAAAATTTAGAATTTTACGGAAAGAGAATCTACACATATTGTAATTCTAACGTTAAGAAATAAGGATGCTTCTGGAGTGCAATCCATTTTAGTTAATGTGCTTTTACAGCTTTGTCTTGGTGTGAAGGTATTATATTTCACAATTTGAAAGGAAATGATATATAACATGTTTTTTGTCATATGCTATAAGTACACATCTTGATGCTCAGTTTCTCTTCAATTAATCTTTGTTAACATCTGCCCAAGCATTATTTGATATCACTGTTTCCAATAATATTCTGAAGACATCTGCCAAATGTTTAATAAACCTGCTGTGCAAAAATTCCTAATTATTCCATTTTTCTCATTTTTTAAACTTTTACTCTATTTTTATTTTCAGCAAGTGTGCCATTGCCAGAGAAAAGAAATGACTCGGTGGAATTAAGCAACCAAGAGCGTCTCCTTAAAACCTTAGAGACCATAACAAATAGGCTGAAGAGGACACTTCGCAAGGAGCCTCTATACTCCTTCCACTTTTCTTCAGAAATAATCGTAGCAGACAGTAATTCATTGGAAGAAGGCAAAGCTGTTCTTTTCTGTAGACCTGGTTCAGTACTAAAAGGACGAATGTGCGGTAAGTTTTATTGTATCTGAAAAGCACATTATTTTGAAAAGTACATTCCTGGAAGGAGCTGGAGACCACTTATCTTAAACATTCATATAGGGTGGGGACCGTAGGATAAGAATGGTAAGAAGTAGTTTGTTTCCCAGTGAGTTGAGCCTTTAGTAATTCTAGAGACCCACTGTATGCCGGAATTTCAAGAGAAGAGACTCCAGAGTATAATAATGGTTTGTGGGTGGCGATCCTGTAATAGTACCAGCCAACTTAATCTTCACAACATGCTTTATAAGATGCACTGACTTTTGTCCCTCCATTTGGAGGGAAAAAATGTGCATAAGATCAGGTGATAAGTGCAGAAGATCCCACCATCTACCACTCCAAGAAGACTGGTTTAAGGGAGCTTTGTTCTTTAAGTTTGGATGAAAAATTAAGAAATATATTTTCAGGCTTGTAGCAATTAAAAACCTCTTGAGATTGATGATATTGTGATGGAAACATCATTGCATGAAACAGAGTCTGGTGGGGAATCTAGAGTATTCTTTTATATTGTGATCCATAAGAGGCTTGGCCATAGCTGAGAATTCCCTCCTTGCCTGTAAAGTAGCAACAGATAAGTCTGGAAACAATAAGATAGCACAGTAAGAATCTGGAAGGGCTGGAGCTTTTTGAAGGCTCCTTCAAATGGTAGAAGTGAACTGTGACTAAAGTGTCCAGCTAGTGTCAGAACAATATCTGCTGAAGTACAGACAATAGTTTGAGGTAACTAGAGAAATCCATGGTTAAAACATCCTCAGAGACCCTCCTCTTTTGTGTGGTTTCTCCTGGACCTCTCCACAGCATTAGTTTTCCTCTCTCCTATTGGCAGTAAAAAGTGCTCCAAGTAGCAAGCATCATAAGTACAAAGGTCCAGGTGGGATTGCACACCTAGGCTAGAACCATCACCATTCAGCAGCTCAGTGCTATTCAAATAGCCCCTGTAGGCAACTGGGTTACATGTCATACGTGTGCAGCACACGTCAGTGGGGAAACTAAGTGGAACTCATGGTGAAAACAGATTTTATTTACGGAAGTTGCAATAACTAACTTATCATGTATATTTATAACATAACATAACTATCTCTAGGTGATTCTTAACATGACTGTCTGTCTCGAGGTGTTTTGTAACATGACTCTCTATCATTAGGTGATTTCTAAGATGTATGTCTGTCTCCAGGTGATTGGTAACATGACTGTCTCTAGGTGATTTGTAACATGGCTTTGTGTCCCTAGGTGTTTCATAACATGACTCTCTGTCTGTAGGTGATTTGTAACTTGGCTGTCTGTCTTTAGTTGTGTCGTAACATGACTGTCTGTTTCTATGTGGTTGGAAATATGACTGTCTAAACTATAAAAACATTTTCATACAAGTTGATGGGATGATAATGTAGTATGTATTGTAAATGCTTATACCATCAATAAACTACTATTCACCTGTTACATACTTGGACAAGTAACTCGATGCCAGGAGTCACATGACTGGCGCCTTGTTTACTCCCTTTCATTTTCCTATGGGTGCATTATACATTTAGAGACAAGATTTCCTATTCTCTAGACAAATAAATAAAATCATAAAACTGAATTCCCAAAGTATCTTCTAAAGCTGAGCCTTCTGCAAGCATTTTGAGAGGCGTTTTTACTGCCATATACTGTTAGATGCGGAGATAGTAAAAATGTGGCACTATAATACTTAAATAGTCATTACTTTGGTGACTGATATTAGGCATAACTCTCTTTTAGTTTAGAATGCATCATATTTACTAATTCTGTAAAAAAACAAGAAAATTTGACCAAAGAGATATGGGAAGGGTATCTTTGCTGCATATGAGAGGTTCGTGCGTTAACCTTCCTTGTTTTAATGGTTAGCGTTGATGAAGTTATATGGAGGGTTATTGTAGTGCAACGTGCTATATTAGTTAGGAGGAAATATATGAACCTAAAAGTGTCTCTGGATACCCTCCTACCAAGGTGTACTTGGCCTACATAGCTTCAGGTACCATTTCCACAGCAAAGTCATATATATATAGCCTGTTCAAAGTCATAAGGAGTCTGCAGTTCAACACTACGGAGTCATAGGTACTCCATTTGCTGTCATAGTGTTACAGAAGCAATGTTTCTCGAGATATATACCTCAATGTCATACAATACATGTATCTATGGGCTAAATCACAGTACAACTCGGTGGATGTGCTATTGTTAGGTTGCTGCTTCAGCAGTTTCTACAACAAAGAAATGCTTGCTCTCCTCAATGTTCTCACGACATACAGTTATATGTCAAATGATTTGCAGAATTTCCATTTTCTCAATATTAGATGGTAAATTATGTATCCTTCTCATGGATTGTGTATCCCAAACATTACTATCTACACAACTTGGCCGCAATGAATTCACTTTAAAGGGTGTCCTTGGCAAATCATTTCTCTGCTTATATATGTAATGTGTTTATACAGTTGTTGTCAGATACAATTACAGGTTACCCCTCAGCTCACTAGCAGAGGTTCAGCGTTACAGGAATAATTGCATCTACTAACAAATTTGTCAATGCAGCGATGTAGAACTTGACAACACTGAATATTTGTAAGCCACTAGATGGATGAGCTGTGGTGGTTCTACCTGATATAGTTAAATAAGCATGTTGTATGCTGTTAAATCATATATATCATTTTATATGCCAGTCTACACTGAATAGATTGGGACTTCCTTGAAGGACATCCTAAATTAACCCTGATTTTATTGAGGTTCAGCAATGCCACTTTCTCAGGCCTAGTACTTGTAGAACAGATATGAGGAGAACAAAGTGATCAATTTCATTCATTATTGACTTGGGGGTTGGGATAGGTTTGGAAATTATGTACAAGGCACCTTTATTAAGGTTTTGTTCACACTACAGTTGATATCCTTTACAAAGGTATCCGTTAAAAAAAAACTAAAAAAACGGACACCTATCATAACAGACATTAACGGACACTAACTGATATTAATGTGTGTTTTTTTAATTGATTTATAGAAAGGATCAATTAAAAAAAAACGGCCACACTAACATTAGTTAGTGTCAGCATTAGTTACTGTCCGTTTTTTTATATTGTTCGTTTTTTCTTTTCTGTTTTCTGAGCATGCGCAGAAAAAAAAACAAACACAAAATAACGGATAGTAACTGATGGCTATCAATTAGGTAGGGTTCACACCACCGCTTGTGTCCGCTCAGCAGGTGTCTGTTCAAAAAAAAAAAGGACACCTATCATAACAGACACAAACGGATAGTACCCGTTATATGTCCGTTGCCCATAGACCTTAAAAAAATAATGAACACTTGCTGTCCATTTTTTCAAACAGACGGAAAAGTCCTGCATGTAGGATTTTTTTGTCCGCTTGAAAAAACGGACATGGTTGTAAACGGACACAAGATAAAATCCCATTGAAATGAACATAAATTCTGAGGGTTCACCTAGCGTCCATTGCTAAAATCTTGTACGGGCAATAGCCACCGACACTGCTGATGGTCACCAACGGTAGTGTGAACCTCCCCTAACATGCAATGAAGAACAAACCTGTTGCACAAGTAAATTTTGCTTTTCTTCATGTTCTTTATTAGAAGAGTTTGTTTCATCTACCACCATAGCAGAACATTAGAAACATAATAGTGATTTACTGTCACTATTGGACTGGTGCACCAAAAGACAAAAAAGCTATGTAATGTATCCCAGTCATAAGGGGGCCTATGAGGTCCAGAAACATTTCCAATGCAAGATAAGTAACACTTCTCTAATATAGGTGGATGGTGGGCTCCCAGTCTGATCTTCTCTGGCAAGCTAACAGCAGTGCCATCCAACAATGTTCACCAGTGACCATTTTGCTCCATCCATGTTGATTCTTCAGATCTCATCTTCAGGACTTTATTAAATGACAATAGTGAGAATTGACAAGCTGTTGACTTTCTATGGAATAAACACCTGTCACTTTCCTTTACAATTACTGCTTCATGCTATATCTAGATGCAGGGATACATTTCAGCATCTGCTTCCTTGGATTCTGGCATCAATTGTGTGTCATATTGTTCAGACAGATATTATTTATAGTAAGTAATGGTCATGACTGAATGTCAAATCCGATCTAAGTAATTCTGCTAAGACATTGTGTTAAATGTTAATGGCACACATTAACTGCTTGAAATATTGAAGGTATGTAGAAATGTCCTAATGATCTCAGCCATAGAGTCCAACAGAACAAGAGTCTATATAAAAGAATGAGAAGAGAGAAAAATTCCGCGATTGTCCTGCAGGGGGCAGTGTTTCTATGCAGTAGAATATTTTTGCAGTCAGAGTAATCTGCTTTTGCACACGTCTAGTATGGATGAAGCAGAAGCTTCTATAAGGTAAACATTAATCAAGCATTTTTAAGAGCACTGTGCTGAAACCTAGTGGAAATCCTTAAATAGAATATGAAGTAAGCAAGAATGCAAAATATGTTACCACTTTCACAAACAGAAATTCACTAATGCGTCCCATATGGAAAGCTGGGCGTGATAAATATAGACTGAATTGCATCTAATATCATAGTCTTTATGAGCAGAACAGACAGAGCTAGGTGCTGTTCAGAATGCCACTAAAGCATAGAATTTTTTTTTAAAAAAAACAAAACATGGCAAGCTTTGCTATTTTTTTCTTTTGTGTTTTTATTGAGATATTTAGTGAATACAAGCAGTGGAACAATTACCGTACAGCATAACTGAAGCTTGTAGAATATGTAGAAGGACAAGTGTACATGTGCTAGGAGACTAGCTAGCACAAAAGATACGGATGGGGTGGGTAGCAGGAGTAATAATAACAAGGCAAGGAAGGAAATCAAGATAAACAATAAAAAAAAATTATACACATACAAATAGGATATGAACCAAAGCTACTGTACTTCTGTAAACTCGTCAGATCTAATGGCGTCAGCTAGCAAGCCATGCAGAAGGATTGACCAGAAGGATAAAAAGATGCTTCAATGTGTTTGATATTGAAATTCATTGAAAATAATGAACTCATTTAAATATTTCAATTTTGACAGCCGCCTTGTTGTCTCTATTTCAGCATAGTTTCTTTTTTTTGTACATTTTTGTAAGGTCAATATACAAAACTTTGTAATACATCTTATCAGGGGGAAATGGTTCTAACGGTTATCAGCTCCTCTCCTGCCTGGCAAACTGCCCAGTTCACAGAGACATCTGTTTTCAGTGTGAACACAGCTAGAACTCACATACAGATCATATTACATAGAGCTCTATGAAGAGGCTAGTGAGGAGGAGCCCAGTGAGTGAGAAACAAGCTCAGATACAAGATGTTATAGGAAACCCTAAGATAGCTTTCTATTATAGCAGTTCTTTATAGCAGGTCTTAGCAGGACTGAACAGTATAGATGTAAATACTGTATAGACAGGAATTTTACTGTAATCTGCTCCAGAATTCCTGTTTCCCTCTCATAGTCACTATTCTCCACATCCCCTTCCTATAGATTTCTATGATCTACAGTGTACATGAATCTGTCTCAGTGAATTGAGCAATTTAGCAGACAGTAGATGAGCTGATAACAGAAGATAAAAGTATTTCCCATGATAAGACATATTACAAAACCTCTTATATTCATCTGAACTATTCATTTACAAAAAACGTAAACATCAGTTACTCTTTAACATGGAGCCATGTATCTCTATAACAAAACTTAATACAGGGTCCAATTGTACATTCACCACCTTCTGTGACTGTAACTATCATGGATTTTGCTCTTTTCCTGGATCCTCTTCCATACTTCCTCGGACACTCAGTTTTCCCCGTGTTGTTGGCTGATATACATTCACATACTTCTAGTTCAGCTGTATTCATTGTTGTGTAGACGTTTTCATAAAAAATATACAAATAATGGAAGTCAGTTTCATATGTATGGGCATGCAGTTTATATAGTGTTTGGCAACTGGGACAGACTCCGCACTCCATGTGCAGCAACCCAGGAGAGGAAAGGATGAAGGTTAGGAAGTGTAATCGGTCATAGATGGATTCATAGTGGCTATAGTTGTCTTGACCATCTCTTAAAGAGGACCTTTCACCACTTTTGGGCACATGCAGTGTTATATACTGCCAGAAAGCCGACAGTGCGCTGATTTCAGCGCACTGTCGGCTTTCCCGATCTGTGCCCGGTGTAAAGAGCTTACGGTGCCGGTACTGTAGTGCTCTATGGTCAGAAGGGCATTTCTGACCATTAGCCAGGAACGTCCTTCTGCCTCGCGGCGCCAATTACGCTGTGCTGTGGAGCGGGCAGCTTTGTCAAATTTGCCCACACAATTTGATTCAATCCAAAGTAATTTGCAACAAATTGCATCAAAAACCAGCTACAGTCCTATGAAAAAGTTTGGGCACCCCTATTAATCTTAATCATTTTTAGTTCTAAATATTTTGGTGTTTGCAACAGCCATTTCAGTTTGATATATCTAATAACTGATGGACACAGTAATATTTCAGGATTGAAATGAGGTTTATTGTACTAACAGAAAATGTGCAATATGCATTAAACCAAAATTTGACCAGTGCAAAAGTATGGGCACCTCAACAGAAAAGTGACATTAATATTTAGTAGATCCTCCTTTTGCAAAGATAACAGCCTCTAGTCGCTTCCTGTAGCTTTTCATCAGTTCTTGGATCCTGGATGAAGGTATTTTGGACCATTCCTCTTTACAAAACAATTCAAGTTCAGTTAAGTTTGATGGTCGCCGAGCATGGACAGCCCGCTCTCAAATCATCCCACAGATGTTCAATGATATTCAGGTCTGGGGACTGGGATGGCCATTCCAGAACATTGTAATTGTAAGTCGATTTGGAGCGGTGTTTTGGATCATTGTCTTGCTGAAATATCCATCCCCGGCGTAACTTCAACTTCGTCACTGATTCTTGAACATTATTCTCAAGAATCTGCTGATACTGAGTGGAATCCATGCGACCCTCAACTTTAACAAGATCCCCGGTGCCGGCATTGGCCACACAGCCCCAAAGCATGATGGAACCTCCACCAAATTTTACAGTGGGTAGCAAGTGTTTTTCTTGGAATGCCTTTTTGTATGACCAAACAACTCAATCTTTGTGTCATCAGTCCACAGGACCTTCTTCCAAAATGAGGCTTGTCCATATGTGCTTTTGCATACCTCAGGCGACTCTGTTTGTGGCGTGCTTGCAGAAACGGCTTCTTTCTCATCACTCTCCCATACAGCTTCTCCTTGTGCAAAGTGGGCTGTATTGTTGACCGATGCACAGTGACACATCTGCAGCAAGATTATGCTGCAGCTCTATGGAGGTGATCTGTGGATTGTCCTTGACTGTTCTCACCATTCTTCTTCTCTGCCTTTCTGATATTTTTCTTGGCCTGCCACTTCTGGGCTTAACAAGAACTGTCCCTGTGGTCTTCCATTTCCTTACTATGTTCCTCACAGTGGAAACTGACAGGTTAAATCTCTGAGACAACTTTTTGTATCCTTCCCCTGAACAACTATGTTGAACAATCTTTGTTTTCAGATCAATTGAAGCGGGCTGTCCATGCTCGGCGACCATCAAACTTAACTGAACTTGAATTGTTTTGTAAAGAGGAATGGTCCAAAATACCTTTATCCAGGATCCAGGAACTGATTAAAAGCTACAGGAAGCGACTAGAGGCAAAAGGAGGATCTACTAAATATTAATGTCACTTTTCTGTTGAGGAGCCTATACTTCTGCACCTGTCAAATTTTGGTTTAATGCATATTGCACATTTTCTGTTAGTACAATAAACCTCATTTCAATCCTGAAATATTACTGTGTCCATCAGTTATTAGATACATCAAACTGAAATGGCTGTTGCAAACACCAAAATATTTAGAACTAAAAATGATTAAGATTAATAGGGGTGCCCAAACTTTTTCATAGGACTGTATTTCATGACAGCAGAGAACCTGTATAGTGGTGTAGAACACTGTCCATTGCAGTGATTTTTTGATGTCCCACTAGGGGACCTGAACCAGTGATGTATTGATCGCTGGTTCAGCACTATAGACTGCTATACACATGTATTGCAGTACTGTATATAGAGGAAATGATCCTATGCAGATATATAGGCTGACTTCCTCACTTCTGGGCACGATCAACCAGGTACTGGGGGCTATTAGCAGGCCAGGGTCACTACCCAGACCCCGGACAGCAGAAAATGCATATTGGAACCCCCCATCACGCCGTAGTGGTGCCGAGGGGGACATGTGCATGTGAAAAAACCCCTTGAATGCTGCAGTCATGTTTGAGCTGTGCTCCGATTGGAAGTTATGGAACAGGATGTCAGCTGTCAGTTACAGCTAACACCCACTCCCGATGCCGTGGGTGGTCGCAAAGAAGTTAAAGGGCTGTGATATCACAGGACTGGCTGGCTGCTGATTGGCTGCACGCATGGCATTGTGGGTGATCCCACATTCCCAGAGTTCCTTGCCCTGTGTCCTAACATGTGCAGGAGTTATTTTGGAAAAAAGGCGATTTGTTACCACAAACTATGAGGAAATCTGGTTTTGATGCAAATTGAATATTTCTTGACATTCAGATCGAATTCCACTTTATCAGCTTCCATTTGGTCATCTCTAATTGCAACACTCCTTCCCATCTAAACAGTCAGTATTATCCATCTTACAACACTGCATAATGATTCCATTGAAGCCAGAATACAGATAACACTAGTTGCAATGTATAGAGGTTTTTTTTTCTGAATCACTTTTAGGCTAAGGCCCAATGTAACAATCCACAACCTAAAAAATTTTTGGAAAAAATTGCGGTGGACACAAATCATATTAATTTTTTCAGCAGTGTTTATCATAGAAAGTTCAGAAGCATTTTTGCGAAACTCCACTTTGCAGGTACTGTAAAACACTGCGTATTCGCAATGTGGGGCCCTGGCATTAGGGGGCCTTGAGATTCATTATGCTTTGCCCATTGTAAAGCTCGTCACAAGTACAGACCACTCTCATCCTACTTCAATGAAGAATCTCTACTATTAAATATCTATATAGATATTTGTTTTTAAATTTTTTATGAGGCCTTGAATAAGAATGTCTGAATTGCCTTGCTATAGAAGTACAATACAAAGAATTTTCTTGCCAGGAGAATAAAATGTTTATCCTCTTGTATGGTCCATTGTACCTCAATGGTGGCTGAATTTACAAATGATATAAGGGTTAAAACACTTCTACGTGTACTACTCGTGGCAAAATATTAGTCATCGTTCAATTCTTGTTTGTGTTCCCGTTTCAGTCTGACTTTGCCAAATGACACTCTTGCACAATTTTACTTACAATTGTGTCATAATTCTTATTCTCATCTGAGGTTCTTAGAGTAGAAAATCGATACGTAATCAGGTTTATTTATTAAATGTTATAATAAGGCATGAAAAGATATCTCGCTCTATAAAGAAGCTGAGCATCTGTCTTTTACAATGTGTTGATCAATGGAGAGTGCTGAACTCTCAAGTTACATTATAGGATTAAGATAAATCACAGGTAATCTTCTTAACTTTGTACTTTTTCATCAACTGATCGTAACTTGCAGTAGATAGACAGCTATTATTTAGCTATAAAGATCATGTTGTATAACTCGCCATGAATTTATCAATGTGATTAGGAAGGACTGGATCAAGAACAGCCATAAGCCTTTGTATCAGTGTCTTTTGGTTCTGGTAGCCTGCAGCTATGTGTTACTTATCTGTCTAGGTATTGCAGTTTATTAGCTGGACTATGTAGATATAATCCACTTGTTTCCATTATTCTACAGTAAACTGTCCAAAGGGTACATTTTATTCCCTGGAATACAACACATGTGAAAGCTGTTGGATTGGATCGTACCAGGATGAAGAAGGCCAAATGGATTGTAAAAGCTGCCCTAGCGGTACCTACACTGAATACCTCCACTCAAAGCGTGTATCTGAATGCAAAGGTAGGTACTATAATAACATAATGGTTTTACATTGTATTATACATTTTTATTTAACCTGATTTTGGTATTGCACATACATTGTAATCACTAGATTTTGGGAAAACCTTGTGGGAAATGAATAGTCCTAGTATATAGTTAAGGTTTAGTTTCCTGCCATGCCACTGCCGGCAAATGTCAGTTATTATATAGTCAGATCTGTTGGATGATTCTATATATTATACATTTGTAAAACTCAGGACAAAAGTGGATCAAGTCAATACAAGGCCCTGTGCAACATATAAGGAAGACATGGGAAGACATTATTGACTTTCAAGAATTGTCCCAACAGAACAATATGTGACCATATAAGTGTATACATTAATAATAGGGATTGGAGACCTTTCTTGGGACCTCATTTATAAGCCTGAACAGAGAGCAGTTATAAAAACTGGACATTCTGTTGCAGAATTTGTGTGACCATGCAATGCATTGTCACATTCATTTGGCTAGCCAGAATGTTATACTATACTTTTACTAGTCACAAGGAACTTCTACTAGTAATAGGTTAGAAAGGACAAATGCCTGGTTTCATTTTAACATAGGATTGTTTATGCCATGTCCATAACCAAAATAGTAACTATCGTAGGGCACCTTGATACGTATAATATAGATCCTAAATGCTGAGCCACATCTAAAGCTGAGGCCCGACATAGAAAAAACTAGAGATGAGTGAGTAGTATTCGATCAAATCTCCCCTGCATAGTTATTGGTGTAGTTGGTCGAATACCATGTGGTAAACACAATAAGGCTCCATGCACACAGAGTTACGCCGGGCTTGTAAAAATACTCATTCACAGCCGTACACGCGAGCGCAGCGGACGGCTCCCGAACACTTCCTATTCACTTCAATGGGAGTGCTCGTAACGCTGGCATTACAAGCGCTCCCATTGAAGTGAAGGGGAAGTGTTCGGGAGCTGTCCGCAGCACTCGCGTGTATGGCTGTGAATGAGTATTTTTACAAGCCCGGCGTAACTCCGTGTGCATGCAGCCTAAAAATTCAAGTCCTCTCCCACCATCCCTGGCGCTTTTTTACACCAATAACTATGCAGGGGAGGTATTCAATTGAATACTACTCACTCATCTCTAATAAACACTAGTACCTGCAAAATGGATGAGATTCTGGCTAATCCCATCCGCACATTGCAGAAAAATACCGTTGTGTTTTTGTAAATCACAGCATGTCAATTATACTTATGAAAACGCTAGTGTTCACCCTATGGGAATAATTGAAGAAGAAACTTTCTGGGACACGTGCTGTAGGTAACACAGTGATGCGTTTCTGCCATGGTTTTTCCCGCAGCACTTTTTGGCTGCGGCTCGCTATGTGGGGCATTAGTCTCAAAGGGGTTTCTTATGAATAACTATTTTATTCTTATGTAAAAAAAAAATGCAAAAAAAAGATTAGTCAAATTATTCAGAAAGTATACTGTATTATCTAGATAGTGTTGATGCTTGCTTTGGGGGCCCTCTGATGTCCTTATGGTTCTCTCTCAGAGCGTCCATGCCGGTGGACACAACCCTACACCCTGGATCCTCTTGAATGTTCTAAACATTTTTTTTTTTAAATTATTCTGGTTGTTAACTTTTTATGTTGTGCCTGGACTAACAGAAAAATATACTAATGTAATGTAATAATAATGTAATTCCAGTCAGTTTTTGTCTTTGTGATACAGGACACTGTTGCATGAAGCTTAGTGACAGAACACTATACAGCCAAGTATACTGTATCTTTATGAGCAGTGTGCTAGTCACTATAATAGATTGAACTTCTGCTAATGTAGATTCATGTGTTGTGTCCTTATTAATAGCATTGTAATCGTACTTTTAAGCATTTATTGTGGAAAGTTTCTATAATACGTATCGTAGAAGAGAACACCATGAAGGTTCCTAATTTTGTGGAGAAACTGTATATTTAGCAGTATATTGACTGGACATACAGTAAACTCATACGTATTACTCTAAATCTACAAGTAAAAAAAAAAAACGCACTGAAGCACGAAACCCATTGAAAATATAGTTCTGAAACATTAGAGCCAGACTTAGAGACAAGCGGGGGTAATTTCTTATCTCAGTGTGTCCATGGATAATTTATTCGATTGCACTAAGTGCTAGTGCATGAAATAAACAGATGACATATTGCTATGGTGTAAACTAACAGCATTTTATGCTGAATTAGTCAAACTAATAGTTGTATGATGGGAGATGTTCTTAGCAGCATAACTGATGCTTTGCGAAAAAAATCCATGGATCAGCTGCGAAACAAAAGCACTTTTTATTAATGCTTGGTCCTGCAATCCAGTTTGCTCGTGACAGAAATATATAATGTTGCAGAGAAAGGCGATAAAATATTAAAATATAATAACAGTGACAGATGACTGCTTGATCAGTGGGAGGTAAACGTTGCACTCATGACCTGTTCCTTGCATATTTGTCATTGTCTGTTTCTACTCTTCCAAGAACGAGAATGCCCCTGGTTTGGGGTTTGGTGGGGATCTCAATATGTCAACCACCTGAGTGTAGATTTGTAGAGAACCACGGCACTCCTATCTTGGCTAGGTGCACTGGTACGGTTTTACCCCAATGGTAAATATGAGGAATATATCAGGCACTCAAAAATTGTGCAAAAAATCAATCCAAATTTTATTTAAGGAGTAGGTAAATTTTACAAAAAAGGTTAAACATTTTTCAGCCCTTGAAATGGACCTTCATCAGACCCGGATTGCCAGTTGTAAGAATAGAGTAAGAAGCATGAAGCGTCAGTGGAAGTAACAGGTGGACCAAGTATACCATTCTGGAGATATGGACGCTTGATGAAAACACTGCCGAAAAATGTTTAATCACCTGAGTGTGCCAGCACCATGAGACATAAACACATTTAGGTCTAATTCACACCTCCATGTCTTGCTCGGTGCTTTGCATCAGTATTTAAATAAGCCAAAACAAGCAGGAATGGAGAATACACATAGACAAGTTATAATGGAAAGATTTGTTCTTTTTCTGTATTTATAACCCAATAATGGTTTTGGTTTATAAACACTTGTTGCAAAATACTGTCGTGAATAAGACTTGAGTTAATGTAATCCTCTGGGCTCGTTCACACAGGCCAAGAGGGGGCAGATTTTGGCGCTGAATCCTCCTCAAAATCTGCCCCTCACAATAGAGGTCTATGCAGACCGCTAGCAAGCTGCCTTTTCTTCAGGGGGATGCCGCGGCTAATTCAGCCGCGGTGTCCGCCTTGCAGCAGCACCCTCCGGACTAGGCCCATTCATTTGGGCCTACTCCAGAGTGGGAAGCCATGACTGTCAGAAGCCGCAACAGTCGCGGGAGGCGCATTTTGGAACTATTCTGACGCAGCTTCCATCGTCAATATCAGGACCAAAATACGTGGTCACAACCCCCGTGTGAACTAGCCCTCATTGGGAATTCACAGAGGGAAACAAAGGCTCAAATAGGTTGAATTGTGCTGTCTGTCTAGAAAATTCCAAAATATATATGATCATTCATCACAGTGGCAAACTTTTCTAAATTATATTTTTATTCTAATTCAGCTCAGTGCAAACCAGGAACATATTCCACAAATGGTCTTGAAACTTGTGAGTCATGTCCACACGGTACTTACCAAACAGTGATGGGGGCAAAGTTCTGCTTGTCCTGCCCAAATGGAATGTCAACAGTTAAAAGAGGATCAGTGGATGTCTCAGAATGTGGAGGTTTGTTGCAACATATCAGTTCACTTATGAAACAGAATGTATTAAGATATATAAATAGTATATGCTGTTTGTATACTGTGTTATATGTTCAAATATAAATAACATAACATAAAAAACTCTATGTATATCTCGCTCCAGGTGGTTGAAATCCCAAGCATGCGCAGTAACGCTCCGTTCTGAGCGGTACTGTGCATGCTCGAGCGCCATTTAGTTGTAGACCATGCAATTCTCTACAACAAAATGGCGCTCAGGCATGTGCAGTACCGCTCAGAATGGAAAGTTACTGCGCATGCATGGGATTTCAATCGCGCCGAGCGAGACTGCAGAAGATATAGGCGGTACAGGACGTGTGGAGGAGGAGGTCTTTTGGAATACAAGCAATGGAGGGACGTTTCAGAGGTATGACATGGGGGTGCTCGCTGACCCTGGAGAATGCCCAGGGTGCTCGGTGAGCCTCATTTGCATATATTGTTTACCCGTTTTAATAAAAACTGGGAGGTCTTTGGCAGAATTGGAGGCAGCACCTGAATAGCCCTTTTAAAGCATAACCTTACCTAAAAATCATTTTTCTAAATGATAGAATCCCTTTAAATCCTCTTTCAGATTTTTGCAATATCTGTATATCTCTCTACATATCTATTAATCTGAAAATGGAAGAAATATAGATATGCATTTGAAATATGGTGTATAACTAACATAAGACATAAAATCTATACATTGTAAATAATCATTAGATTAGGATTAGGTTACTCTTCAGTTGACGGTCTCATGTAAGGCTGAAAGGCATTGCATTTGTCAGAGAAATATTTTCATTTTTGTGATTTATTGGATGTTGTTTATAAGCTTTGCTTGTGGTTCCAAGTTTTAAACAATTCATTTTAACATGTTGTATTTACATTTCAGTTCCATGCCATGCCGGTGAGTTTTCACGATCTGGACTAGTGCCATGCTTTCCTTGTCCAAGGGACTACTATCAGCCGGAACCGGGGAAATCTTATTGCCTGTCATGTCCATTTTACGGAACAACGACTATGACTGGAGCCAGGTCGATAACAGACTGTTCAAGTAAGCTGCCTTTTGTGCTCATTAGAATTCTGAGTCAGTATTAGAGGAGCTTGTTAACCTGTTTTGTATGGAACCGAGCTACACACATAGCATATAATTTTGCTACAAAGTAATATCAGCTCTTTAACTATAATGTAGTAGATGGTAGTAAATGTATTGCTTTTCACATAAATAGCACAGGACCTGTAGCTATGGTCATGTCATTTATGGCACAAAATGGAAATTGGTTCTCATTCTCAAATGTCTTTAATCGCAGATTTTTTATACAGTTCATTCAAAAGTAGTTATTATAAAATAGCAATGTCACCAGAAAAAATGTAAAAAAAAAATGTCTTGTTATTGTACGGAGATGCAGTTGCTTGAATCATTACTAAGAGACATTGCCTCTCTCTAGCAGAGGCATAGCTAAGGGTTCAGAACGGGGCCCTGTGTATACCAATATTATCATTATATAGTGATGATATATAGATACCAGCTCTACACAAGGCTCTGCAGACAGTTCAAGTGAATACAGCAACAGAAACTGCAACCATTCACATTTCCCATGTCTTTCCTCTGGACCAGACCACCATTACTACTTCTTTCAACTGTAACTTGTCTCTGTAAAGTTTGCAACACAGATATCTTTGGCTTCTCATATTTCAGGCATCCAACCAACATTGTCCTCACCTACACAAAGTCCCCATTCTGTTGCTACCTAAAATGACAATATGAAATCCCTTGGAAATAATAATAATAATAATAATAATAATAATAATAATAATAATAATAATAATACCCCCTTGCATGCGTATTTAATTTAATAATGTCCCCATCTGTACCCTCACTTAATAATTTCTCTGTGTTCTTCCTTAAAGTAAAAGTGCCCTGCAATTAATAATGTCTTCGGTGTGCCCCCTTATTAATAATGACCCCTGATTAAAGGGGTTTTCTAGTATGTATTTACTGATGACATATCTTTGGGAATATAATAAAAGACCAGTGGGGTCTGACACTTAGAACCCAGCTGATCAGCTGTTTGAAGGGGCCACAATACATGTATGAGCACCATGACAACTTCTTTCTTTATATTGTATGTCATCTGTTTTATAGCAGCAATAAGTTGTCATTTCTGCCTTGTCCCATAGAAGTGAATGTGACAAGACTGTAAATAAATTGCATGGTCACTTTGAAACAAATGGTGTTTAATGTAAACAGTGAAGGGCTCTGCATGAGCAGCTCCTTCAAACAGCTGATTAGTAGTGGTCCCAGGTGCCAGACCCACACTGATCTGTTGGGGTCCATCACACGATGTAACGCGCCATTAATTCTGACACATAAACTCGTGTCAGAATCAGCGCTGCAAAACAGAATCCCATTGACTTCAAAGGGATTCTGTTTTGCTGTGCTGACTCTGACACGAGCTTATATGTCAGAATCAACGGTGTGTTACATCGTGTGAACGGACCCTTATACCTCCACAAAGCATAACAGTTCCCAGTGGCTCCTTCACACAGTATAGTGGCCCACAGTGGCCTCTACACGTGGTATAATGGTTTCCAGTGGCCTTTCAACATAGTATAATGGTCCCTACACACAGTATGATGGCCACTAGTATCTCCTCCACAGGGAGGTCCCCAGTGGCCCTACCAAGTGCTATAACACTTTCTCTGCAAATGGAATAATGATTCCCAGTGGCCCCCTACAGATAGTATGATGCTCTCCAATAGCCCTTCCACATAGTGTAATGGTCCTCAGTGGCTTCTACATCTGATAACATTCCTCAGTGTATTCTTAATGGTCCCCAGTGATCCTTGCACATGGTACAATGGTTCACAGTGGCTGTTTTACATGGTATCATGATCCCTATTGGCACCTACAAACATTATAATGGTCCCACAGTGATCCCTACGTACAGTAAAATGGTCCCAGTGGCCCCTACATACATGCCATTTAATTAATAATTTTTTTAAAAATTCAGACTTATCCAGCCCCATTCCCTTGGAATTTTTAACCTATTGAGCACAAAGCATTTTTCTTTTCACAATAGAATCAATTCAGGGGATTCTACTTTACTGGCACTTCATGGTTTCTGTAAAAGAGTAATGGCACCCAAAAACCAAACAGTCTAAATATAGTTTCCTGCTCTTCGCATTCTGCTTTGAAACCTAACAGCAGTTTATGCCAAAGTGAGCACAGCTGATGGTGAAAAGTGAAAACTGCAATTTTCCAAAATCACATCATTGCAGTGCACAATATGTTGTGCCCAGTTTGTGTCAGAGACAGATACTCCAAAAGATATTATATCAGGATAGCCCACATGACAGTTTTTGGAGTGTATTTTCTCTTCTGACACAAGATGGGCACAGCGTATTGGGCACTTAAATGGCATAAATCTTTAAAAACGTTCACTTTGCAGATTGATTTTTCAAAAGAATTCCTGGGGTCAACAATCACTATATCACTTGAGAAATTTCTTGTGGGTATAATTTCTAAAATGGGGTTACATCTCAGGTGTTGTTTCACCTTAGAACTTCTACAGTAGTCCACCAATGCAGTCAGGGGCGAACCTGCCCCTTTTGCCGCCCGAGGTGAACTACGGAAAGCCGCCAGCTTGTCCTGGACTGGCTTAGGTAACCAAAAATGCCACCCTCCCTAAGGCCCTGGCATAGCGCCGCCTGAAGCGCTCGCTTCAGGTCGCCTCATGGGAGGTGCGGCGCTGCATGTAGTATAAATGAACAAATTAGGCCTAAAATGCTCATGGTACTCTTTCATTTCTGAGCCCTGACATGTAGAGCATTTCTAAAATCAAGAAATGGAATGGATCTTAGGCTAAAGCCCCATGTAGCAACCTGTAGCCAAAAAGTAATGCCGAAAAACTGCCGTGGAAACTGCCCCTATTATACTGATACGGATAATGCCAGTGTTTCCGTAAGTATAATTGATATGCTGCAATTTACAAAAACACTGTGGTTTTTAAAATTGCAACGTGTGTATGGGATTAGTCAGAATCCCATCCACTTTGAAGATACTGTAAATCGTTGTGATTTTTGCCAAAGCATTTCCACTGCGGTCAAATAGCAGCATTTGCGCAACATGGGGCCTTATCCTTAAACATATTTTTTATTTTTTATATTTATGCACTGAATTGGCATATACCATAAATATTTTGATTTTTACTTTGAACCATACACAGCACATTTATTTTTGGAAAACATCTCTGGGGTCAATATAATCACTATACCACTTGGTATATTCTTGGTATTTTCCAAAAATCTGCCCCCCAAAAGTCTAATGGCACTTCTCCCTTTCTGCACCCTGCCATGTGCCAGAACAGCAATTTTCAACCACATATTAATAAGTTACGTAGCAAATTGTGGGGATCAGTGTCTCTTGCTACTTGTGCAAATAAAAAAAAAAATGTTGCATGGTATTGCAAAAACTGCAATGTTTTTATTTTTAATTCCCAAAGATAATGAAACCTATGTAAAATCTGTGCTATTGATAAACTTCTTTTTTATTGTACTAGTACTTTAGGAGCTCTGCAAATGAGGCATGGCTGTGGCTTTTGCTGTGGTTTCTTGAGCCAAACCACATGTGGCTACAAATGGGATGGTGAATATAAATGGAGTGTTTTTACTTCTCCATTCTGCTCAATCTAAACCTGGCTTTGGCTCAAAACAAGGCAGCAAAATCTGCAACAAAAAAACAGCTTTTGCACAACATGGGGAGTTAAAACTATATAGATAAGGCACCAGAAATATGATATTATTTATTATCTGATGTTATGACTGTCTGTCTGAAAAGTAGAGCATTTAACATTTTGAAAATTGGTATTTTTTTCCTACTTTTTCACAAATAAATAAAAAAAAAAAATTCAGCCAAACTATGCCACTAATATGAAGTCGATTTGTCATGGAAAAACTAAAAAATTATCGCAAGAATCACTCAAATTAAAGCATTCCAAAGTTATTACAAAATAATCTGACACATGTTAGATTTAAAAAATGGTAAGGTAATAATTGAGGTAATTTTTGACTGTGTCCTTAAGGGGTTAAAGAAAAACTCCATCTTGTTTTGGCTCAAGAAATTCTACTGTAATAGTCTTATTAAACAACAGCATCTGTTCCCTATTTACAGCATGTCTTACATACCATTACCACTTTTGGTCTGATTTAAGTATCGGCGGCCATTTTAGATACATTTTCTTCCTCTTTGTCTCCCTGAAGAGGATGTTCCCCCTTCTTTCCAGCTAGTCACGCACCTTGATACAATGCCTCGCAGATGTACTCATACCCCTTTTTCACATTTTGTCACCTTACAACTACAAACTTGAATGTATTTTATTGAGATTTTAAGTAGCAGATAATTGTGAAGTGGAAGGAAAATTATACAATGTTTCAAAATATTCATCGAATAAAAATCTCAATAAATTTAAGTTTGTGGTTGTAAGGTAACAAAATGTGAAAAAGTTCAAAGGTTATGAATATTGTTACAAGGCATTGTATATGTTGGTAAAATACAGTAGTTGTCTAAGAAAAATGACTTCTAGAATATTTCTTTAACTCCAGTATCTCTTGCAACAGTTTCATCTGCAAAATATTGTGTAATAATTTTTTTAACTCATGCGCTTAACTGATATAAGATTATACCATATAAGAACGGACTATACAATTAAAGGAATCCTATAATTTAAACTCAATTTTTTCTGCCTATCACATAGGAATAGCCTTAAGAAAGGCTATTCTTCTCCTACCTTTAGATGTCTTCTCCACGCCACCATTTGGTAGAAATCCCGTTTTTCACCATTATGCAAATTAGTTCTCTCACAGCACTGGGGGCAGGCCCCAGCGCTCATACAGTACTGGGGGCATCTACAATGCTGTGAGAGAACTCTCCAATGCCGCCTTCATCTTCTTCAGCAATGGGGTCTTCACACGTCTTCTTCCGGGGGTTTGCTTCAAACTTCGAACCCTCGGGCCTAGGTCAAAGCCGACTGCGCATGCCCACTGGCCACAAGAAAATGGCCGCTTACAATACTGTGTACTTCGGAGAAGACATCTAAATGTAGGAGAAGAATAGCCTTTCTTAATGCTATTCCTAATTGATAGGCAGAAAAAATTGAGTTTAAAGGATAGAATCCCTTTAAAATAGACCTAAAGCTGAGAATACCTATATTTGTGGTAATGGCAGAAACCACATATTTTACAACAATAGAAAGCAGGATCGTGTCTCTTTATGTTTATTATTCTCTTTTATTATAGTTATTAAAGTAGTGACTGACATCACTGGTATGTGGAAGAAGACAATATGGCTGCCAGCTCTCTGCGGGCATGCAGGGCAACGCCCTGGGTTAATCGGTTTTGCTATTAAACTTCTGCTTCTAAAGGAAAGCTATATGTAGCCGGAACGTGGCCAAAGAGCCAACTGGCAATAATATAGCAGAGCACTAAACAGCACCCTTTTTCCATAGCTACAAAGGGAGACTTGATATTTGCTTTAATCACAGATGTTATAACTAATCACAAGATTGATAACATGTGTTTCTTATAATGTTATTTTGTAGGTTTTGGCTCCAGCTTCTCGGCAGCAGAGGAAAGCGTAATGATTCCCATTTCTCCACAAAATGTCAACAGCAAATACAGAGTCAGCAGTCAGGCAAGGATACGATTTGTTTCATCGCGCTACCTCTAATGGCCTAGCCATAAAGTCAGATAAAGGAAGTCTATTGAATACATTAGCTAAGCTAAGCAACTAATGCATAACGTTAATGTAACTGTAACCTCTTTACCTGAATCAATGCTTTAATATTACAGTCAAAGCTTCCAGATTTAATTCCAGTGATAAGTAGTGTGGAGCTCAATAAAACAATAGTCTACCGCCTTACAGAGAATGCGTTCAGACACATTCTACATGATGTACGTACACTATATGTGACAAGAAGCAATAACCTAGAAGGCAAAGTATAATTTCACAAGATTGAAATATAAAGAATGCTCTTGCACAAAATATAATACAAGAATAGGCTTTGGATTCATTTAAAAGAAACATTTCTCTTCTATCACCAAAAAATGAACTGTTAAGGCAATGTCCTGCTCATGACTCTAGCATTGTCTTGGGTAGTTCTATAGTGGAAGGCATTACAAGATGAGAAAAGGCGGTGAAATAAATAGAGAAACGTATTTGGAAATTGTTATGCATGATCAGTCTTTGCAAAAGTTGGATGTGGAATAGGTTCATATATAAAATTATAACCGGAATTTATCAATGTATATCTTACTGCTCCCTGCTATGTCATCAGTTCAGCCGTATTTCTATTTAGCGACTGAAAGCTATCTCTACACATTCACACATGGAAGACTGTTAGTCATTGTTTGAGACAACCAACTGGACATGTAAACCCAGAAAATATTCAGGAAATGAAAAAGAGAAAACTAATTTTACATAACCTTTATTGTATATGAGTCTGCTCGGCTCTATGTTATACTATGTTGTTTGCCACAATGTCAGCTTTGTTTATGCTCTTCTGACTGGGTATAAAGTTACAGCCGTGGTAAGTTATCTTGTCACCCAGCAGAAGTGTAACATGGGCCCCTGGGCCCAAACTTTAAGGTATCATTTATAGCATCACCTCTTCATATTGGAAAGAGATATCTTATGGGCCTCTGCCTCATGTTAAGCCCCTGTCATCCATTTGCATTCAACCAAAGAAATTTCCAGCACTCAATGGGTATGCTTCCAAAAGTGAGTATTTATTTTGACAAAAACGTTTCGGTCTAGAAGACCTTCGTCAGTTTGTCTGCAGAAAATATACAAATATACAGGTTGTGATATATATATACACAAGTCAAAATTGAGACAAAAACAAAACATTGATACAGACATACATTACATATAATACGATATGTACATGGAATACCAGTATAGCAAGATATAAAAATGGGATATATATGAATTATAGTGGATCCAGGTATATTAGTATATACATTAGTAAATACATAGCGTAACGGAGCTACAGGTGGAGATTTAAGCGGGTCATGATCTAGCACGGTATCCGTGATAATGCAATGATGCAAATAGAGGACAATACACAGGGTAAACAGCACATCAAAGTGTCAATATGCCAAGGTAAACAGTATAGAACAGTACATCAATATGTCAGTAATTTGAGGATGGGTGCCCAGCTTACTAAACAGTAACATGTAGCCTAACTCAATGCAGTATCCTAAACAATCTTACCGGTAGGAGATATGAGTAGCAGGAAGCCAAATGTAGACATGTGGGAAATCCAAGAATGAAGATGTGCACGGTGTAGGTGGAGGGTGGCTTTAAATGGGGTATTGGCGCCAGAAGCCGTCGGGCCGGGAGCCCCGCCCCTATTGGGGGCGTGGCCCCAAGTCCAAAGGCCCCTGGCGCCCCCCCACACAGATAGCAGGATGGGTAAACATTGGTGGTATACAGTGGTAAAAGTAGAAGCATCATTGGTGGTGTGGCGTGGAGAATGAGGCCATACGGCCTGTCAGTAGCCGTCCCGGAGTCCATATGAATAAGGAGAAGGTAACTCCCGGCCCGACGGCTTCTGGCGCCAATACCCCATTTAAAGCCACCCTCCACCTACACCGTGCACATCTTCATTCTTGGATTTCCCACATGTCTACATTTGGTTTCCTGCTACTCATATCTCCTACCGGTAAGATTGTTTAGGATACTGCATTGAGTTAGGCTACATGTTACTGCATGTTACATCATGTAACTGCCAGACCCCTGAGTTATGTTGTCTGTACTTAGATATCAGGCCTGGAGAAGTCACACACAGCGTAGTGTATTAAGTGAGTTCTGATTTTAATGGTAGGAAAAGGTAGTTTAAATACAATTCAGACAAGAGCAGGTTGGACTATAACATAACATAGTTGGCATAACATGATTGGTGGTAGAGTTGTGACATAAACCTAGCCTGTGACTATTGGCTAAAGCCTACTGTAATCTCCATCTCATTATTACTATCCAAACTGGGATGGACTTTCTCCTGAAACAAAGTCTAGATGCTTATATCATGGCAAGAGAGATAATTAATGATCAATAGGCTGGTCTGATCACTCCAGCCTTGGGGCTAATGATCAATAGACTATAGACATCCTGGGTTTACATCCTCCTTTAAGACAGTTAGTTAGATAAGGATTCATTAACATTCCATTTCCTTATCACCTAAAGAAGGGTTTCTCTTCTTTGATCTTTTGTTTAAAGTCTCAATAGTATACAGCCCATAGCGTCTCCATGTTAATTAGTCTAACCAATTCCTTTGTGAGACAAAACTACTTATCTCTGAAAGGGACAAGATGGCTGGAAAGGCAATATCACTGGAAGACAAGTAATCTCGGCCCCCACTTCATGTAATTTATCAAATATAATTTTCAAACACTATTTTAGCCCTTCATAAGTTCTACTGTACAGTTTCCCTTTTGCTGCAAAGACTGAACATGCATAAAAATTTCCAAATACGTTTCTGTATTTATTTCACTGCCTTTTCTCATCTTGCGAACTCCCCTCCAGATTAGGCCCAATTAATGGAGAGTGAGAATGAGCATCTCTCTTCTTTTTCCGGGAGCCGGAAGAAACGGCTCCCAGAAAAAACTCCTTAGCGGCTCCCATTGATTTCAATGGGAGCTGTCTTTTTGGTCAGGATTTTGAGGCGGATGTGGCCTCAAAATCCTGACCAAAAAACCCCATGTGAACTTACCCTCCATTCCCTATCAGTATGTCTTTGGAATGTGGAGGAAAACCAGAGTAAGGGGGAATTCACATGTAGTAAAGTGAAGCGCAATCTGGCACATATACGCGTGTCAGCAGTTTGCGCGCTCAAAAAGATCCCATTGATTTCAATGGGAGTTACGAGCATATACGCTGTGTAATTTTGCGGCCGTAATACATATACATGCCAGATTGCGCTCCATTTTACTACGTGTGAATTCCCCCTAACCTTAGACAAACATGGGGAGAACATACATCCTCCTTAGCTGATGTCCTTAGCTGGATTCAAACCCAGGACTCCAGCACTGCAAGGCAGCGCTCACTGCCATGCTGGCTATCCCTCATGTATGTGTTAGTCCCATAGTCATGCTGATATACCTCCTGTTCACAAAGGGAATGCACATTGAGAATCAAACACATGACAGCCCACTGCATACTGGGAGCAGGGACCCAATATCTTATTCCTATGCTTGATTTAGATGTGCTATTTTTACCTTTAGTTTTGTACAAATGACAGGAAAATATTTTTTCATATCATCCTATCAAAACAAATTGGCAAAATAGCACATGTGAACAGAGCCTTAGGGTTTTCTAATATAAGTGGGAAGTGCAGGAAACTTATTCATAAAAATATAGCACTTTAATAAGAATACCCTGCAGCAAATCACTGGAAGGAATTTAGAAAAAATAAGTAGAAATATATTTTTATCATTAAACATTGTAATGCATTAGCTAAAAGAGACAGCTATAAGAAATTAGTTCTACTTCCTCATCCTCAATTTTTATAAGCTAGGCTTTTGAATACTAAGCTACAGGCAGTATGGCGGAATTACTGTCATATATGATTAAAGATCTGATCTTAAGGCCTCATACACATGGGTACACAGAGTCCTTGCAACTCAAATAGTATAAGTTATTTATTTGTTTTATTGAAATGAAACTGTTATTACTCAAGACCAGCATACTGACCAAGCAAATTAAGGGTATGTTCACACAGCGGAAAATGGATTCCACGTGTGAACATACGGTGCGGCTAGACGTGACGGAATGCTAATGCAGTGCACCGGCATCCCGTCGCAGCATTCCGCTATGGATTAGGCCTGAATGAATGGGCCTAATCAGGAGGGAGACTCGCGAATCCGTGGCAAGATAGGTCATGTTGCCCCTTTTTTCCGCTACTAGCTAGCGGAAAAGAGAAGCGAGCGGTTCCCATTGAAGTCAATGGGAGCCAGTTTTTGCCAGTGGATTTTGAGGCGGATTCTGCATCAAAATCCGCTGCCAAAAAAATCTGTGTGAACATACCCTAAGTCTGTCATTGTTGTGATCAGGGGCTTTTGCTATAAGTAAGTTTTTGGAGTATGGTATTATAAGTTCCCATATACCTATTTATATACCTATTATGCGGATTAAAGCTTGGTTAGCTGACAACTATTGCTTATGACAACCCTATACACATGAAATCTAATTTCAGTCGAGTGGGCTTGTGTTCTGTATGGGGAGTTTCTGTCAGACATCACTGGGGATGGCTTATCTCCTCTGACAGCAGAAGGATGCGATGTTGAATAGCAGCATGCCTAATCTTTCTTTTTACCAATGTCATTTTTTGGTGAAAGTCAGAAGGTCCCATTGCACATAAAATAGACCACTTATCCTGTGAGCTTTTCCTTCTATTATATGTATGGTGAACCATGACAGGATTTATTTGACAATTATATAATACACCAAATGGAAGTTTATAGGTAACAGATTATAAAATTACAGGTATTTGTGTATACTTATTATAATATACTATTTTAAATGAGACTACCAAATAGCAAAAACTGTGTATTATTAAAGGGAGTGTGTCGGCACCAAACATGTTATTAAACCAGCCCTGGTACCTTATAGTGCTCAGAGCCACGAACATAGTGCTATTATTTGTTTATACAATGACTGCTTGATTTTGACCAAAAATGTTTTTATTTATATGCAAATAAGCTAAGAGTGTTCAAGAACAGGTTCTGGGGAAGCTGAGCATTGCGGCATGTTCCTCCTTTCACTTAATACCCCTCCCAGCAACACAGACATAATCGCGCTTTCCCCTGACTCCACCTGACCAAGAAGAAGATCTTGTTGCGAGCTATAGCCACTAGAGATGAGCGAACACTAAAATGTCCGAGGTTCGAAATCCGATTCAAACAGCTGCACAGTGTTAGACTGTTCGAACAGATTTCGAACCCAATTATAGTCTATGGGTGGAAATGCTCATTTCAGGGGTAGGCAACATTCCGGCTGGAATTCACTCTGCTTAGGCATCGGGGCCTAGGCAGAGCCGACTGCGCATGCGCGGTCGGCTCTGCCCGGCCCGACGCCTGAGCAGCGCCGACTGCGCATGCGAGGGCATGCCCGCGCATGCGCAGTCGGCTCTGCCTAGGCCGGATGCCTAGGCAGAGTGAATTCCAGCCGGAAGACGCCGTGGGGACTTCCATAGGTAAGAGAAGAACCAGCGTTGATTGGCAGAATGTATAGCATTCTGCCAAACAACGCTGGTTCTGCATTGAACCATAAACTTCGAACAGCTAGTAGTGTTGGATCGAGTACGAGTATCTCGAATACCGTAGTATTCGATCGAACACCTACTCGATCAAACACTACTCGCTCATCTCTAATAACCACCCCAGAACATTCCCCTGATACACTCTTAACTCATTTGCATTGAAATACAAAACATAATTTTTGTCAAAAAAAATCAAGCAGCCATTCTACGAAAAAAAATTTAGCACTGTGCTCACAGTTCTGAGCACTATAAGGTTGGGGGCTGGTTTAGTAATGTTTTTGGTGCTGCTGATTATTAGTATTAATTATAGAAAGAAAATATTTTTGCTGGTTGACTGAAACCAGCTATAGAAATTATTCTTGATAAATAGCTACTTTTGAGGTTATATCATTACCAATTTTCAAACAATAATCCAACGTATTTAGCATACTCCAATACTACTACCAATACAATAGTATTGTAGGCATCTAGTTGTCAATGGGGATAGATACAAAATGCCATCATTAGGATATGCTGTTACTTTGTCACACTAATACATGATATTCTAAATGTATTGACTCAATAGCCCCTTCTCCATTGCATGGAACCAGATTGCACCAGTTCACCTTCCTAATCTTTTATAGTTTTCCACAGCTTGTCCTGACTTCACTCTCTTCTATACCATAGCTGAAGTTGCTATGGGAAATACTCCAACTATCAGAAATCTATAGAAAATGAATACTGGAAAGTCAGTCTACTTTTGTTGTTTACTCTGTCAGATAAAAATTCTTAAGCTGCATTCACATGGAGGAAAATGGTGTGGAATTTCAGCGCTGAAAAAAAAGCCTCCCATTGACTTCAGCTCCCATTATTAGCAGAAAAAGGAAACCATTGAAGTCAATGGGAGTCTTTTTTTTTCAGCGCTGAAGTTCCACACCAAATTCCTCACCTTTTTCCTTTGTGTGAATGGACCCTTAGAAAGTGTTTTGTTTTTATGAGATTGTTCTTTAAGCTTTGGGTATGCTCACAAATATAACATTAGTTATAGGATGACACTCAGATTTCTATCTCGGATGTGCCAGAAGATTTCCACAAGGATTATCCCCATTGTAATTAAAAGTAGCTAGTCTGCAGAATCCTGAATCCACGCAAATAATGGTCAATTTGACCGACCCCTGCTACGCATTCCTGCGCACTCTATTATGCCCCATAGTGGCCCCTTCACACAGTATTATCCCCATAGTGGCCCCTGCACACAGTATTATCCCCCATAGTGGCCCCTTCACACAGCATTATCCCCCATAGTGGCTCCTGCACACAGTATTATGCCCCATAGTGGCCCCTTCACACAGTATTATCCCCAATAGTGGCCCCTTCACACAGTATTATCCCCCATAGTGGCCCCTTCACACAGTATTATCCCCCATAGTGGCTCCTGCACACAGTATTATGCCGACTGTGGACACCCATAAACAATTATTTTCAGACCCCAGAGTATAATAATCAAAGACCCAGGGGGAGAAAAACATAAAAAAACTCTGTTACTCACTCATCTCTCGTCTCCTACGCTGTCGGCCTCCCGAAGTAGTCGATCTTCAATTACGTCAGACGTCACATGACCCGGTCCGCCAATCATTATACTCGGGGGTCTGAAAAGATCCCCAAGTATAATGATAGCAGCAGTAGCGGCTGTCACCGGGCCCCTAATGTCCCGGGCCCTGTGGCAGCTGCCTCTGCTGCTATGGCGGTATTTACGCCACTGTGCAGAATCTTTGCTTTGTTTCCTTTTTAAGATGAAACATACTTACTGTGAGATTTGGCACATCTATTGTAAGAATGTTCATTTTGCAGAAATTGTCATCATATTAGTGTGTCAAAGTTACTGTAAATTGCAGGTTCTGACAGCATTTACTTGAGATTGAAAACGTGGCTAAGAGAAAAAATAGAAGCTCAGTAATTCTAAATATAAGGAAAGAATTAGCATGTGCTTGAAAAGAACATAATAACTAGAGATGAGCGAACAGTGTTCTATCGAACACATGTTCGATCGGATATCAGGGTGTTCGCCATGTTCGAATCGAATCGAACACCGCGTGGTAAAGTGCGCCAAAATTCGATTCTCCTCCCACCTTCCCTGGCGCCTTTTTTGCACCAATAACAGCGCAGGGGAGGTGGGACAGGAACTACGACACCGGGGGCATTGAAAAAAATTGGAAAAAGTCATTGGCTGCCGAAATCAGGTGACCTCCATTTTAGACGAATAGTGGATTTCAAATCCGGGTCATATGAGAATGTGAACTTTGTGACTATGAGACAGGGATAGCTGTACAGGCAGGGATAGCTAGGGATAACCTTTATTTAGGGGGGAATGTTATTAAAAATAACTTTTTGGGGCTCTATCGGGTGTGTAATTGTGATTTTTGTGAGATAAACTTTTTCCCATAGGGATGCATTGGCCAGCGCTGATTGGCCGAATTCCGTACTCTGGCCAATCAGTGCTGGCCAATGCATTCTATTAGCTTGATGAAGCAGAGTGTGCACAAGGGTTCAAGCGCACCCTCGGCTCTGCTACATCAGAGCCGAGGGTGCGCTTGAACCCTTGTGCACACTCTGCTTCATCAAGCTAATAGAATGCATTGGCCAGCGCTGATTGCCCAATGCATTCTATTAGCCCGATGAAGTAGAGCTGAATGTGTGTGCTAAGCACACACATTCAGCACTGCTTCATCACGCCAATACAATGCATTAGCCAGTGCTGATTGGCCAGAGTACGGAATTCGGCCAATCAGCGCTGGCTCTGCTGGAGGAGGCGGAGTCTAAGATCGCTCCACACCAGTCTCCATTCAGGTCCGACCTTAGACTCCGCCTCCTCCGGCAGAGCCAGCGCTGATTGGCCGAAGGCTGGCCAATGCATTCCTGTACGAATGCAGAGACTTAGCAGTGCTGAGCCATTTCTGCTCAACTACACATCTGATGCACACTCGGCACTGCTACATCAGATGTAGCAATCTGATGTAGCAGAGCCGAGGGTGCACTAGAACCCCTGTGCAAACTCAGTTCACGCTAATAGAATGCATTGGCCAGCGCTGATTGGCCAATGCATTCTATTAGCCCGATGAAGTAGAGCTGAATGTGTGTGCTAAGCACACACATTCAGCACTGCTTCATCACGCCAATACAATGCATTAGCCAGTGCTGATTGGCCAGAGTACGGAATTCGGCCAATCAGCGCTGGCTCTGCTGGAGGAGGCGGAGTCTAAGATCGCTCCACACCAGTCTCCATTCAGGTCCGACCTTAGACTCCGCCTCCTCCGGCAGAGCCAGCGCTGATTGGCCGAATTCCGTACTCTGGCCAATCAGCACTGGCTAATGCATTGTATTGGCGTGATGAAGCAGTGCTGAATGTGTGTGCTTAGCACACACATTCAGCTCTACTTCATCGGGCTAATAGAATGCATTGGCCAATCAGCGCTGGCCAATGCATTCTATTAGCGTGAACTGAGTTTGCACAGGGGTTCTAGTGCACCCTCGGCTCTGCTACATCAGATTGCTACATCTGATGTAGCAGTGCCGAGTGTGCATCAGATGTGTAGTTGAGCAGAAATGGCTCAGCACTGCTAAGTCTCTGCATTCGTATAGGAATGCATTGGCCAGCCTTCGGCCAATCAGCGCTGGCTCTGCTGGAGCAGGCGGAGTCTAAGGTCGGACCTGAATGGAGACTGGTGTGGAGCGATCTTAGACTCCGCCTCCTCCAGCAGAGCCAGCGCTGATTGGTCGAGTTCCGTACTCTGGCCAATCAGCACTGGCCAATGCATTTCTATGGGGAAAAGTTAGCTTGCGAAAATCGCAAACTGACAGGGATTTCCATTAAATAAAGTGACTTTTATGCCCCCAGACATGCTTCCCCTGCTGTCCCAGTGTCATTCCAGGGTGTTGGTATCATTTCCTGGGGTGTCATAGTGGACTTGGTGACCCTCCAGACACGAATTTGGGTTTCCCCCTTAACGAGTTTATGTTCCCCATAGACTAAAATGGGGTTCGAAACCCATTCGAACACACGAACAGTGAGCGGCTGTTCGAATCGAATTTCGAACCTCGAACATTTTAGTGTTCGCTCATCTCTAATAATAACATGATTTCTTTCTGTTCCATTTTTTCAGAATATGATGGACATAAATATTTTCTTTTGCAGTCCAGCTCTATAGCTACCTTCTCAATGTGTCTGAAGGCAGTGGACTAGAGGAATTTACATGCCTTCATAGTTCAATTATGGGGTGCACAACATTGTGTGTGTGTGGGGAGGGGGGGTTAAACTACTTAGCATTCAATATTAATTGAAAACTAGAAACTTGTCCTGCAAAAAAGAGCCTCACATAGTTCCACCAACAAAAATGTAAAAGAAAGTTATGGACATCAGAATACAGTGTACCCTAGAAAAACGTCTAGAAGGCAAAAATGGAAGATATAAAAAAATATACTAATGTACAAAGTACCCTGTATCCTTAAGGGGTTAAAAGAGAACTATAGCTACAAACACATCTAAGGCCTGGTTCATATCTGCATTTGGCAATCCGTTCACGGAGTTCGCATAGGGACCCCTCCGAACAGACTGCCGAACGCATTGGCAAGCGCTGTGCAGTGAAAGCACACAGACCTCATAGACAATATTGAAGTCCATGTGCTTTCCACGCGGTCTCCTCATAAGTCATGCAGACAGGAGAATAGATTGTGTGCTTTCACTGCAAACCGCTTGCCAATGCGTTCGGTAGTACATTCAGAGGGATCCCATGCAGATTTCCCTGAACGGATTACCAACGCAGATGTGAACCAGGCCTAACTGATCACTGGATAGTTATTATTTCGATTAAATAACGGATGTTGACCATAAACACAAATAATTCCTGGTTCACATCTGTGCATGGGTTTCCGTTCGGGAAATCCGCTTGGGGAAATCTAATCCACATAAAAAAGCGGTTACCTTAGGAAACCCACAGACCCCATAGACTATAATGGGATCTCTGTGGTTTCCACACAAAAAATGACGTTTTACAAAATTTTTCTACTAAACTACCTAAACTACCTTTCACATTTGAAGATAGGCTGCATGTCACATGACTCTGAAGACTTATCTCTATAGAAGTCTATGGAGTCTTGGAGGGAGCAATGGGATAGAGATATCATGCAAAAACATAACCTTAGGCTGCTGCTGGAGGTGAAAAGAAATGTATCACAATCAAAGCAATTTGCACACATCAGTATATGTCAGTACTTCTCTGTGTAAGGTTCTGGAGCTGTTTTTGAGTGACAGAGACAGCCATAGAGTAGGTTCTCCTTGACTTAATATGACCGGTGTATGGCAGTCTGCACATACCAGAGAGTAAGTATGAAAACTACACATTAAGCATACAACTAACACCTTATACTGAATTGTCACCTGAAACAGGTACACTTTTACTCCTTCCTGCCACAGCCATTTGTTTTTTTTATTTCTTTCAATTTAACTTCCCGCCTTTAATTTATCCATTCACAGAGCCATATGGGGGCTTACTTTTTGCAGGACAAATTGTGCTTCATATTGGTACCATTTAATGCATGATGTACTAAGAAGCACAAAAAACAATTTCTGAATGAGGTGGAATTAGAGCGAAACTGTCTGCATGAGTTTCTTCTTCTTTTTACAGCATTCACTGTTGTGGAATGTCTGAGATTTTTATCGTTTTTTGTTAAAAAAAAAATTGGGACGTGAAACAGCAAAAAACAATGATTCAGCTCCTTTGATGTTTATTTATTTATTGCTACAACCTTCAGCCTATGGGGAAAAAAAGTTTATTGGGCATTTCTGGAAACAGGGATAACTAATGTATACAATTAATGTGTTTTATTTTGTTTGGTTATGTATTTACATATCTGATCAAGGGATAGAGGTTGATTTAAACTTTTAATATCTTTATTTATGTTTTTTTTTTTTCCTTTTTTAAAATTTTTATTTATAGACTTCCAAAGAGTCTTCAACTCCATGGGATTTTATCACTAATACAACACACAGCAATGCTAATGCAATGAATTGTAAAAACCCTCTGCTTCTGTAGCACAGCCTGTAATAGAAGTACGCTGATGGCAAACCTGGAAGCCTTCAATAGGCTCCTAGCTGTCATAGCAAATGATAGTGATGCAGGTAAAATCGTTTGACCAATGCATCAGAAGGGTTAATGCCATTGATCAGTGCCAGCATTGATTGCAAGCAATGTCACTGGGTCTCCGCTGTATAATACTATTAATATACGGTTATGGTGGCTGCTCGCTCCTGTCATGAAAGGATTAATTATTTTTTATTTGTCACCCTAGGAATGACTTAGTGTTTTGTATACACTGACAGGGAATCAGACCATGATTTGGAATCTCTAAATAAGTGCACAGCTATCGTGATGATGGGGTGACAGAGTGACCCCTCTCAGAAACCTCTAAGATGATATAGATGCTGTTGATCATGACATCTAGGGATTAGTCATAGAGTTATCTCTCATCTCTGCCATTGCAGCTAGATTTAAAGGTGGTACCCACTGGTGATGGCATGCTGCTAAGATATAATGCTATACATACCCCCCAACCATTCCGGATTTAGGGGGACAGTCCCAGTTGGCTGGAAGTATGTCCCAGTTTCAACTCATCTGCTTCCTCTGGACACAGATTAGTTGAATACAAGAATGATGAAACAGGGAGCAACCCACTCCTTCACCATTTGGCCCTTGTCTCTGCTCTGAGAGCTATAGGCAAGATTTAATAATGTCAAAAAGATCATGCCTGCAACTCCCTAAAGACTCCGGACCAGAGAACAGCAGAGCAATGAAGAAAGGTGAGAATTAGTGTTTTTTATGTTTATTTAGTACAACAGGACATAACATTGTTGGGGCATCTGTAAAAGGACTTTAAACTGTGGGTGCAGCTGGAAGGGGGACATTCAAATGATGTAGCTGAAGGGGGGACATTATACTATTGGGGCATATAGAGGGGACATTTAACTGTCAGGACACCTACAGGGGGGTACTAAACTATGGGGATAACTGTAAGGGGACATTAAACTGGAGGAAGATGGAGGGGAAAAAAATTAAACTATGGGGTTGCTGGAGGGGAACATTAAACTGTTGGGGCAGATGGATGGGGACTTTATACTGTGAGGACAACTGGATAGGTGACATTAAATTGTCTGGGCAGCAGCTGGATGGGTACATTATACTGCTGGTAACTGGAGGGGGCATTAAACTGGGGACAGTTGGAAGGGAACATTAAACTGTGGGGGCAGCTGGAGGGGGACTTTAAACTATTGGGGTAGCTGGAGGTTGACATTAAACTGTGTGGACAGTTAGAAGGGGATATTAAGCTGTGAGGGCAGCTAGAGAAGGACATTAAGTTGAAGGGCAGATGGAGGGAATATTTACTTGGAGCAACTGGAGGGGAAAAATTATCTGGGTGCAACTGTAAGGGGACATTAAACTGTTAGGGCAGCTGAGGGGGAACATTATATTGTGGGGGTAAAAGGACAGAGACATTATAATATGGGGGCAATTGGAGCGGACATTATAATGTGGGGGCATATTATGTTAGGTTGACTGTAGGGGCATTATACTGTATAGAGGCACAAAGAGAAATGGATGGGAATGGGTGGAGTTAAATTGAGTATGGGTGGGGCTAACTTCACTGTGGTGCACACAGCGCACAGTATGTCCCTCTTTCTATCTTTTGAAAATTGGGTGGTAAGTGCTGATCAGTGCTGAGAACCTCTTGAATGCTAGATTGAGCGGATTGTTTATTACACATACTGAACAGAGCCCAAATTCCTTTTGGGATGTGGTTCAAAAAAGCAGAACCCTATGTTATTTGCAGTGCATCCTGCAATACCACTTGCTGAAACACAATATTATTAGTATCCTAAACTGTGACCTACTCATGCTTCAATGGGGCTGTGAAGCATCTCATTGCAGCTTGACTACAGTGATGCTATTCATTGGAAGGGCCCCGTTTTCATCAGAGGTCAAGTGATCATATATCTTAACAATGGGATGGGAAACCCCTTTAATTTGTAAAGCAGTCCAGATGTGGAAGTTAGATGAAAACTTCAAATGTCCCCAATGGAAAGTGGAGCCCTTATTTTATGATTGAACTTGGCCTTTACAAGATAAAAGATAAATTTAAGCTTAAAGGGAATCTGTCACCACAAAGATTGGGCCCCTAAATTGTCAGCATATTCTTATAATGCTGTGGATTAGGGCCCTAAACCTGGCCACACTAGACCCAGCTGTTGGTGCATTCAGCAAAAACTGTAAATGTTATTCTGCTAGAGCTGACTCATGTCTCTTCTCCATCATCTTCCAACACATGTATAATGCACATTTGCAGCCAAGGATGGGACTCAGATCACCAGGTCTGGAGCAGCAGAAAACTAAGCTGCTACTTTAGTGACCCCAAAAATGCTGACTGGGTCCTTCTAATAATCCTTGTTCATAGGCCCGGATGCTATTTAAATCCCTATATAGATACACTTTAGGGGGGGGGTTACTCTTTAACATTATGGAGTTATATATGAAATTGAACCTTACCGTATAGTTTCTAATCTCCTTAGAGCTTTCAATAAATTATTCATACATTGTAGCCTGGGATACTGTGAAAATATTAAATCTGTATTTTTGAGATGATGAATTTAACATAAACCTTGCAAGGATCTTATTTAAAAATGTCTAAGTATATTGTTTCCATTGTTACAATGGAGGTAAGCACGCATGACTGCACCTAGCAAATGAGGTTTTCCTGCAGGTATCTGGTTTATACAGAAATAGTGCAGCAATGGAGTAGGCAGAGATGTTAGCGATGAGAAATGGTTCTTTATTGCCGCTTCTCTTTCACTGGGGAATACCAAATAGGAAAAATCTGAAGCCTTGTGTGGATAATACAATACTCTATCCAGCGCTATTGCTTTTTTATGCTAATTTCATTGAGACACGTTTTAATACATATTTTTTCATGGCTATTTCCTTTTAATGTTTTCTAATACAACATTGTTTTTATTAAGTTTTTTTTTTCTTTAATATATATTTCCAATTGCAATTTGTTTTATTTGACAGGTTTTTCATGAGTGCTTTTTGAATCCATGCCAGAACAGTGGAACCTGCAAGCAGGTTGGAAGTGGATATACTTGCACGTGTCTTAAGGGGTACACAGGTAATTATAAACATGGCGGAAGCAATTTAATACAATAGAAGCTGAGATAAAGATGGATTTTATATGTGTTCCAGCATACTTCCAATGTATGACAAACATTTTTAAACCTGGGACGTGATGATTTAATTTTTTATTTTTTTTATTCTCAGTTTATCATAAAACCCTTAAAGCATACCTCCAGTGCGACACAACTTTTCATAAATAGTGCATATGGCTATAGGAATATTTGCAATATATATTATTAAAGAGATCTCTTTCCTTCATCCCTTATTAAGCCTTTCTTCTGCTTCTTATCTTTAATATGACTGCTTGTTTACATACAATTCAGTCTCCATATTCAACCTCACACATACAACTCTAGGGAGGAGGAAGGGTTCAGTAGGATTCTCCTGTAATCTGGATAATTCATTTATTGCCTCATTCTGTGAGCTAATAGCCTCTTATCTACCATGTAGTATAGTTAAAAAACAAGGAATAGCAGAGTGTAACAGCAATTATTTGAGTGTCTTTTCTATCCCCCTGCCCTCTTCATACACTAAAATGGAGAAAGTAACTGCCTGAAAAGTGGAGAAGAAAGCATATTTCTTTAATAAGATATATTGCAAAGTTTCATATTTTCACATGTTCTATTCGTTTATACAAAGTTTTTTTTATAAATTTGTACAACCACTTTATATTCATTTTTTCTGATCTGTCAGAGGATCAGAACAATGGACATTTAAGTTTCTTTACCAAATACAAATAGAAGATTTTCATTTTAATCACTTCCTGTCCATTTACATACTATTATGTCATGATTATGTCTAGTAGGTTGACTATATCTCCTAAAATACCTCTCTGAAAAGCTACCTTCCTCTGACAGAAGTATTAATGACATTTCCCCTATGTGTATCCCCTCTGGTATTAGCAATAGCTGCACTAATGGCCTTTCTGTTCTCCACTAGATAAGCTGCTATATATAGAATAACACTATTTACAGGTCAGATATCTTGACAGTGCAAACTGAATGCTACAGTCACATGGTATGTGTGGAGTAGGATTGAGTCGATTTTGAGATCTCAGGATCGTTTTTAAAATCCGATTTTCAATAATTTTCCAGCCAATCCCGATTGTGAAACTTGCTCATCACCGATCGGAATCCGATTTATTCCGATCACTCAACCCTAGTGTGGAGGTCACATGATAATTTGTCTGTGACTACCTCACCTAATGGGATCCTGATCATTAGTCTTTCAACATCTGGGACCATCAGAGGTGGTGCTCCCATTTAGCAGAAATGCACAACATATTGAGAGTCTTTACAAAGCATATTCCATTGTCACCATCATGTTATAGAGCACATTACAGTGATAAATAACATACCTTTATTATGTATGTCACTTCTGTAGATTTGGAGAAAAAATATTTTTAAGTCTCATGCAAATCAGCAGTTGATGCACTGGGGGGCGGATCTTCAGCTCCTTGCAGCACTGCTTTTGATGCATAGATCTCTACTATTTCCTGTCAGTTGCCTTCCACTGCTATGACGCTAGGTTCACACCTGCGTTCGGGTCTCTGTTCTGTGGTTTCCGTCTTCTGCATGCAAGAAGACGGAAACCACAGACCGGGTCCGGCCGTGAGCGGCGGTGAGCGTTTTATGCTCTCCGCCACGAAACCGTTTTTTTTAAACTAGACACAGAGTACTGCATGTCCGACTCTGTGTCCGGATTTAAAAAACGGTTTTGCGGCGGAGAGCATAAAACGCTCACCGCCACTCACTGCCGGACAGCCTTCAAACCCATTCAAATGAATGGGTATGAAAGAGTCCTGCAGGTTTCCGTCTCCTGCCTCTGTTTTGTGCAGGAAACGTAAACCTGAAGAACGGAGACCGGGCGCAGATGTGAACGAGCCCTGACACGTACTTGAGCAGTAAGTGCAGTGCTCCTAGAGCTGAAGGCCTCTCCCCATTGCACCAACTGCCTCATTTTCATATCACTTCAAATTTGTTTTTCTCCAAATGTACAAATGTGACATACATAACAAAGGGATATTGTTTATCACTGTAATGGGCTCTGTAACATGGTGGTGACAGTTGAATATGTTTTTTGGGGGAGGTATGAGACTCCCTTTAAATGCATTTTGGCAACCCACAGACATTAGTTCATTCAGTCTCCTATGATCTCAGGCTTCACAAATGCAGGTCACCTTGCCCTAAAGTAAGGTCATTTCAAGCAAGAAACAAGCAGTCTCTGGAACTCTTTTAGGGCATAGTACTAATGATTGTCAGCAAAATGAACATTATTCTTTTAAATACAAGTTATGTGAGGAACAGATGGTAGAAAGAAATTTTATGATGTCACCATTAGTAATCTGCCTCCAGAGACGATAGCTGGCAGATTTATTACATCCGTCTAATAAAATAATACCTTCTTTTCCCTCCACTTCCCTTACCTCCATTTACATGTATTGTCATTGAAATAAATGATAATTAACAATTGCTGAAATTAAAACAGGCCAGGGATAAATAACTTATGCAGCATTTTATTGTTAACTTCTAGCTAATGAGTATTGTCCCCTAGCTGCCAAATGCATTTCTATATAGCCAGAATGGAACATTTGTTCAGAACATTTATTTGGAGATTTGTAAGTATGTGCCCTCTTTTAGCAGCATAATTTGCATCTGCTTTTGTAATTTACTAATCTGCTTTCAGGTACAAAGTGTGAAATTAACATCGATGACTGCAAATCCATGCCGTGCAGAAACAATGGGATTTGTATTGATAGGGTTGGAAAATTCGAATGCCATTGTCCTGCTGGCTTTAGAGGTAGGAAAACAATGTGCTACTAGGTTATTGGTGTAATGTGATGTTGCCATTTTAACTTTGCGGATATTTTAAAAAACATAATATTTCTAAGTACATTTAAAACATGCAGCCTACAATATCTCTGGCCCCCAACCATCAAAATAACAGCAGTGGAGAAATATGATTTTACTTCAGAGGTGTCGCTTGGGGCCAAATCCAACTGGGCCTTGGCTAGCTAGTGATATTAGCATCGTCTTGCAGAGGGGTTTTCAGACTAACTCATACATGATGGCCAGAGTGCAACTGCTACTCTGCAGCTCCTACAGTTATGTCCCTAAAGTGGAAGGTAGTGTGGACACACACATTAAACATGTTGGTTTATGGCACAAGAGAGGGGTAAACCAATATTTCAACCATGCCTAGAATCATGGCAAGAGCTCCATGTTAGGAGAGTTAGTTCTACACAACATGGTGTGGCAAGGTTTATTGGTCACGTTGCATTACAATGTATTTGTACTATATTTTGTGATATATATATATATATATATATATATATATATATATATATATATTCATTCATTCATTTATTTTGCTTTTAACTGGTACAGATCATAGCATGGTCCATGTCCTGGTAATTTCTAAAAGCTATATCACATTATGACTCAGTGGAGGCAGAAGTAAGTTGCCCTTGTGAGTTGCTGTTACGCTCTTGTGGTCTGGCCTACTGACATCAGGCATTGCTCAAGATACCCAATGTCGGACAAAGCTTTGTACTTAAGGACCAGTTCCCGTACTTTGGTGTAGAGTAGAAGACAGCTGGGTGAAGATGAAGAAGCAGAAGCAGGAGGCCCCATATATCTTCTAGAATATATCTTGGAGAGGAAAATATACCACCCCATTGAATTTGCTAACCATGTGAAGATCTGCTGTGCCATAACGTTTGCTACCGTAAAGAAAGAAGCCACAATCCCAAGCCAAATGTTGCATGTGTCCCTTTTCTGCCAGTGGAAGACTCCAGGTGTCTTGCATGGAGTGGGATCTGGATGGTGGCTTTGTAAGGGTAAAGTGGCATGTCGGCCAGTGATGAGAGTGCAGTTCTGCCACATTGAGTGGGATATTGCTTCCTTTCTGCGGTATTGGTGATGCTTTCTCACCATGTCCACATATACAGTCCTATGAAAAAGTTTGGGCACCCCTCTTAATCTTAATCATTTTTAGTTTTAAATATTTTGGTGTTTGCAGCAGCCATTTCATTTTGATATATCTAATAACTGATGGACACAGTAATATTTCAGGATTGAAATGAGGTTTATTGTACTAACAGAGAATGTGCAATATGCATTAAAGCAAAATTTGACCAGTGCAAAAGTATGGGCACCTCAACAGAAAAGTGACATTAATATTTAGTAGATCCTCCTTTTGCAAAGATAACAGCCTCTAGTCGCTTCCTGTAGCTTTTAATCAGTTCCTGGATCCTGGATGAAGGGATTTTGGACAAACAATTCAAGTTCAGTTAAGTTAGATGGTCGCCGAGCATGGACAGCCCGCTTCAAATCATCCCACAGATGTTCAATGATATTCAGGTCTGGGGACTGGGATGGCCATTCCAGAACATTGTAATTGTTCCTCTGCATGAATGCCTGAGGATTTGGAGCGGTGTTTTGGATCATTGTCTTGCTGAAATATCCATCCCCGGCGTAACTTCAACTTCGTCACTGATACTTGAACATTATTCTCAAGAATCTGCTGATACTGAGTGGAATCCATGCGACCCTCAACTTTAACAAGATTCCCGGTGCCGGCATTGGCCACACAGCCCCAAAGCATGATGGAACCTCCACCAAATTTTACAGTGGGTAGCAAGTGTTTTTCTTGGAATGCTGTTTCTTTTTGGACGCCATGCATAACGCCTTTTTTTATAACCAAACAACTCAATCTTTGTTTCCAAAATGAAGCTGGCTTTTCCAAATGTGCTTTTGCATCCCTCAGGCAACTCTATTTGTGGCGTATGTGCAGAAACGGCTTCTTTCTCATCATTCTCCCATACAGCTTCTCCTTGTGCAAAGTGCGCTGTATTGCTGACTGATGCACAGTGACACCATCTGCAGCAAGATGAAGCTGCAGCTCTTTGGAAGTGGTCTGTGGATTGTCCTTGACTGTTCTCACCATTCTTCTTCTCTGCCTTTCTGATATTTTTCTTGGCCTGACACTTCTGGGCTTAACAAGAACTGTCCCTGTGGTCTTCCATTTCCTTACTATGTTCCTCACAGTGGAAACTGACAGGTTAAATCTCTGAGACAACGTTTTGTATCCTTCGCCTGAACAACTATGTTGAACAATCTTTGTTTTCAGATCATTTGAGAGCGGGCTGTCCATGCTCGGCGACCATCAAACTTAACTGAACTTGAATTGTTTTGTAGAAAGAAATGGTCCAAAATCCCTTTATCCAGGATCCAGGAACTGATTAAAAGCTACAGGAAGCGACTAGAGGCTGTTATCTTTGCAAAAGGAGGATCTACTAAATATTAATGTCACTTTTCTGTTGAGGTGCCCATACTTTTGCACCGGTCAAATTTTGGTTTAATGCATATTACAATTTCATTCAGTTGCCATATTCTGACACCTGTAACTTTTATATTTATATGTATGGAGCAGGGAAGAAAAATGGATTGAATATTTTTCTGTGTTTATAGTTTGAGCATTTTTGGATGAAGGTATAGCTAATATGTTTATATTAATATTTATTTATTTTTGATTGTGATCTAATCCAATTGAAAACCATAGGCTGCTTATGGCATCTTGTAATAGAAGCTTAATATTGACAGACCTGAGAGACTTAAATATGTTTGGAATAGATTGTCAGAACCAGGGAAAGGGATCCTGCTCAACATGGCGGTGCTCGTGTATGGTAGAATAAATACAATAAAATCTATATTAATATGTTAAAGACAGTAAACTGATAATGGCAGAATGATATATTAATGTTGGTATACTGTATACACTCGAGTATAAGCCAAGTTTTTCAGCACAGTTTGTGGTGCTGAAAAAGCCCCCCTCGGCTTATACTAGAGTCAAGCAAAAAAAAATAAAAAAAAAAAAAATATATATATATATATATATATATATTTTATTTATTTATTTATTTTTGGGGGGGTCTATAACCAGCCGCAATGGTAATGTATAGAATCTCCCATAAAATAGTGGGAAAAAAAGAAGCTTCAATAAAATATATAATAGAAAAATAAAATAAATAAAGGTTCTAAATCCCTCCTTTCCCTAGAATACATATAAAAGTAGAAAATTACTATGAAACACACACACATTAGGTACTTTTGCACCGGTCAAATTTTGGTTTAATGCATATTGCGCATTTTCTGTTAGTACAATAAACCTCATTACAATCCTGAAATATTACTGTGTCCATCAGTTATTAGATATATCAAACTGAAATGGCTGTTGCAAACACCAAAATATTTAGAACTAAAAATGATTAAGATTAATAGGGGTGCCCAAACTTTTTCATAGGACTGTATCGGGCCCCCAATTATAAGGAGAACTGCAACTGTTCTCCTTTTTATATGTAAGGTGTTTTCTGGTTGATCCATTCAATCTATGAATTCTCCTACAAGGCTCCAGAGTCAGTAGGTCAAACCACCTACCCCAGCTTCGACTATTTTTCCACAGCCTTACTCCAGATCCAGCTGTAACTGCTTCAAAGTTCTTTTAATTCAGAAAAAAAGGAAGTAATTGCGATAATAAGACCACAAAGAGGCTTCAATACCTGCTGAGACAGAAGAGTCCAAATAGGATCCTCACTTGACATCAGACAATGTCAGAGTAGGAAGAAATAGAAGCTTCTTATGGGAACCTTCAACAACTGACAACGAAAAGGAAGGACACTTTGAGAGAAATGGTTGCCTAAATGTGTGTTATATATAGGCCTTTGCTTGCTAAAACATAAACTTATATGTTAATATTTATTATCTTTTCTAAATTACTATGAAAGTATATATATGCAATAAACTCTTCATCTAATTAATTATACAATGTTAATAATATATCATATAATACTTCATAATTAATCATTTCATTTTGAAGTCAAAGTCGGTAACGTTCTTCCAACTTCTCCCAATCCAGGCCCCAAATCTATGTCTCCAACTCAAACTCTATAGGCCTGTTCTCCTGATGGGGATGATATCTTTAGTACAATAATGTCCTAAATATCTATACATCATGTGATACCTGATAATGATCATGCGATAAGTTTGTTATAAACATTGAATTGGTTTTCTATCACCTTTATGAACTAATATTTATCATAAACTATTCTTTTTATAAAGGTTCCTTGTGTGAAGAAAATATCAATGAATGTGCTTCTAGTCCATGCAAAAATGAGGGCACTTGTATAGACAGCATAAACATGTATCACTGCCGATGTGCAAAGGGATTTCTTGGTAAGTTTTGGAATGCTTTTCTATCAGTACAGTATACTGTTATTCATATATATAGTGTACACCTGCTATATAGCAACTCAAACTTGCCTATATTAACCTCTTCCGCTGCATCCATTTTTTGCCACTTGTTTTTGCATTTTTGTTTTTTACTCCTTGTCTTCTAAAAGCCATAAGTTTCACTTTTTTGTGTAGGGCTTTTTTGTGGACAAATTTTACTTTGTAATGGTATCATTTAATATTCTGAACAATATATTGGGAAAGTAGAAAGAAAATTCTAAATGAGATGGAATTAACTTTCATGGGTACCATGATAAGTGCCAAATGATGGGTGCCAAATGAGTTTTGCCAAATGAGTTTTGTTTTTATAGTGTTTTCTGTACAGCAGAAATGACGTTTTGCCTATATTTTGTGGGTCTGTACAATCATGACAATATTAAAGTTATATGGTTTTTGTTATATTTTAATAACTTTACAAAAATACAAAACTTTGAAGAATAAAATAATTTCATTCAGTTGCCATATTCTGACACCTGTAACTTTTATATTTATATGTATGGAGCAGGGAAGAAAAATGGATTGAATATTTTTCTGTGTTTATAGTTTGAGCATTTTTGGATGAAGGTATAGCTAATATGTTTATATTAATATTTATTTATTTTTGATTGTGATCTAATCCAATTGAAAACCATAGGCTGCTTATGGCATCTTGTAATAGAAGCTTAATATTGACAGACCTGAGAGACTTAAATATGTTTGGAATAGATTGTCAGAACCAGGGAAAGGGATCCTGCTCAACATGGCGGTGCTCGTGTATGGTAGAATAAATACAATAAAATCTATATTAATATGTTAAAGACAGTAAACTGATAATGGCAGAATGATATATTAATGTTGGTATACTGTATACACTCGAGTATAAGCCAAGTTTTTCAGCACAGTTTGTGGTGCTGAAAAAGCCCCCCTCGGCTTATACTAGAGTCAAGCAAAAAAAAATAAAAAAATATATATATATATATATATATATATATATATATATATATATATTATTTATTTATTTATTTTTGGGGGGGTCTATAACCAGCCGCAATGGTAATGTATAGAATCTCCCATAAAATAGTGGGAAAAAAAGAAGCTTCAATAAAATATATAATAGAAAAATAAAATAAATAAAGGTTCTAAATCCCTCCTTTCCCTAGAATACATATAAAAGTAGAAAATTACTATGAAACACACACACATTAGGTATCCCTGTGTCTGAGAGTGCCCGGCCTACTGAATATAGGGGATCTGCAGTGCTCCTGTTCTGTCGGGAAGGGGTTAATAGGAGCACTGCAGATACCCTATATTCAGCCAGACTGAATTCCAAGTGGGGGAAGAAAAAACAGTCCTCAAGCTCAGGGAAGGGGCAGACAGACAACCAAAACACCCCCTCCCCTTCCCTAGCACCCAGCAACTACTGCACCCAAAAACCCTGACTATTTTAATTTTTGAAATTTTCCAGTAGCTGCTGCATTTCTCCCCCCCCCCCCCTCAGCTTATACTCGAGTCAATAAGTTTTCCCAGTTTTTTGTGGTAAAATTAGGGGCCTCGGCTTATATTCGGGTCGGCTTATACTCGAGTATATACGGTACCTTAGCTGGTATAACACAACTGGCTCAACTGTGCAGTTGATATTCTTTTGTCTGATCATAAGCACAAAGATCTGAATTAATTCATTCTTTATGATAAGTCAGAAAAGCAAAATGAGATATTTTAAATTTAATATCTGAAAGTTTTTCGGCTGAAGAAATTTCATTGATGGATGCACACAAGTTGCCAGGCTCCAGAATAAATCCTCTTTGACTTCTGGGACATCTTATGGTGCAGTAATGAATTGCTTTTTATTAAACCTGTACAATTAATGAACGTATTTATAATTCTATGCCAAGTGACCTACTATTTCATGGATCACAGGTAGTGTCCACATGGGATTTCTTTCATAATTTGTTGTACATTTTAAGAGAATATAGAAATCTTGTGATGAAAATGTCATATAAAGAATAATTTAAAAATATATGGAATAAATAAAAAAAAAATACCATAATACCTGCTCCTTAAACATAAAATCAAATCCAACAGACATTAGCAGTTTTTGTTTGAATAAAAGCTAAACTATTACAGATTTGGCGCCCCTAAACCAGGAACATGCCCTTATGCTGCTGATAATATGCAAACCTGATAATATTGTTCCCATCTTTGCCTTGCTAAGGAGTTTAAGAATACTTTCACATTTCAATCTGTTTTAGGTGACTTCCACCTCAAAGGGTCCATTCACATGGAGAAAAATGGTGAGGAATTTGGTGTGGAATTTCAGCGCTAAAAAAGCGCTTCCCATTGACTTCAATGATTTCCTTTTTCTGCTAGCAGAAGTCAACGGGAGGCTTTTTTTTTTTCATCACTGAAATTCCACATCAAATTCCTCACCATTTTCCTCCGTGTGACTGGCCCCTTAATCCACAGAAAATTCTGCTGTTTTAATGGGAGAAAAAAAATCTGCGTCCTGCTCAATCTTGCCATAGATTCAGACTGATTCAGTTCCTGCCCATTAGGCCCATTCATTTGGGTCTAATCAGTAAAGGGAAGCCACAACAAAATACCAATGCTGGACATTGCATGCCACGGTAATCTCTCAATGAAGAGGAATTTCTTTTCATTTCCTGCCATATGGACCTACCCTAACAAGATATAATGTCCCAAAGGTGAGTCCAGGATTCATTTTGGTGACTTCTGGGACAGCCAGGAAGGCTAAATCTTGCTTCCCTGCTCATGCATAGTTAGAGGGCATTCACACGGAGTAAAGTGGCGCTGATTCTGCCACAATAACATGCAGCAGAATCAGCACTGATAAAAGGACTTCCATTGAGTTCAATGGGCTCCGCCATCCTGGCGGAACACATTGAAATCTCAGCACACGCAGAGATGCAGCAGAGCTGTGGGTGCAGCAGGGTTCAACGCACACTCAGCACTGCTACATCTGAGATGCAGCAGAGCTGTGTGTGTAGCAGGGTTCAACGCGCACTCAGCTCTGCTGCATCTGAGATGTAGCAGTGCTGAGTGTGCGTTGAACCCTGCTGCACACTCAGCTCTACTACATCTCTGATGTAGCAGTGCTGGCTCAGCTCGGATGCATCTCCGGAGTAGCCAAGTTCAGCGCACGGCCAGCTCTGCTTCATCTCCGATGTAGCAGTGCTGGCCATGTGCTCCGCTCGGCTGCATCTCCGGAGATGCAGCCGAGCTGAGCACAAGGCCAGCACTGCTACATCTCAGATGCAATAGAGCTGAGTTACTCCGAAGATGCAGTCAAGCTCATCGTACGGCCAGCACTGCTACATCGGAGATGTAGCAGTGCTGGCCATGCGCTCAGCTTGGCTGCATCTCTGGAGTAGACGAGCTGAGCGCACAGCCAGCTCTGCTTCATCTCTGATGTAGCAGTGCTTGCCGTGTGCTCAGCTTGACTGCATCTCCGGAGTAACTGAGCTGAGCCTGCAGCAGAACTAGCGTTGATTGGCTGAATGCTGTATTCTATATGGCATTCAGCCAATTAATGCTGGTCAATGCATTCCTATGGGAAAAAGTCAGCTCCCGCATATTGCAAGCTGACAGGGATCCCGACATAATACAGGTACTTGGGCTTGTTAGATGCCCTCAGGAATGCTTCCCCTGCTGTCCCAGTTGCATTCCAGGGTGTTGGCATCATTTCCTGGGGTGTGATAGTGGACTTGGTGACTCTCCTGAGTCGAATGGTGGGATCTCCTGAAACAAGCATTTTTCCCCATAGACTATAATGGGGTTCGATATTCGTTCAAATAGTCGAATATTGAGCGGCTATTCGAAACAAATATCAAATATTTTACTGTTCGCTCATCTCTAGTCATGAAAGTGGATAACCCCTTTAACAAATCCTTGTTCTGCACTTAAAAGCCACAGCCTAAAGTGTCAGTTATTGCTGCACAATTCACCTGCAGCTTCAACCTTTGCAATGCAATTTCATGTGAGTTTTTGCCACAGGAGCTTTATAAAGGAACAAACTTCAGTTTTCCATTGGGATATACAGCAGTGTTTGTCCTATGTGAGCCATGTACAGGAAAAAATTCTACTGTAGTGTACATGTATAGACAGATATTAAAATATTCTCTGTGGTTGGTAAAGTACAGTACACTTTAAGGATGAGACCCCACATTGCGGAAACGCAGCTTTTTTTGTTGCAGATTTTGCTGAGTTCTTTTGAGACAAAGCCAGGAGTAGATTGAGCAGAAGGTAGAAGTATAAGAACTTTCTATATATTTCCCATTCCTTTTGTAGTCTTTCCTAGGTTTGGCTCAAAAAACCGCAGCAAAATGTGCAACAAAAGAAGTTGCGTTTCCGCACTGTGGAGCCTCAGTCTAAAAAAATAATAATTGTATTTTATAATTGATTTTCTTATAGCGCGCACTCATACTGCACATTACTACCGTATATATTACTACAGTATATTCATCTACATTGATTGAAAGTCTAGCCATCTAGTATACTTGTACCTTTCATATACTATGTGGTGAATGTAAATGACAATATTGCAAATCTTTGTTTAACCCCTGTTTTGTATTCATTGTAGTCCTTTCAGCTGGAACCCTCTAGCGAGAAGTCGGATCTGTTTTTGCTGTTTCCTTTTTCATACTTAATAGCATAACAACTTGTTATTACCTCCCACAATGACAATGGGATGTTCTGCATATATTATGTGTAAAACCCAAGGCATCCAGCTGATGAGGACATTAACCAGGTCACCTTGGCTAATATCACATTTCTTTTATTCCTGGGCATTTTCTTGTGTACGGTGTTGCCTTCGCATCGACATTGCTGTCTATGTACAATACAATACATTCCACTTTCATAAACAATCATAAACGAGTTAATCTTTTTGATTTTCACAGGATAAAAAAAGAATAAAAAAAGAATAACATCCTGCAGATCTCGCCAGCCTCAGCATTCTGTCTTAGGCACCTGCAGAGAACAGTAAATGCCAATTTTCTCAGCACCATGGCTCACTGCAGATGTCTATTGTCTGCTCTCAGCATTAATCCACCTCAGTATCAGAGAAGATAGTTATTATGATCCCATGGCATTCCCGGCTAGAAGGCTACCTATTAGATGATATTGCATGCTTCGCATGACCTTGGATTACATTAAGTAGTCTTTATGTACTGTTATGATCAGCACAAATAAAAACCGCTCTTTATGTTTCTGCCTTGTTTTTCTGCAGTCAGAAGAACACAGGTCACTACAAAGTTCTGTTTTCTTCAATACAGGTAGTTATAAGGAGGTCAAACACATATAAAAAGAGGTGAAACCATGAAAAGTAGCATCTACATGTATGATCATGATCTTATATAGTTGCCCGTACAGTCATGAACTTTTTTTTCATTTTTATATATTACTATAGTAATGTTATTATCAGAATATTCCCTAGAGTGGGAAGTGGGAAGATTCAGATAAAAAATCAGAAAGGAATATAAATTCCTCTATTGGACTGTATGTACCATCCCCAGGAAAAAAAAAAAAAAAAAAAAACAGGTACAGCTAAAACAAGCACATTTAGGCGTTATTTGTACAGCCATATGATGATACCTTTTAAAAACAATTCGTGGGCATGAGTGCTTACATATGTTTAGATTTTTGACAGCCATTAAATGCAGTCAGTTATATAAACAGACAATCTATAATTATATTTTTTGATAGACACACGGACTCAATAGAAATCAATGGGTTCATTTTTTAATGGATTGATGGCTGAGCTACTACATTAAAAATAGATCAGTAGGTTGGGTTAAAAAAGAAAGACCAATAAAATTCATCCCTTGTTTTAACGGTTCATTAAAAACTTCTACAAAATGGATGACACTCAGCAGTCAGACATGGACATGGAACAGGTGAAAAATTAATGCAAAATGTTCGTTCAGTAATTCCTTCCTGACTGATGATGTAATAGTACCAATGCTACCAGTATACTATTACATCATGCAAGCTATCAGTCACTATGTCTAAAGAGATGGTGTTATAGATGAGATCAGAACATCTGAGCACGTAGATGGGAGGGGACTTAGTGCCCCCTACATTCACGATCGCCGTGATTGGTCTGTCAGTTCTGACCAGTCAATTATGGCTAAAATAGGCAAAGATCTGGTGGTGGCACAGTGGATGAGTGATGATTGGTTCGGCACGTTTTTGATTTTTTTGTCCCACACTGAAATCTGTAATTCCTAATCCCTATTCTACAAAACCAATCTAAGGCTGGGGCCACATGTGGTGAATTCCATCCACACAGTGCAGAAAAATACCCTCAGCGGAAAATGCTGCGATTTCCAAAAACGTTGCTTTTTGGAAACTGCAGCATATCAATTATACCTACAGAAAAACTGGCGGTTTTCCTATAAATATATTTGAATCAGAGGAAAACTCTGCAGACTTTCTGTGAAAAGTACTGTGGGAAAAATCCGCCCTGGTTTTTCCCACAGGGCTTTTTCGCTTCTACCCCCTACGTGGCGCCTTAGCCTAAGGGCTCGTTCACACGTGAACAAAGGGGCGGATTTTGACAGCGGATTTCGCTTCAAAACCCGTCCCTTTACAATGGTGGTCTATGCAGACTGCCGGGCTTCTTTTTTCCACTAGCAGCGGGCTGCTGCTAGTGGAGAAAAGAAGCGACATGTCCTTTCTTCAGGCGGAAGCCGTGGCGCATTTGAGCCGACATAGGCGGGGAAAGCCGCGACCGTGATGGTCGCGGCAGGCGGGTTTTGACCAGAGAGAGACGTGGCTGGCCGCAGCTCTCTCTGTGTCAAAATCCGCGCGGGCGCCCCACATATGAACAAGCCCTAATAGTGGTTAGGAATGAATTGCTATACAGATTTATAGAAGTCTCTCTCCGACACACATAGCTTGTGTGCTGCTGAGCTTTGCTCAGCGATATACGTTACTGATCGGTGTCTAAGCTTAATTTTTTGCACAGGACAGCACACAAAACTTGAAAGAGGCAAAAAAAGACCTTTTTATTTCGTGTGATGCAATGTTACAGTTCTTACATGGAATAAAGAGTTCTTTTTACATCTTTCAAGTTTTGTATGCTGCCCATTTGTGAATAAATGGTATGAGGAGACAGTAACTCGTTTTCTGGAACTTTTTGAATTTTTGTTAGTCCTGCTCTGAATGTTTTGAGCTGCATACAGGAATAATAATAATAAAAAAAGCCTTGGCTTAAGCAGTACTGAGATTCTGATATTATTTTATTTAATGAAGTCACGAACAGGACAAACCTTGAAGTGATCCTGAAATTTTTATAATGACAATACATAGTATCTGCCTCAAAATGATCCCATATTTGACACCGGAAAGACGGCATCACCTGAATATCAGAAAGTGTGCCTGGGCTGGAGTGACATGACCCCCCCCCCCCTCTCCCCCACCTCAATCTGTGTACTTATAGATTTTTTTTAAGTAAGTAAATTAGAAGTTAGTCAGGGTAAAGAGGTTTAGTTTAGAGTTATTTTTTTTTTTTTTTATCCAGGGCAACCCCTTAAGGCCCCACGTTGCAAAAATGCAGCTTTTCTGTTGCAGATTTTGCTGCATTTTTTTGAGCCAAAGCCAAGAGTAGCTACAAAAGGAATCGGAAATATATAGGAGGTTCTTATACTTCTACCTTCTGTTCAATCCACTCCTGGCTTTGGCTTAAAAAACACAGCAAAATTTGCAACAAAAAAGCATTTTTGCAACATGAAGCCTCAGCCTTAAAATTTCAGTAACATTTTTTTTTTAAATTCTGTGTTTTTAACCACCATTACAGATACTGTTACAGCTACAAGATACAAAGGAGCAGAGTACAAAACAGCTCATACTTTGGTGAATGATGGGTTCTATGGAACTGGGTACAATAGCGGAGGTCATGGACACCTTTCAATATATTAAGCTTTACAACATGATTTATTTGTGTATTAATCTGTTTATTCTTTCATTTTTTACAGGTACAAACTGTGACATAGAAATAGATGAATGCTTGTCAAAGCCTTGTGTAAACAAAGGTGAATGTAAGGATCTGAAAGGAGATTTTCAATGTGTCTGTCCCCCTGGATATACTGGCAAACAATGCGAACAAAATATTGATGATTGTCAAGGTGGACCTTGCAAAAATGAGGCCTCTTGCATTGATGGAATTAACAGCTTCAGGTGATAAAACTTCACAATAGGTTTCAAGTAAAATAGCAGACTATCGACAGTAGAGGGAATTATTTTTGTATTTATGACTAACTATAGTCAAGGCACAGGATAATGGACAATGATGTGTGAAAAGTACATTGTATAAAAGGACACATATAAACAGTATCATAAAATCGGTGGCAGCAAGACTCTTCATTTTTTTCTATCATAACAGAATCATAAAGGTTCATTATGTGAAACCTAAAAATGCTCACACACAAGTTTTTGATATTTTCTAATGTAGAGTATTGGCTTAATTACATCTATTGCCTACTAAATTGTGATTTACGATTGCTATGAGATGAGGTGTCGTAGTTCAAATGTTTTATTTTTCTTGTATAATTAATATGTTTTTTATGTTGTAATATATGTTTTCGCTATATCAATTTGGACATTTTTATTTCAGTTGTAATTTGCTGGTTTAGATGGTGCAAATATTACAGCTTACTGTGAACTCTTGCAATCAATAACAAATACCCCAATTGAATGTACAAGACTTATACGGACTACATTATAAATTCAGATTTGTTTGAAACAGATCTGTCATACTAGTTAAGAATATAAGAGATGATTTTATTGTGAACAGAACCTTAAAGTCATAGAACAATGTCCTTTTCAAGTTTAAGTTTATTACATGGAGTATTTGCATATACCGCTAATGGTGTAGCCTGTGCAACTATATCACACATAACATAGAAAAAAAAAAACACAATTAGAGATGAGCGAGTAGTATTCGATCGAATACGACTATTCTATTGAATACTCGTATCGGTCGAATACCACGAGGGAAAAATCCATTGAATTCAATCCAAAAACCTCCTCGTGCTCCTCGTCCTGCTACTTCCGGAACTTGGAGGATCCAATGTGTCGAACTTTGGTTTCCATGGAAACCGGAACAACACTCCCATTTTTTCCCATAGACTATAATAGGATTCGATATTCGAACGAATACTACTCGCTCATCTCTAACCACAATATTCTTATGTTTTGTTTTCTGTATATATTGGCAGGATATCAATTGTAGGGGATCATGCATATGGAGATATCGAAGGCTCTGTTTTTTTTTTTATACATATACAGGATGGCTTACATAGGCACTAGAACCATCAAAATAACGGTAATGTGAATAGTCCCCATTCACAGACATTGGATTTAATGCTGCCATGTGGGGTCCATTAAAAAAGGAAGGTCCCATGGCATTATGCACTATCATGTGAATATAGCTTAATATCACTTACACATATCATCCTTTTATTCACATGTATAAGGTTTCATTTGATTCCAAAAACTTCTTCTTGGTGCATTACTTATTTTGTCAATGAGTAAAGTAGTGTTTCTTTAAAGGGATCATATCATTTAAACACATTTTTTTCTGGTTGACATGTAGGAATAGCCTTAAGAAAGGCTAATCGTCTCCTACCTTTAGATGTCTTTGCTGGGCCGCCGTTCGCTTGAAATCCCAGTTCTCGCTGGTATGCAAATGAGTCTCGCAGTACTGGGGGCTGGCCCCAGCGCTCAAACAGCACTGGGGGCATCCCCAATGCTTCAAGAGAACTCTCCAGTGCCGCCTGTATCTTCTTCAGGAACAGTGTCTTGACGCGTCTTCTTCTGGGGGTTGGCTTCAAACTTCCAGGACTCGGGCCTAGGGCAAAGCCGACTGCGCATGACCGCCGGCCACAAGAAAATGGCCGCTTACAATACTGAGATGAATAGCCTTTCTTAAGGCTATTCCTATGTGTCAACCAGAAAAAAATGTGTTTATATTATAGGATCCCTTTAAGAAGGAACCTGTTTCAAATGAGTAATGTCTTTGCAGGCATTGCCATGCAAGGTGAATTTTTGTGTAAATGGATGTTCACATACCAAATAGCCAAAACATTAAAGCTCTTGTCTTTATTTTATGTACTGTGGTTACACCTCATGCCACTAAAACAACTGTGCACAGACTCCTTAAAGCTGAGTTCCCACTGAGTTTTCTGGACCGGATTTTGACGCGGACACCACCACAGAATCCGGTCCAAAAAATCTGCTACCAAAAAAACTCCATTGAGGAATTTAGTGTGGAAATTCAGCGCTGAAAAAGAAGCCTCCCATTGACCTCCATGCTAGCAGAAAAAGGAACTGTTTGAAGTCGAGAGGCTTTTTTTTCAGCGCTGAAATTCCAACCAAATTCCTCACCATTTTCCTCTGTGTGGAGGACCCTAAGGCCGGGGCCCCACGGGATCTAAACGCCGCGATTTGCCCGCAACAGAAACGCTGCAGGAAAAATTGCGGCGTTTTACAGTGCAAGCAAAGGGGATGGGATTCATGCGAATCCCATGCCCACTTTGCGGGAAAAAATGCAGTGAGGATTTGCAAATTGCAGCATGTCAATTATATCTATGGAAACGCTGGTGGCTTTCCTGTAGATATAATGGGAAGAGAAAGTCCGCACAGGAAAACTCCATGAACTTTCTCTTCAAAGCGCTGCGGAAAGAACCGCAATGCAATCACGCAGCGGTTCTTTTCGCAGCGCTTTAGCGCTGCGATTACGGGCCATGGGGCCTTAGCATAAAGGTGTCCTTTGATATCAAAACATTAGGAACAAAACATTAGCAGCGGTTCTTTTAAAAAGCGCTGTCATTTACATTTACAAATGGATTGTCCAGACTGTCGTCTTCTCATTCAGCACTGCAGTTTCTGTTAATGCAGTCTCTTTCCCATTTAAGAGGTACACATGTACTAAGTTGTCCACATCATATAAAAGAATGATGCCTAGAAAAGGCTACTTTCTTCCATTACACTTTAAGTGGCAGACAGGATCAGCATGGGTGACTTCATCTTATAGGGTGGTACATGTCAGAACCATACATTGGAAGAATACAAAAGAAAACCTTTGTGAATTATACAGCTACAACTTGCACAGAGCTTTATTCCTGTTGGTCATTTTCCATATAGGTCCTTGTGTTCACATTACCATTTTGAGATCCTTTGATTTCATCCACAATAGGAGGAGCAACAGACTATAACAGTCTTAGTAATAGTAATAGAGTGACAGGCGAAGATGGGGTGCTTTTAAAGTAAAGAACATGATGGAAGTTTTCTTACATTTGTTTATTTCATTTTGTAAGTTAAAAAAAATGGTTCTGGGTGCAGGACTTTTTCTTCTGTAAGAAAAGCAAAAAAAAAAAAAAAATTGTCAAAATACAGCTTTCGTCATGACATGAGAGTGAATGCAGACTGACTCCAGATGGAATGTTCCATATAGATTCTACAGTTAATGTCTATTGCTCTAATCCTATAATGGATGAGACTAACAGATAATAATAATAACACTAGCGTGAACCCGCCCTTATCATTGTATACTGGAACATGTGTCTGCAATGTTTTAAACTAACTAAACTCCTCCTCCATATGTATCAATGAATTGTGATTATTCAAACCATTGCTTCTCTGTGCTCTGCATTCTAATGGTATTCATCTTTACGTGTGTATCCCGAGTGTAGAGCTAGCAGTCACTACTGGTCCCTGGACCCTGAGGGGGCCCCAAAGGCCCCTTAACCACATAAGATATACCACTACTCTAAATAAAATGAGGTAGACAGGGCCCCATTGCAGATTTTATTTTGGGGTCCCGGAGCTTTCGATGGGCTTATATATAATGCATATTTTTATATCTGTGTTTATTCTAGGTGTACATGTAAGGATGGCTTTGTCGGAAAGCTATGTGAAGTCAATGTCAATGAATGTGAATCCAACCCCTGCCTTAACCAGGCTAAATGTATAGATGGCATAAATTCTTTTACCTGCAAATGTGCACCAGGATTTTCAGGAAACAAGTGTGAAAAAGGTATTACCCAACAGCAAAATATATGGTATATCGACTTTCTGGTAGGACACAGAAATATTGGGGCTAAGCCTGGCTTTACACTTCAATTTTCTACAATTCAAATTTCTGACTCGCTGTTTCATCATAGGACTACATGATCCATAACATGAAGGAAGCCAGTTGCACCAAATAGACTCCATTCATGGAATTCATTGCGGTTCTGTCATGGTGTCTGTAATTTTACCATAGGAAAACAGCTACCTATTGTACTATTTTTTACTATATGATGGAACATGTTACAATGAATCTTAACAAAGAATCAAATGCAAATGTGAACTCAACCTTAATTAACGCAGAATTTATTTGATTTGTCGGTTTATTTATAATATTTTGGGGAGCCACTATTGTACTTGAATTTAAAGACGGGTGAGAATCATGCAACAGAAATGTCCTTAGGATCTTAGCGTATTAATAACTTACAGCATGCTCTCTGTGATAGCTGGGATGACACTTGCTCCCTAGCACCTTCATGATCTGGCTGGTCAGAATGTTATTGGTGATGTTATTGATGTATAATTTCTATTGTTACTTTGTGATTCACATTTTATATTGTCAGTTCATGTCAACTCTGATCTGTTAAAGGGGCTCTATCAGCAAAATTATGCTGTACGAGCCCCACATATGCGTGAATAGCCTTTAAAAATGCTATTTAGGCACCGCTAATGTTATTTTAAAAACACACACCCCTTTTAAAATAAAACCATAAAAACATATATGTAAATTATACTTATCGTGCACGCTGGGCGGTGATTCATGGTCCAATGTCATCTTCTGGCACGCCTTCTTCTTCTTCCTTCTTCTTTCAATGACGCCCTCCGGTCCTGGCTCTTCTTCTGGCGGGATTGGTTAAAGTCCGGTGCATGAGCAGTCCCTCACAGGCTACTGCGCACACTCCGGCGCCGTTTTTCTCAATGGCAGTACGCTTGCGTCCTTGAGGCAAGTGATTCTGCACACGCGTTGGATTTGAACCAATCCCAATGGAAGAAGAGGACGATTAAGCCGAGGAAGAGCCAGGACCGGAGGGCATCGCCGAAATAAGAAGAAGAAAGAAGAGGAAGGTGTGCCAGAAGATGACGTCAGATCGTGCATCAGCGCCCAGCGTGCACGATAAGTATAATTTACATATATGTCTTTATGGTTTTATTTTAAAACAGGGGGAGGTTTAAAATAAGATTACTGGTGCCTGAATAGCCTTTTAAAAGGCTAGTCACGCATATGTGGGGCTCATACAGCATAATTTTGCTGATAGAGCCCCTTTAAGTGCCGAAGAATATGTTGGTGCTATAAAAAACTATTATTATTATTATTATTATTATTATTATTATTATTTTATGTCTTGTTTGTTTTTGTTAATGTGTCCAAAAACGAACAGTGTATGGAGAATTCCTAAGTGACATGTGGGTGCAAATGTGCCTTAGGCTTGGGACCATGTGACATAAATGCCACGGTTTAGCCACAGCTATGGTAAAAATCACTCCGTTTTACAGCCCTTGCATTCTAGTGAATCCCAGCCACGCATTACGGAAAATCTGTGCAGCAACCGTTACGTTTCTGGAGATTGCAGCATGTCGATTATACCTACAGAAATGCTGGCAGTTTCCCTTTAGGTATAATTGAAGGAGACAGTGTGCAGAGGAAAACTCTGCAGACTCTCTGTGAAAAGCACTGTAGGAAAAAACTGTGATGTTTTTTCTTGCAGCTTTTTTTGCTGCGACTTTCTACGTTGGACCTTAGTCTTAGGGTGAGGCTCCATGTTATGGATGCACAGCATTTTTTTGTTGCAGATTTTACTGTGGTTTTTTTTGTTTTTTTTTCGTGAGCCAAAGCCTGGATTGAATTTAACAGAAGGGTTAAGTATCAGTCTGCCCGTTATATTTACCTTTCCTTTTCAAACCATTCTTTACTTTGGCTCAAAAAAAAACAAAAAACAGCAAAATCTACAAGAACAAAAAAAACAACAACATATTTTCCGTAAAGTGGCACCTTAGCCTAAAGTTGCAAATTTTGGCACAAAAACTGAAATACAACATCATTTGAAATTTTGATTGTGCATATTTTAGCAGAAATTGGCGTAAAATGCTTGATAAATTCCTCTCTGAGTTGTATGCAAACTACAATTTTTATATGTCCATCTGTAAAACATATCAGTAATAGTACAGCCACTTAGATAAGATCTCTGGTTCAATAATAATGTAAATCAAATAGATAGAAAAGACTACCATCAGAAAGACACAAGTGTTAAACAAAATCTGTATTATATATTCTCTTGAAGGAAATGCATTGCTTATGTCTAATTCCCTAGTATGTAGTTTCAAGGAAGTCACAAGTGCAGTACATCAAATCCTTTGCTATTTCCATCAGTAGGCGACATAAGACAATCTCCAGCTTTCACAGAGCATGCCGACATTCTGCTGCCATAAACAGTGATCTATAGTTTTCTGTACGGCACAAACCAGAGGGAATCGTTTCCTTTTCTCTTATGTAACTTGCTTGTAGCTTTGCTCCTTCTCTTGTCATACATGAGTCCAGGAAGGTGATATCTGTATTGATCTTTGGCAGTGTCTCCACACTAGAGAGCTATGCAAGTGCTTTTAGATGTGGCATGAAAGGAAAGAGGTAGTTCCTCAGGAGTCAATCTTTTGCCATCTAACTATTTGACATGTTATTCCATAAAACTCTCAGTAGGGCCAATACAATTCTTTTCTTAAGCTCCATTTTCCATAGTTTCCCCAGCTCTATAATCACATTTACAGAAAGTGATGGTGAGTCTTCTGTAATATGTTTGTCTGATAAATGGTGATAAGGTCAAAGCCGTGTTTATGACTAATTGACTAATAATCCCGGGTAACTGTCATTGTCCTAATTAATTAGGTTGCGTGCCAGGCGGTAAAGAAGTCACACCACTCTATACAGTATGTTGGTATTAGTTTCTCTCTCAGCTAAGGAATGTGTGCTGGCACACTTTTATTTAAGACAACCGGGGGTTAAATAGCAGCAGAGAAAGGAAGAGAGATAACAACAGCGGAAATTTTCATATTTATTCCTGATTGGTGTAGTACATTTCTAACAGAAAGAGAATGTTTAAGCAGTTCCATATATAGCGGGCTACTCCCGTTCCTGCGTGGTAACCCTGGGTAGATATCTTCTGGCAGCAAGCCAAGCATTTGTTTATCTTGCACAAAGAGAATTCCACTCTGAAGTGCAGGTGCCATTTTGTTCTATTTTCACTATATCGCAATTTAAAGCATAAGCAAATATATCTAGCATTCAGCTTTCAGGGATAACAATGTTTTTTTTATATATATATTACATGATTATTACCTTTACAATGGGACTGCAATTCTTGAGACCCCCCAATCCGATGAATGAAGGGATGCATGGAACTTCTGGCTCCCCACAGGGCAGCTAAGTAGCATTGACTTAAATTTACCTATGTTGTAGTTCCATGACCAGTAGGTTGAATGGAAGTGCCACAATATAGGGAGAAAATGTGCAGTGACCGCAGCATCAAAGTGGCCCAAAAGCCCTTCACTTTCAGGATCAGTAGGGTCCTCACTGTTGGGAGTCAGAGATGTACTGTGAGAATGACCTCACAGGGGCATAACTTGAGGGGGTGCAGAGGATACAGTTGCATAGGGGCCCAGGAGCCTTAGGGGGCCCATAAGCATTGCAGTTTCCATCTGGCCCATAATCCAAGGAGACCCACAGATTCCCCTAACCACACTAAGGTTGATTAAACTCCTTACCACTCATAACCATCACTATCAAGAATTCACTGTAGAGATGAGGTAGGGGGCCACGTACAAAAGATTGCTTCGGGGCCCATAAGACTTTAATTACGCCACTGCTTGCAGGTCTTTTCCTGATAATTTCTCGTATGTCCTCTTGTGTGTAATTGTATGATATTCATGACATTTTAATGGAAAAATGACAATGTTTGTGTTTGCTGCAGAACAGTCCTCGGGGTTTAACCTGGAGTTTGAGGTCTCTGCTATCTACAGCTATGTCATGCTTGATAATATTTTACCAACACTGAGTGCAGTCACCTGTGCTTTCTGGATGAAATCCTCAGATGTGACCAACTATGGGACACCAATATCTTATGCCATCGGTAATGGCATTGACAATGCATTCCTTCTCACCGACTATAATGGGTAACTAGAGCATCTTTAACTGTACCAAACACAAAAGTATATTCGCATGTTTATCTGTTCTATATGATATGTCACACAATGTTCTTTTTCTTACTTACAATATATAAATCACTATAATATAGCTATTTTCGCTTCTCAGCACTAGCCTGTAATAAATGCTTTGGTCACGGTTCCTCTCTAAATTTAGTTTGTGAAGCTGTCACTGAACTGTTTTGCAGAAAAAAGCATTTTTAGAGAATTGAATCGTTTTTGTTATTCTGGGAGCATTTCTTTCAGTTATTGCTTGTCTTTTTTACTTTATCTTTCGCTAACTATTCTTTTAACACGTTACAGTATTTTCCCTAAACTTAGTAAAGATATAATGCACAAAGTATTGATACATAGAGATGAGCGAACAGTGAAATGTTCGAAGTTCAAAGTTTGATTTGAGTAGCCGCTCAATACTCGACTGTTCGATCGAACATCGAATCCCATTATAGTCTATGGGGAAAAATACTCGTTTAGGGGGGAAACCACTATGTGACGCAGGAGGGTCACCAAGTCCACTATGACACCCCAGGAAATAATGCCAACACCCTGGAATGCAACTGAGACAGCAGGGGAAGCATGTCTGGGGGCATCTAACATGCACAAGTCACTGTATTACGTCGGGATCCCTGTCAGCTTGCGATATGCAGGAGCTGACTTTTTCCCATAGGAATGCATTGACCAACGTTGATTGGCCGAATGCCATACAGAGTACAGAATTCGGCCAATCAACGCTGGTTCTGCCGGAGGATCGTCTGTGAGGAGGCGGAGTCTAATATCAGGCCATAATGGAGACTGCTGTGGACAGATCTTAGACTCTGCCTCCTCCGGCAAAACCAGCGTTGATTGGCCGAATGCTGTACTCTGTATGGCATTCGGCCAATCAACGCTGGTCAATGCATTCCTATGCCGAGCTGTAGCAGTGCTGGCCGTGCGCTCAGCTCAGCTACACCAGAGCTGAGTGCACGGCCAGCACTGCTACACCGGAGATGTAAACCCTGCTGCACACTCAGCTCTGCTGCATCAGAGAAGCGCTGGCCCTGCTGCACACTCAGCTCTGCTGCATTACAGATACGCTGAACCCTGCTGCACACTCAGCTCTGCTGCATTAGAGATACGCTGAACCCTGCTGCACACTCAGCTCTGCTGTATCCGAGATGTAGCAGAGCTGAGTGTGCGCTGAACCCTGCTGCACACTCAGCTCTCCTGCATTAGAGATGCGCTGAACCCTGCTGCACACTCAGCTCTGCTGCATCCGAGATGTAGCAGAGCTGAGTGTGCGCTGAACCCTGCTGCACACTCAGCTCTCCTGCATTAGAGATGCGCTGAACCCTGCTGCACATTCAGCTCTGCTGCATCCGAGATGTAGCAGAGCTGAGTGTGCGCTGAACCCTGCTGCACACTCAGCTCTCCTGCATTAGAGATGCACTGAACCCTGCTGCACACTCAGCTCTGCTGCATCAGAGATGCGCTGAACCCTGCTGCACACTCAGCTCTATTTCATCTCCGGTGTAGCAGTGCTGAGTGCACGGCCAGCACTGCTACATCTCGGCATAGGAATGCATTGACCAGTGTTGATTGGCCGAATGACATACAGAGTACAGCATTCGGCCAATCAACGCTGGTTCTGCCGGAGGAGGCAGAGTCTAAGATTGCTCCACAGCAGTCTCCATTCTGGTCTGATCTTAGACTCTGCCTCCTCACAGATGAGCCTCCAGCAGAACCAGCATTATTTGGCCGAATGCTGTACTCTGTATGGCATTCAGCCAATCAACGCTGGTCAATGCATTCCTATGGGAAAAAGTCAGCTCCCGCATATCGCAAGCTGACAGGGATCCCAACGAGATAGAGCCCCAAAGAGCTGTTTGAGTAACTTTCCCACCTAAATAAAGGTAATCCCTAGATAACCCTGCCTGTACATCTATCCCTGTCTCACAGTCACATAGTTCACAGTCTCATATGAACCGGATATTAAATCCACTATTCGTATAAATTGGAGGTCACCTGAATTAGCCAGCCAATTACTTTTTCCGATTTTTTTTTATGCCTCCGTTGTCGTAGTTCCTGTCCCAACTCCCTGCGCAGTTATTAGTTCAAAAAAAGCGCCAGGAAAGGTGGGAGGGGAGTTGACTTTTTAGTGAGTTTGCCACCTGGTGTTCGAGTCGAATCGAACATCTCGAACAGCCTGATATCCGATCAAACATGTACTCGATTGAACGCTGTTCGCTCATCTCTATTGATAAACAAATTTAATATTGGTAAAGTACATATAGTGGTAATAAAATTAATTTTTCTAATATGGCCACATATAGAATGATAAAGGACAGTGATCCTAATAAAACTGTAGGATTAAAGGTTTCAACTTGATGGTCCTATTTATCTTTCCTACCTTATCAGCTATGTTACCATGTTAAGTCTATGATCATTATGGTCAGTATGCTTGGGTTCATAGGTTCCTTTACCCTGAACAGCTATGAGCTGAGTGTCCTTTTGTCATCCACTGAGCAGATATACAGATGTAGCAGAATTAACTCAAACTTTTGCAATTGGTTAAACTTCTGCAGCTTGATATCTTATCTCAGAAGACAACAAAAATAAACAAAAAGTCATAGAAACATGCTTTTCTAATTACCTTGGTGTACTTTTTCTTTCTACTTTAATAGAGTGCCTGATGTGCTTCACTATTCAATACAGTTGGCTTCAACAAAAATGAGTATGCCATATGGCACAGTTCTACATATGCTGTGTCAGCAGCCCCATGTAGCCCCATTATACAATAGGAAAGGGGTATTACCTAAACTACCTAAAACAATAAGTAGGAAACTGATAATCCACAATAGCTAACACTTTCCAGCCACAAGTATTTTCTAGTTTTTTATTTTTGACTTTTTCTCCTTGCCTTTCAAATGTCATAACTTTTTTTTAAAAAAATTCTGTTCACAGAGCCGCATGAGATCTTATTTTTTGTATTTTGGGAAGCTTAAAAAAAGACATTTGCGCTATTTTCTTCATTTTTGAAGGCATTCACTAGGCAGCAAAAATTACGTATAACTTATATTTTGTAGGCTGTTTCGATTATAGCGATACAAAATCCATACAGAATAACAAGACTTCAAAACTTTGAAAATAATTCTTTTTGGAGTCCCCATGTTCTGACACCCTTATGACACTTTTTATATTTCCTTATACAGAACTGAGTAAGGGTGCATTCACACTACTAATACGCTGCCTGATTCTGAACGTTAAAACACGTTCAGAATCAGCGCGTATACAGCAGTTCCCATTCATTTCAATGGGAGTCGGAATACGAGCGCTCCCCATTGAAATGAATGGGCTGCTTTTTTCACTACGAGCACTCCCATTGAAGTGAATGGTAAGTGCTCGCGTGTACAGCTGAGAATGAGCAGAGCTAGCCGTACACGTGAGCACTTCCCTTTCACTTCAATGGGAGCGCTCGTAGTGAAAAAAGCAGCCCTTTCATTTCAATGGGGAGCGCTCGTATGCCGGCTCCCATTGAAATGAATGGGAACTGCTTTATACGCGCTGATTCTAACCGTGTTTTAACGTTCAGAATCAGGCAGCGTATCAGTAGTGTGAATGCACCCTAAGGCATCTTTTTTTTCAGGGTTAAGAGTACTTAATATCATTTTGCAGAATGTCTGATGCCTTCATTACTTTTAATTCTAAGTTTTTTTGGGAGACAAAACTACAAAAAAAATATTTTTTTGCCATTTTGTTTTTTTCTCAGTATGGTGAACACAGAATGAGAAAAACAGATACATATTTTTATGTATTTGTATTTTGGGCATTTTCAGATGAAGGGATGCCCATTGTGTTTATCTTTGTGTTTGCTTGTCTATTTTTATTTGGGGTCTAAGTCAAAAGGGGAGGTTTTAACTATTTTTAAAAATATATTTTCAAAAACTTGGGGCAGCACGGTGGCTCAGTGGTTAGCACTGCAGCCTTGCACTGCTGGAGACCTGGATTAAAATCCCACCAGGAACAGCGTGTGCAAGGAGTTTGTACGTTCTCCCCGTGTTTGCGTGGATTTCCTCCCATTCTATAAAGACATACTGATAGGAAAAAAATGTACATTGTGATCCCTATAAGAGGCTCACAATCTAAATTTTATATATATATATATTTTCAAAAAAGTTTTTAAGAGCATTTTTCTGTAGACATATTTCACCCTCTCCAACCCATGGGGCTAGAACCTGCTTCAATAGATACAGTACTGTGACAGGCCAGGGAGCCTTCACAAAAACTCAAAGCAAGATCATAGGAGCTGTCCTCCAAAACAAAAGTAACAGGTTTTCGGGAGGATGGCATAAGAGGGGGAAAAAACTGAGGATTGATCGCCATAAAAAGGGGTTAATACCTGTGATCAGAGGCATTACCACTGGCACCTGCTCAAAAGAGAGGGGAACATATTTAACAATGACATCCAACATGCTATTACAGCTGATGTCACCAAGGAGTTAAAATACTATTTTGCTTGAAAGCAATGTGATCCAGTAAAACAACAAAACTATATCTACAAATACAGTTATTAAACTTATAACCTTTAAAAATTGCACAGCTATGAAGAAAAATAAGATAATACAAACGTGCAACACTTATTAGGGTGATAGATATTTTACAAGGTTAAAGTTCAATTTAAACCCTTACATGTTATTTCTTATGGACATTGTCAATGGTAGTTGATATGACCATAAGATGAAACAGTCAATAATATAGGGCCCCAAATATACACATACAGAAGCCCACTGCTCATTGTACTAGTATTCACACAGTAGATCAACTGACTGTCCTCTTGACAAGCAAAAGCTATACATACTCTATATTGCAGGTTACTGATGCTGTGCTCATCCCATAACCTTTCTTTGCTCTGTAGATGGGTGCTTTATATCAATGGAAAAGAGAGAATAACCGATTGCCCTTCTGTGAATGATGGTAAATGGCATCATATTGTCGTTTCTTGGACTAGTACTGATGGGTCTTGGAAAGTCTATATCGATGGAAAACTCTCAGATCATGGAAAAGGCTTGTCAGTAGGAGAACACATTCCGGGTAGGTTACAAACATGAATAAATAGTAAATCCAACATAATCAGACGGAAGAAACACAAAATAAACTAGTAAATACCAAACTGAACTCTGTTATGGCTTTTCTATAGATAATGTGTCATAGTACTCAAAGGTTTCGATGAGCAATTATAAGTTTTATTATAAATATTCTTCTCCTTTTATTAGTTATCCAATTATAAGAGCAAGTTCTCCCATTTAGTACAACAAAATCTACTCCGAAAATGGACAATAATAACGTTTTCTTAATTTAACCCATTAAAAAGATTGCACAATTTGACAAGTGCAATAAAATTTCTCAGATATCAGCTCTATGGAGAGCTCTAAAGACATGAATAAACCCAATGAGTATAGAGATAAATAAAAATAAAGTGTATTGTGGATTTATGAAGCAATTTGTGTTTTATAAAAGCTATAAAACTGATAATAATAATCCTATAGTAGTAACTAGAGATGAGCGAACAGTAAAATGTTCGAGGTTCGATATTCGTTTCGAGTAGCCCCTCAATATTCGACTACTCGATTCGAATATTGAACCCTATTATAGTCTATGGGGGGAAAATGCTCATTTCAGGGGTAGGCAATGTTCGATCAAATTATACTTACCAAGTCCACGAGTGAGGGTCGGCCTGGATCCTCCGAGAAGTCTTCTCCTTGCAGCGTCCCCCGGCACTTAATTCACTCTGCCAGGCATCGGGCCTGGGCAGAGCCGACTGAGCATGCCCACACTACAAGCAGACATGCGCAGTCGGCTCTGCCCAGGCCCGATGTCTGGCAGAGTGAATTCAGATCCGGAAGACGCCGCGGGGAAGCTGTATGGAGAAGACTTCTAAAGGTAGGAGAAGAACCAGCGTTGATTGGCTGACTGTATAGCATTCGGCCAATCAATGCTGGTTCTGCATCGAACTGTTACATTCGAACAGCGAGTGGTACTCGATCGAGTACGAGTATTTCGAATACCGTAGTATTTGATCGAATACCTACTCGATCGAATACTACTCGCTCATCGCTAGTAGTAACTGCAAATTTAGAACGCTAAAGTAAGTGGAAACTAAGCCTTATACCTTATATTAAGGGATAATTACACTTCTTAGGGAGTGTGCACCTTTGCAGGCGTATAGAGTCTTACAAAGACTTTTTCACTCCAATGGGGGATTATGGGAAAAATATGCAAATCTGTTTTTCAAGATGTTAATAGGAAAACAGTGCCTTGCTGCAGCATGCAGAGTCACTGTTTTCCCATTTACATCTTGGAAAACAGATTTGCATATTTTTACAATTATGCCTTATACTACAGGAATATATGTTACTGAGTTCACGTTGATCTATCTGGTGTTTTAGGAGGTGGCGCTTTAGTTCTTGCACAAGAACAAGACCAGAGAGGGGAAGGTTTTAATCCTGCCGAATCCTTTGTTGGATCTATAAGTCAGTTAAACATATGGGATTATCCATTGTCTGCAGAACAGGTATGTTTCTGATGGCCCATGCCTTGACTTTTCGCAGTACAGAACATGTAACTTCAAATGTATTTCTTTTATAGGTAAAGTTGTTGGCTAGTTCATGCCCATATCAGCTTCAAAAGGGAAATGTCTTAGCTTGGGCCGATTTCCTGCCAGGTGTGGTTGGAAAAGTTAAAGTCGACCACAAGAGCATATTCTGTTCAGGTAAGTGTTCATTTTACATACATATACATTATAAAATGTCATTATTGCTTATTTGACTAATTCATTACCAAATTAATTAAACTGAAACCCGAACGCCACAATATGAATTATGTTTAGACCAATATCCAGAAATAATTTACATGTTTACCTTTCCTGTAGATTGTCCGGTCTTAGAAGGATTGTCACCTCATTTACATGAATCTATCAGTGATCGAAAACCAGGTTCCAAGATCCGCTTGTACTGTGACCCTGGCTATCAAATCGTGGGTAGTCCTGAACAACAATGCCTTAACCTGGGAGAATGGGACCAGCCTCTGCCACACTGTGAAAGTTCGTATTGTCCTAGATATTCAATAATATCAATACCTGCTGCTGAAAAGTGGATGGAATTAACCAGTTTACCTTAGATAATGACCATAAAACTGTTAATGATATAGGAGGCTTGAAGCCATAGTACACGTTTTTAGAAAATAAACTCTATACGTTCAGCAGTATGCGATCATTTAGAACTCACTCTAAATATTGCCTTCAACTTTAAGATCTGTTTAAGTGCTTTTAGCGCAAATCTAATGTGGTTCCAGAATTTTCAATTTATGTCTGATAATGCATTATAAATAGAATTTGCTTTTAAGGCAATAACCACTTTGAATCAAATTGGTACCCAGTGCCTTGGAATGTGCAACTTTCTGCTGCTTAAATAGTTATAATGTGCTTGAATTTAGAGACGTCTTACTGTAAAAATGTATTTGGTTAACTTGAATGTCTATTCTCCTTTATAGGGAAATATATATATATATATATATATATATATATATACAGTCCTATGAAAAAGTTTGGGCACCCCTATTAATCTTAATCATTTTTTGTTCTAAATATTTTGGTGTTTGCAACAGCCATTTCAGTTTGATATATCTAATAACTGATGGACACAGTAATATTTCAGGGTTGAAATGAGGTTTATTGTACTAACAGAAAATGTGCAATATGCATTAAACCAAAATTTGACTGGTGCAAAAGTATGGGCACCCTTATCATTTTATTGATTTGAATACTCCTAACTACTTTTTACTGACTTACTGAAGCACAAAATTGGTTTTATAACCTCACTGAGCTTTGAATTTCATAGCCAGGTGTATCCAATCATGAGAAAAGGTATTTAAGGTGGCCAATTGCAAGTTGTTCTCCTATTTGAATCTCCTCTGAAGAGTGGCATCATGGGCTACTCAAAACAACTCTCAAATGATCTGAAAACAAAGATTGTCCAACATAGTTGTTCAGGGGAAGGATACAAAAAGTTGTCTCAGAGATTTAACCTGTCAGTTTCCACTGTGAGGAACATAGTAAGGAAATGGAAGACCACAGGGATAGTTCTTGTTAAGCCCAGAAGTGGCAGGCCAAGAAAAATATCAGAAAGGCAGAGAAGAAGAATGGTGAGAACAGTCAAGGACAATCCACAGACCACCTCCAAAGAGCTGCAGCATCATCTTGCTGCAGATGGTGTCACTGTGCATCGGTCAACAATACAGCGTACTTTGCACAAGGAGAAGCTGTATGGGAGAGTGATGAGAAAGAAGCCGTTTCTGCAAGCACACCACAAACAGAGTCTCCTGAGGTATGCAGAAGCACATTTGGACAAGCCAGCTTCATTTTGGAAGAAGTTCCTGTGGACTGATGAAACAAAGATTGAGTTGTTTGGTCATACAAAAAGGCATTATGCGTGGCGTCCAAAAAAAACAGCATTACAAGAAAAACACATGCTACCCACTGTAAAATTTGGTGGAGGTTCCATCATGCTTTGGGGCTGTGTGGCCAATGCCGGCACCGGGAATCTTGTTAAAGTTGAGGGTCGCATGGATTCCACTCAGTATCAGCAGATTCTTCAGAATAATGTTCAAGAATCAGTGACGAAGTTGAAGTTACCCCGGGGATGGATATTTCAGCAAGACAATGATCCAAAACACCGCTCCAAATCGACTCAGGAATTCATGCAGAGGAACAATTACAATGTTCTGGAATGGCCATCCCAGTCCCCAGACCTGAATATCATTGAACATCTGTGGGATGATCTGAAGCGGGCTGTCCATGGTCGGCCACCATCAAACTTAACTGAACTTGAATTGTTTTGTAAAGAGGAATGGTCCAAAATACCTTCATCCAGGATCCAGGAACTGATTAAAAGCTACAGGAGGCGACTAGAGGCAAAAGGAGGATCTACTAAATATTAATGTCACTTTTCTGTTGAGGTGCCTATACTTTTGCACCAGTCAAATTTTGGTTTAATGCATATTGCACATTTTCTGTTAGTACAATAAACCTCATTTCAATCCTGAAATATTACTGTGTCCATCAGTTATTAGATATATCAAACTGAAATGGCTGTTGCAAACACCAAAATATTTAGAACTAAAAATGATTAAGATTAATAGGGGTGCCCAAACTTTTTCATAGGACTGTATATATATATATATATATATATATATATATATATATATATATATATATTTCCCATGTATGTGCATACATATTTTCAGCAGTACTTTTGCTCCGCCTTCATACCTTTTTTGCTGACCAAGTCAGGTCATTATGACGTGTCTTCAACACTTAATTGCTTAATCTATATTTGTGCCTAAACTGCTAACATAACAAGATTATATTTTCTGAATAATAAAGATAATATGTCTCAAATGATGTTAATAGGATATCACTAATGATTAGTCATTAGGACTTCGAATTGTCACATAGCAGATTACATGATCTGTCAGGTGAAAGGGAATTCACCTGTTTGGAAATTACCATTTGATACATATGAACTTAAAATGCTTATTCAAATGTTTGTTGAAATATGTGAGCCCACTTTGATGGGTATAAAAAGGTACGACTTGTACGATAGTGTGCTTCTGCCCAGATTCAATTTGTCTGTTGAATGCATCACTGACTCCAGTGCTTATCTCTAAATAGGGTTGAGCCGATCTTGACTTTTCAGGATCGATTTTAAAATCCGATTTCCAATCATTTTTCATTCGAACCCGATCTCGATCCCAATTCCGATCCCAATGCAAGTCAATGGGATTTTTTTATTAATCGGAGATCGGATTTTAAAAGCAATCCTATTCACTCTACAGCATGGAATCTAACAATTGAACACTTTAATTGTTAGAATCCACGCTGTGTAGTGAATCACTAAGTAGCCAGAGGATTTTTTTTTAATCCTCTGGCTACTTAGTCCCCCCTTGTGTCCACTTACCTGCAGAGATGGCTGCTCCGGTGTTCTTCTTCGCCTCGCTGCTGCTCCACGCTGCTCTTCTTGCCTCGCTGTCCCCACCTCCCAGATTAGGAGAATGTGTGTGGGTACTGGGAGGGGAGTCATCATGTCTCCCCGCCCTGTACCCGCCCACACTCTCCTAAGCCACAAGCCCCGCCTTCCTAGCTCTTTCAACACTAACCTGGGAGGCGGCGGCAGCGAGGCGAGAAGAGCAGCATGGAGCGGCAGCGAGGCGAAGAAGAACACCGGGCACCGGACCAGCCATCTCTGCAGGTAAGTATCTACTAGAGATGTTAGTTTAGTCTCCCATTAGAATGAATGGAGGCAGCTGGCGCGCAGGGGGTTAAGGCTGTGTGCCGGCTGCTTCCATTCATTCCTATGGAACCGCAGCGGAGCCTTCACACTGAGTATACACTCTGCTCAGAATGAGCAGAGCATATACTCAGTGTGAAGGCTAAGCAAAGCATTGTGGGAAATAGTACCGATCTCGATCCCACCTAAAAAGATTGTGTTCGGAATTCCGATCGCGATCGTGAAATTTTCTCAATCGCTGATCGGAATCCGATCTTTTAGAACACGATCGCTCAACCCTATCTCTAAATCATACAATATACTTAGTGGTCCTGTAGAGACCACCCTAACATCCTAGTCGTAGTAATAAAGTATATGAAATAAAAGGTGTTTAGATTCCATTTCAATAATGTGTCAATTTTTGGTATTTTGTTTCAAACATTTCATTAAGGAATCAGCTGTGGGAAGCCCCCTTATCTGAAAAATGGGATTAATACTGATGAAAAGTTTTTTGCCGGAAGTACTGTCACATACCAATGTAATATTGGATACTACCTTCTTGGAGACTCAAGGATGTTCTGTACAGACAATGGAAGCTGGGATGGTACTTCACCAATGTGTCTTGGTAAGTCCACATTAGGTCTGGGCCCCACATTACAAAAATGCTGCATTTTATAGTACCTGCTAAGTAGATGGGATTCTGGCTAGTCCCATCCACACATTGCAGAAAAAAAAACCAGTGGAAAAGCTGCAATTTTGAAAACGCTAAATGGAAAACACTGGTGAATTCTGTATAGGTTTAACAGAGGCAGAAAGTCTGCAGAGGAAAAACGTGAAAAAAAAACGTGATGCATTTCCGCAGCAGTCTTTCCCACAGCATTAGCTTTGGCTTGCAACATTGGTCCTTGGTCTTAAATAGTTCTCTTTTGCATTTACCATATGTGCCATGTAATTCATATATAAGCCTGAAATGAGACACTTATATACTTCTCACACAGCGAGGGATGTATCACTGCAATTGCATCAATTTTCAACATGAATGCCTTATATATAAAACCTTACTGCTATGTTTTCAAACACATTGGGGCTAATTATTCATGCCTTGGCATACAAGCCATGAAAAGTTACAATTGTTGTCACACATACATGGGATATATATGCTAACATATTAACTGGGACAATAAAGAAAAGGAGGCAAGATATTATATATTGAATATCCAACACATATAACGCAATCTAACAAGAGATCCAGTGACACTCATTAAACTGATCTCTATGTAAAAAGCGTCTTTTTTTTTTCATGGAGGCAGGGATGGATTTATTGTACTATAGGTCTATTTAGGGCACTAAATCTCCAGTCTGTAAGGACCGGTTGGTGGTTTAATATCTCATATTGGCCTGACCAATTCTCCTTAATCATAAGGTGTATGTAGTTACTGCACTGGAGTTATACTTTGATGCACTGCTTTACCTCCATTTGTACATTGTGCTCATTCTACACAGACAAAACATGCTTTGTTAATATGTGACTATTAGCTGTATCATTCCGTTTTCAGATGTTGACGAATGCGCAGTTGGATCAGATTGTGATAAACATGCATCCTGCACAAATACCAATGGCTCCTACATTTGCACCTGTATACCGCCATACTCTGGTGATGGAAAAATATGTACAGGTAAATATGGTAGGCAATTGTATAACAAATATGCCCCAAAGGGGTGAACTTCGCTTATCCAATAAAATGTACCCCCCTACATACAAACTATTAGAGCATTCAGACAAGGTAGAAGATAGTCACCGATTTGAGTCCCAACTCAACAAGCAAGCAGAGGCTTATGTTCTGGCGGATTCAGACAGTCTGTGTATTATAAGCCATTCGATGCAGAGGAAATGTCATAATACCTTATAATTAGAGTAAAATTTAAGTGAGATTTTGCATTTGACAGTAAAACTATTGTGAATATTATTGTTAAACAGCATATCTGTCATGTTACCAAGTCCTTAAGTCTTATCTGAGTATTTGGATTATAATGGATCAGTTAATGTGCTATCCCAAGAGAGGCATCAGTTGAGCTTAGAGAAATACAGTTTTCTTGGTAAGTGCTCCCATGGCTCATAGAGAGATCCTACAGGCCCTATTTTCTGCTATCTATACACTGTGTTCAGTGAGTTTGTATGCAGTAAGAGCTGTTAGTCATTGCATGGGCAGGGAAACGGGACTCTCAGAATCTCACAAAGCCTAGCAGCATATAAACAGCTTTTTACTTATAAATATAGAATAAAATCTAACTGTATATCTTACCGTCTGTATATCTTACCGTCTATCGGATACTGTCCTCAGATAAGGGAGCAAGGAAACCTAATGCATTCACTTTAAAGGGAATCTGTCACCAGGATGAAGCATAGTAAACCAGCAACACTGTTAGATAGGCCAGGCTTACCTAAATGTAACACTTTTTTCCCCATGAAAATTTTTGCCTCCTTTGCCAAGATATACATTTATTTCACAATATGGAAATGAGCAGTCTGGATCACCAAGGACGGCTCCGTTGCTCCAAACTGCTTTAATATGCCAGTGAGAAGACAAGCGCATAAGGATAAGCAAGATTTCAACATAGTTTCCCGGCCTTGTCACTTCAAAGAAGAGAGGAGGGACACATGGCGTATTAGAGCAGTGTAGAGCGTAGTTTTTTATGGCACAAAGGAACCACACTCAGTGCTCTTTTACATATTGTGAAGTAAACTATCTCAGCAACTGATGCATTGACTACTTTAAATGGGGAAAATGGTGTTATATTCCAGTACGCCTGACCTATCTCACTACGTTGCTGCTTTAATATACTCCACCCTGGTGACAGACTCGTTTTAAGTAGAATACAATATTAATTTTAAATAAATTGAATATAGAAAATTCATATAGCACGTATCAATCATAGTGTAAGGCTTACTCTTCTATATTTATGTCTTTCATTTTATCTATACTGTAGAACCAGTAAAATGTCAAAGTCCTGGTGAGTTGGAAAATGGAAAATTTTATGGGGACTACTTTGGTGTGGGAAGTGAACTGACTTTCTCATGCAATGACGGATATGATTTGATTGGAAGCATGAAAGTTACATGTTTGGAGTCTGGGGACTGGAACACTAAAATACCCTACTGCCAAGGTACAGAAAACTTTTAAAGGTGATATTTTTATTGTATCATTATTATAATAATGCACATTGTTTCTAAACACTTAAAGGAATATTCCCGTGAACATAGCCATATTTAGATTTCTAGGCAATTAAAAGTTTTACTTGTTTAGCAAATATGTTTAAACATTTTTTAAAGATTTTCAAAGATTTTCTCCAACCATGTTAGTTGTTATAGTCTGTAGCCTAGATCAGTTGCCACTGGATATGCAGGATCTTTCTATCGTCAGTTAGTGCCCCATTAGTTGCCTCTCTATGTTATGAACTGTTATTGCCCCTTCAAAGTATAATGCTCCTTAGTGCCCACCACCAGTGTTGAGCGAAAAGTATTTGTCGAATACCTCGCTCCCATAGGAATGCATGTAAGCGGCCGAACACCAAGGGCTTAAGCGCATCTATGGGAGCAAGGTATTCGACGAATACTATTCGCTCATCTTTACCCACCACAGTATAATTCTCTACTATTGTCCTGCCTATACTAGATTGTTCTTGAGTGTCCCCCACAAACAATGGGTACCAACATCGGTCGGGAGACCAATGTTTGTCCCCTAAACCCAGATACCTTACATTAACCAAAGTACAGATGGACAATTATCCTTGTGGCCATTATTGAAATGTATTAAAGCTTAGGGGACAGCAGTAAAGAGATGAACGTTTGTCCTGATCACTGTCATAAAGGTCAAAGAGTAAGCAGTCTAGACAGCTGGGGATCGCGGTCGGTAATTAGACCATGGTCTACCCTTTTTATACTCCTGGTATATATTGTATGTGTATGTTATTTGTGTATGTAATATATGCATTTACAGTGCAAGTATGGTTGTTAAACCCCATTACAAAGTCCAATACAGAGCCAGTGAGTTGGAGGCTTAGAATAGAGACTTAGCAGCATGAGACTTTTCCCTCTCGCTTATCTGCATGTTTTACTTTTATAGTCATATTTTCATTAACATTTATTTAGTCAATTACAGAAATGTGTGGAATTTAGTCTTCTCATCCATGGAAAGCAATTGAGATTTACTCAATCTGTGTAGTCATACCAGCTAAAGCAATGCTATTTCATCAATAACTCTATAGATTTTACATTTTCATTTTGCAATGAATCTTTTCTCCTAATGAAAGTAATTACGCTTACTCTCATGGAAGACTGAGGTTTAAAGGGTTATTCCGTTGTATTATAACTATCTCTTTACTTTGTGATTGGTGAAGATATGACCTATCTGACCTCCGCTAATCATAAGAATGTCGATATAACTAGACAGGGCTTTGTTGCTTCCGCGTTTACACATAGCATAAGTAAAAAAAAAGTTGTCTATGTTGAGTAAACTTTCTGAATATATAAATTCTAACAGTGTTAAGTCTGTTTTCCTTTCCATGTTATAAAGCTGTGTCATGTGGGAGGCCGCCAGTTCCAGAGCACGGCACCATTGTGGGTTCCAATTTCACTTATGGCATGTCAATTATTTTCAGGTAAAATGTTGCTTTATTTTAATCATAAAATGTTATTGTGTACTTTTCATGATAGATTGAATGATTGATTGAATGAATTAATAAATGAAGGAAGGAATGAGCAATTGTTTGACCCCCATTTTGATTCCTGTTTGGAGTATTTTCATGTGTGCTGTATATACTAATAGAGTATGAAATAATATAATATGAATCAAATTGAATAAATGAATATATGAATAAAATGTTGTTGTACTTAGTGCATTATGAGTGTCACAATTGCATAGGCCAAAAAATGTATTAAGTGCCTTTCATTTCTGTAGATGCAACGAGGGATATACATTGTTAGGAAGTGAAGAAACTGTATGTCTTGTTGATGGTTCCTGGAGGAATGGATTCCCATCTTGTGAGTCAGTCACCTGTTCCAAACCAAAGGAAATAGCTTATGGGAATTACACTTTAAGTGGGCTGATATACAAGTCAACTGCGTCATATAAATGTGATACAGGATACAGGTAAAGTATTAAAAAAAAATAATAAAAAATCTTAGGTGTGTGTAATACATTATATTAGAATTATAGTAGAAACATAGAAGTTTATAGTAGAAACATAGAAGTTTGACAGCATAAAAAGACCACATGGTTTAGTCTCTTCTTATATTATATTGATTTTCTCTTAGTACAGATATTCCAACCACACCCGCTTCAAACTCCTGCTCCTCTTTCAGTGAAATAATATTTCCTGATATTGCTTGTGATCTTAAAATGATATTTCCTGATATTTGCATCTGATCTTATTGCTTAATCTCAGTTTCTGCTCACTTGTTCTTATATAAAAGCGTCCCTTTTCTTCAATGGTATGCCTAAAAGGAGTTGCCCCACAAACAACACTGGACAGTCATTCTAGGCCCTTGTGAGGTATATATAAAAGAATAGTGGCAGGAAAAAAAAAAAAAAAAAACATAATCACCATACCCACCTCTCCTTAATTCCTGTACATTTTTTTGTTCTGTGTTCCAATTCTTTCTTCACATTGAAGTAGGTGACAAATGATGTTGATAATACTGAATTACAGGCCTCAACATGACGTAGGGAGCATCTCAGGCTACAATTTCTTTCATATTGCCACTGCATGGAAATAGTAGCCTTCAAGGGATTGTCCAGGAATTACAGTTTTTCTCAAGGATTCCTGGGAAGGCTAATAATAATAATACTAATAATAATAATAATAAATACTAACCTGTCCCCAGTGCTCCTGTGTCTCCCACCATTGTCCAAGCCTGTGGCACCCCAGGGCTTATTCCGGTGGAGTTCCTTGCGGCCTCATCGGCATAAGGAAAGGAACTGGAAAGTCCCTCATATATGTCACCTGTGACGTCCCGTGTTCTTTCTTCAATGGACAGATTCCTGGACAACCCATTTAAGTCAGAAAATCTTATGACAATTAATGACTATTGCTGTTGCAATCTAAAATATCAGAACTAAATATACCTAGTCAGCGCTCACATCATGTAAAAAAAATACTTGTTTGTATTTGTTAGTATATATGTAATTTGACTATTCTTTTACTGTGATTAATTGTGATTGGATTAACAACATTTTTCTTTAGTTTGCAGGGTCCACCAACTTTGATATGTGAAGCTTCTGGTAACTGGAGTAGTGAGCCTCCATCCTGCGAACTTGTGACTTGTGGTTCTCCTCCCATTGTTAAAGATGCCATCTCCAAAGGAAACCTCTTCACTTCTGGAAACACAGTGAAATACAGTTGTAAAGAAGGGTATGTTTGGCTTTCTTCTATATTTCTAGTATTGGAAACATCTAGTATTGGGAATATACACAGTCCAGCAACATTAATGTGACCACCTGTCAAAATCCAGAATAACCACCTTTGGCAGAGCGGACGGCTGCGATACGTGCAGGAAGAGAGGGGATGTTGTGATGATGTTCACTGGGATGTTGAGCCATGCCAACTCCAGTGCCGTGGCCAGCTGCGCTAGGTTGAGCATCTATGGCATGAACAACTCGATTGAGGTGGTCCCACAGATTCTTGATTGGGTTCAAGTCCGGGGAATTTGCTGGCCAAGGGAGTACAGTAAACTCATCCTGGTGCTCCTCGAACCACGAACGTACACCGCGAGCTTTATGATACGTCGCATTGTCCTGCTGGTAGATGCCATCATCCTGAGGAAAACTAATTTGCATGTAGGGGTGAACATGGTCGTCAAGGATAGATGCATACTTGTGTTGATCCATCATGCCTTCCACAATGATGAGTGTACCCAGATGGCTGATGACATGTGCCTTCTGCGATTGGTAATTTAACGTTGACGTCAAAAGTAGGCGGTGGTCACATTAATATGACTGGACTGTGTATATGACTTAAACCACATTATGCTAATTGCTAACTTGTGTACCTAGTTTCACTTATACAGAAATCATAACTATCTAATGTCTGTTAAAAAATGGTGGTGTGCAGACAGCAGTGAATAATTGTTAAAAAAAAATATCATTTTTTTATTGGTGCCTGTAATATAGGGACTGTTACTGTAAATAAATGTGAATATACACATTCTATTCAATTTATTGTCAAAACTGGCGTGTGACGGACATTTCTGAAATGGCAGTCAAACCTCTGTTTTTCACAGGATGGGACTTATGGAAAACAGGAAAGCAGTGCTGTTCTACAATGTTTCTGTAACTCCCATAGAGGTGATTGGAAGCTATGGAAATAAGCGTAGCACATTTAGCTATGCTGTTTTTATAACTGTGCAGCTACAGAAACCATTTAGCTCAGCTCCGCTACCCTTTTTCCGTAGCTTCAATTTACCACTATGGGAGTTACGGAAAGAGCATAGACCAGCTCTACTCTTCTGTTTCCATAAGTCTTGTCTTAAACAAATTTTTATATTTTTAATATAATCTAATTGCAGGGAGTCTGTCACCACCAAAACTGCTTTTCAGATAAGACCCCCCTGATAGTAAACCGCAGTGAAAAACTTTTTTTCCCGCATTGCTTTTCACAGAAAGTCCACACAGTTTCCCTCTGCGGTCTTTCTGCTTCCGTTATACCTATAAGGAGAGCACCAGCATTTTTGTACATATACTTGACCAGCTGCGATTTACAAAAATTGCAGCATGTCCGCTGCAGATATTTTTCTGCAACGTGTGGATAGGATTAGTCAGAATCCCATTCACTTTGCAGTGGCTGTAAAATGCTTAAAGAGATTCTACCACTAAACCAACATTTTTTCTAATTACCACGTCGGAATAGCCTAAAGAAAGGCTATTCATCTCTTACCTTTAGACGTGGTCTCACCAGCGCTGTTCTTTAGAAATACCGGTTGCAGCTGAAGATGGAGGCGTCGCTGGAAAGAGCTCTCGGGCCGCAGTGGGGACGCCCCCATCGCCATTTGAGCACTGGGGCCCGCCCTCATTGCTGCGTTGAACTCATTTGCATACGAGTTAAGGAATGGCGCCACAGAGACTACGTCTAAAGGTAAGAGACGAATAGCTTTTCTTAAGGCTATTCTGACGTGGTAATTAGAAAAAATGTTGGTTTAGTGGTAGAATCACTTTAAGCAAAATCGGGGCATTTTTTCTACGTGGGGTCCCAAACTTAAAGTCACTTATATGTTGTTCTTTTGTGATCAATTTCAAATTTCTTTTCTTGGGAATTGTAAATGATTATGTTTTGGGGGAAACACTAGGTGGTAGCCACCAAAGAAAATAAGTGGCCCCGCCTTCAGCTCATTTGCATATGGAATGAAGGTTGAATTTCTTTCCAGCTAGATTACACTTATACACAAGAAAGGTATGTTAACTATGACAACAACTGGTCATACAACAGCATGTAAGTTGCCACAAAATGGAATAAACCTGCTAGAAAAATAAAAAATAAAACTTAATTTTTAATATAGTATATGGCTATTCTGAAGTACCAGGGCTCACATTAGGGCCCCAGGAAATACAGTTTTGACTGCATTTAGTCATCTATGTAGCGGTCCATACATGAAATGATTTAGAGGATTAATTATCGGCGTTAGGTTACTTAGCCTTTCTCCTAGCCTCATTCCTATATGGCTCCTGATGAATCTACCCAATAATAGGGCAGAGGAAACATGTTAATGTGTTGAGCTACTGAGCTTTGTATTTGAGCTGTTTTAGCCTGTTAAGCTGGGTTCAGATGGGGCTTTGTGGACCGGATTTTCAGAATCTGGTTCAAAAACAGCTAGCCGTGATGGTTGCGGCCTAGTTGGGAGGGAGTGTCGTGCCGCGGATGTCCGCGGCTGAATCAGCCACAGAATCCGCGTAAAGAAAGGGCATGACCGGCTCCCATTTATTTCAATGAGAGGCGGTTTTTTGAGCTGGATTCTAATGCAGATTCCGCGTCAAAATCCGGCCCCAAAAAAACCCATGTCAACCTGGCCTTAGACTCAGTATTTTTTATTTCTATCAGGATCTGAGCTTTACAATTAGCTTTGGATGAACTGCTGCTAGATTTCAGGAACGGCTAGCGTAAGGGTTGATTCACAACTGTGTATGTATTCCATCCGGTTAGAGTCCGCATGAATCATTTCTGCGGGCAGTGCGTAGCACGCACACTGACCCCATTGTAGTCTATGGGGTCTGTGTGCTTTTACAGCACAGCACTTGCAATTACGTTGGTATTCCGTTTGGGGGGGTCCTCATGCAGACTCCCTCGGATGGAATCCAAACACTAATGTGAACCAGGGGTTACACATACAATGTGTTTGAGCTAACCAGTGCTGCTATTGTACTGTAAGTACAATATTGTATTGAGCTGTAAATTGTAGCTCTTTTCATCAAGGTTAGGCTGAATTGTGATACGAAATGGTGCTAGCTAGCCCTGCACACAGTGTGTCTGTGCTATATGCACTCTAAATTTGTGCTTAGTATATTCTGTGGACTTTATACTTACTTTAAGATAATTTAGAACCCTATTATCTGACAAGTTAGGGGTTATGGGCCACATACTCCATTTGATATTATACATATATCGTGGGCTGTTACAATAGGGTCTTATTGATACACTATCTTGTGTAGGGGTTGTGGACTCTGACATATTAATCCCTTACATTCATGCTATATCCTTGTGTAGGATAAGGGGGTCTCAGTGATTAACTCCACAAATTATTTGTAGGAACATTAACACCATCTTATTTAGGGTGAGTTCACTCGGAGTAAAGTGTCGCCACGTGAGCTTTTACGGCCGCAAAATCACGGCTGCAAAATAGCGCCGTGTATACAATCCCGGCTCCCATTGAACTCAATGGGAGCGTATACGGCCCTCAAAAGCTCATGCGGCGTCTACGTGCCACATCACGCGGCACTTTACTCCGTGTGACTCACCCTTAGATGCTCACTTTTTGGTGGTATGTCCACCTTTTAATACTATATTAAAAGTTAAGTTCAATTTTTATTTTTCTAGCAGGTTTATTCCATTGTGTGACACACTTTGATAGCAGAAATAAAGATAAACCCTCTGTGATTAACATATAAGTTGCGTAAGCAATTTTGTTGGTGTATATTCCTTTTAAATATACATTTAAATAGAAATGGGCAAACTAATTCATTTCTAGCAGACTGAAACTGAACAATTTGATGATTAATCTCAGATTAACTAAAATGGCCACTGCAACATGCATTGCGGTAAATTTTTATACTATACTAATTATTATTATCATTATTGTATAATAGGTGGAGACCCAGGGGAGGTGTAAAAAATAAATAAAATATACTTACCTTCCCTCAACTCTTTTGGGCCACCTCGCAGCCTCAGCGCTCTCTTTAGGTCTACTTAGTGATGTCCTGATGCTCGCCATCCCCACGTGACCAATGAGGCTAATCACTGGCCACAGTGGTGACCCTGGGTGCATGACGTCACCGAACTTGTTTGGCCTGAAACAAATCAGAGACCTGAGCCAAACGAATCTTGGGAGGTTCACCCATCTTTAGTTTTAAGATATGTATGTTATAGTTAAAGTTCCAGTTTAATACAGAGCTTTAGATTCTTAGCAATGACAATGGAGATTATTTTGTAAGACTGGTATTTCTAAGGAATCCTGCAGATTAACATGCGCCAAATTTATTAAGAGGTATACACATCACTCTCTGGGACGATTGCTTGTAAGAAACTGAGATCTACATCAGTTTTTAGCTGATCTCAGTTAGAATTTCTACCACCTTCCTGGTATAAATCTTGATAGATTTGTCAAGTCTTGGTGACCCTAAAACCCACAAGCTTTTTACATAGTTGACATGAGCCGTGTAAAAACTAAACAAAATTGCTAATTTTTGATGTGTTCATTTTCTTCATTGTTGTTGCCGTCAGTGTGTGTTTTTAGTGGATTTAGATTTCATCATGCATTTTATCTTCTTTACAGTTACACACTAGTTGGTCCTGAAATTATAACCTGTTTACCAACTGGAAAATGGAGTGAGAATATTCCACAATGTATGGCTGTTTCGTGTGATGAACCTCCACATGTTGACCACGCTTCTCCACACAGCGTTCATAGACTTTATGGAGACACTGCGTACTATTACTGCATTGGTGGCTATAGTATGGCTGACAACAGCAAAATGCTCTGTAATGCTGAAGGAAAGTGGGTGCCTCCTGAAGGCAAGGAAACACCTTATTGTATAGCGGATTTTTGTGAGAAACCTCCTGCTGTTGCGTATGGCTTCTTAGAAACAATCAACAAAGCAATATTTGTTTCAGGCACAACAGTTAGCTTTAAATGTATGGAAGGCTTTATACTAAATGCGACTTCTAAGATTGAGTGCTTACGCGGTGGAGAATGGAACCCATCACCTACAGCAATTCAGTGTGTACCAATCCGTTGTGGAGAACCGCCTGGTATCAAAAATGGCTATGTCAGTGGAAATAACTACAGCTTTGATGCATTGGTAGCTTACAGTTGCAATAAAGGATACTACATTAAAGGGGAGAAGAAACGTACCTGCCAAGCATCTGGAGAATGGAGTGGTCGTCTTCCAGCTTGTCATCCAGTATCCTGTGGCCAACCACCCGATCTTGAAAATGGGCTTATAGAGGTGTGTGTGTTCACTTCTTTTCTATCAAGGCTTATTTGTTTCTAGCATACCGTAGTAAGGCATTTGTAATTCATTGAGACATCTTGTAAGAAGATTTAGTAAATTCAGATTGAGACAATCAGAAAGAGCAGCCATATTGAATATCACATTTGAACTGGTAGCTTTGGAGAAAATGTTCCATCAATAACTTCTGAAAGTTTTACCATCAGTTTGAGTAGAGTGTCTAACATGCCTGAGCACAATTTTACAATTCATATAGAAAATAATCTGTAAAACTGATAGCGCCCCTATGTTATATCATCTATTATAACCTACATATTCAGTCACTAGTTGACACTGAAAACATGTTGTCAATTTCTTGTCAGAACCTTGTGCAGAGAGGTCACTTTGTAAAGGGGTTTTCCAGAGCTATGATACTCCACTCCTGCTTCTAAGAAAGTGACTTTATGTCTGCTGATCATGTACTCATGCTACAGCTGAGCCTCATTCATTTTCATGGGATTGAGTTGCGATATGGCCATGTTACCAACTAACATGATACCACTTCCTTAAAAGTCCTACTCCTGGATAACCCCTTTAGGCCAGAGTGTCCAGAGTGCAGCTCTACATATTACTGTAATTTTGCCTAAACACAAGAAAATTAATATAATATATTTACATATGTACTCCTATTTTTATATAAATTAGATATATATGAAAATTGTAAAATGGTCTTATGGTGGACATGGGTTCTTCAAGGTTATTCACTTTGCTATGTTATAAATTCAAGTTTTCAGAGAGGTAAGCTCCTGGGATGGAAATATAGTATTTGAAATACTTTGTGTTCCAGATCTATACTTCTTGGCAGCTCGAGGTAAATTGAATGCATTTTTATATGTTGCCAATATAAAACTGCTTGGCATTGGTTGATTTAATGATTGGTTCTTGTGTGAAGAATCATAATGATGCTGTAGGTTAATATCGCCAGCAGCCAGTAAAACAGAATAATATCAGACAGCAAAGGGAACTGACCTCAAAGTATTCAATAGTGATGAATATGAAAAAATAAATCATAATTTTAAGACATAATTTTAATCAACATTTTTTTCCACAGAATAAAACAGGTATTGTATTTGAGGATGAAGTAACGTACAACTGCAAACCTGGCTACAGGCTGGTTGGTAGTAATAAAAGAGTATGCCAGTCCAACAAACAGTGGTATAGTGAATCTCCACCATCATGTACTCTACTAAGCTGTGAAAAACCTCCACCTTTAAAACATGGTGACATTAAAGGGGCAACAATTGATGTTGGTTCGAAAATTGAATTTGTATGTGACGACGGCTATGAACTTATTGGGGAAACTAGTTGGACTTGTCAGAAAAATGGGAAATGGGACAAGAAACAATTACCTACCTGTGTGCCATCGAAATGCCAAGAACCACCACTATTACAAAACCAGTTAGTACTTAAAGAAGTTGCTAATGAAACAGGAGTTGTAAAATTTTCCTGTAGAGAGGGCTATGTTCTCCAAGGCTCCTCTGTTTTACGATGTCTACCATCACAGCACTGGAATGATTCTTTTCCATTCTGCAAGCTTGTACTCTGTCCCAAGCCACCGGATATTGATTTTGGAGATCCTAAGTTAGTACCATCTCTTCATTATGGCTCAACAATTCAATATACTTGTATGGATGGTTTTCTGCTTCGAGGACCATCTGAAATCACATGTGAAGCAGATGGTACTTGGGGTCCAGATATTCCCAGCTGTGTTCCAGTTGAATGTCCGCAGCCTGATGAAATTCTTAATGGCATTGTTGATGTTCAAGGATTCACTTATCTCAGTACTGTTCTTTATACTTGCAAGCCTGGATTTGAGTTAATGGGAAATGCCACGTTAATTTGTGGGCCAGTAGGCCACTGGCTAGGTGGATTGCCAGTATGTAAACCTATCAGATGTCCTGGAGCTAAAGATATTCCAAATGGCAAATGTTCTTCTCACAGTCTTTACTATGGACAGACTGTAACCTATTCATGTAACAAAGGCTTTAGACTTGAAGGACAGCCTATTATTACTTGCATGGAAACAGGAGAATGGGATCATGATCCCCCATCCTGTAAAGAGATAGCCTGTGACCCTCCTCAAGCTGTTGATAATGGGTTTGTAGAAGGAGCTGACTATAGGTATGGTGCCATGATCATTTATAGCTGTATGCCTGGATTTCAGTTAACTGGACCTGCCATCATTATTTGCGAAGATTCAGGATGGTCCAGCCCTACTCCGATGTGTGTGCATACAGATTGTGGACTCCCACCACATATTGATTTTGGACAGTATAGCAAATATAATGACGACATAGTAATTGATAATATGAAACTTGAAACATATGATGCACCGATCACTGGCAAACCTCCAACTACTCTACATAATTCCAATAAAGATGGTAATTATTCACTAGGGGATATAAGCAACGATGTGACAGAATTTTTATATGGAACTTTCATTTTGTACACTTGTTATCATGGCTATGAAATTTTTGGAATACCTTTTTTATATTGCCAGGAAGATGGTACTTGGAATGGAAGTGCTCCTGTCTGTTTGCCAATAGAGTGTAAAATTCCTATAGCTCCTGAAAATGGCATTGTACACTATACTGATAATTCACTTGATAGTACTATTTATTATAAATGTAAAGATGGATTTGAACTTATTGGGTCAGAGAACAGCACGTGCTTGTCTACAAAGAAATGGAGTAATGACATTCCACTATGTGCTATCATATTTTGCAAGCCACCTAACCATATACTAAATGGATATATAGAAACCTCAAATTACTCTTATATGAGTGTTGTGCACTACAAATGTAATACAGGATACAGGATACATGGCTCTAGCACAAGAACCTGTCAAGAAGATAAACAATGGGATGGAGAAGAACCTATCTGCATACCTATTTCTTGTGGTGTTCCCCCAGCCTTAATAAATGGACAAGTCAGAGGAGATGATTATCATTATGGAAAACATATCGAGTATCAGTGCTTTGAAGGCTTCCTGCTAAAGGGTGATAAGAACAGAACCTGCCTTGAGGATGGACACTGGAGTGGAACAATTCCAGAATGCTTAAAAGTCACATGTTTAATACCCCAGGCTATTACTAATGGGGAAATTGAAGGAAAAGAATACACTGTTGGAAGCAAATTAATGTATAAGTGTAATTCAGGGTATAAATTAGAAGGGTCAGCAAAACTTACCTGTCAAAAAGATGGAACATGGGATGCAAAAGCCCCGCTCTGTGCTCCCATAGACTGTGGTCCTCCTGAAGATATTTCTCATGGTTTCCTTAACAGTTCAGGCTTTCATTATAATGAATATGTACAATATTTTTGCTTTCCTGGATATGAAATACATGGAAGTCCAACACGCCAATGTTTAGCAAGTGGATTGTGGAGTGGTAATGTCCCCAGTTGCCTTCCTTGTGAATGCTCTAAACCATCTGTGCAAAATGCAAAGGTTATCGGGGACAACTTCAGCTGCGGCCAGTCAATCACAATCAAATGTCATGATGGCTTTAGATTGTTTGGACATTCTGAACTCACCTGTGAATCTGCAGGAAAGTGGAACTCAGGCTTTCCATACTGCGGGAAGATTTCTTGTGGGTCTCCTCCCGTAATACCAAATGCTTTCATTAATGGAAGCAGTTCAACACTCGAGAATGCAATCAAATACACATGTCTCACAGGCTATGTTATGCAAGGAAAACCAGATCTTGTATGCACAGAACAAGGGAAGTGGAGTAAACTCTACCCTCTTTGTCAGTTACTTTCCTGTGGACCACCACCCATTATTCCTAACACTGTGATGACAGGTGATGTCTACACGTTTGGAAGTGTCATTGAATATCGGTAAGTGCAGGCTTTTTTTTTCTCTATGACAGTTAAGAGATTGGATGCTATACAGATTTCCTGAGTTCATGATTTTTTTTGTCTCTGTTTCTAGTTAATAAATACTATGCAACTTAAAATTTTAAAAGTATTACATTTTACCCGTAGAGGATCTGTCACCACCTCCACCATCTCCAGTTCTTTCTTTAATAGGTGCCACTCCACTGAGTCCAGTACAGATGGAATATTTCCTTAAACCCCTCCATTCCTGAATAATCAGTGCAGTTAGTTTTGGTGCCTAATAGGCTTTTTTAGTGGTTGGTCTCAAGCTGGAGCACGCAAGAGAGTGTGATTCTGAACTTTGAGGTACTGTCTCTAACTGCTCTAGCCCAAGACCACCCACTTGACAGTAGCTAGCCAAGACACTGAAACTAGCAGCACTGATTGCTAGGGATGGGTGGAAAAAATTCCAACAGTGCAGGAATCAGTGCTGGAGTATCTATTACAGGATGCAAAGAACTGGAGTTGGTGGAGGGGATAAGAAGTCTTCTTTCACATAGAACACTACCACTAGGTGTAGACATTTGTCAAACATTAAGAGCCAGTCTTAGCATTTTATAACAAATCTTGGGAATTGGCCAAGTCAAGAAAATAATGATCCTAGTTTGCAGATCCACTTTAAAAAAAACACATAATTATATTCCTAGGTTTTTAGTCTCCCGTAGGCTTGTGGTGCACCTATTTGGTGCAGCACAGAATCATGGCTTGCACACTGATCAGTGAAAAATATGGTAGTTTGCATGTATCTATAGAAATGAATGGGTCAGTATGCAATCCGTGAAAAACAAGGATAGCACACGGATCACACCAATGGTTGTCTACAACTGGCCTTAGGTTTATATTATATTAATATATTATATATTATTCCTTGAAAATATTACAACAGCATCTAGCAACTTTGATGTATCCTGGTAAATTATACATACTATTTATAAGGTCCTACTTCATTATAACATTTGCATTACAGATGTGAAGATGGCTATATAATGGATGGAGATATGGTGACAAAAAGTTGTTTGGAGGATGGATCCTGGTCAACAGAGGAAATTACTTGTATCCCAAGGAAATGTAAATTGCAGTCAGATACAGTAAAAATCAAGGCAGATTATGATATAAATAAAACTGTAACAGTTGTATGCAAAACCGGTTATACGTTATCAGGACCTAGCACTTCAACCTGCATGGTAAATATATGTGTTCCATTTTTATCTAAACACATTTTTAATATATGTTGTGCAGGAATTTCTCACTATTATCAGGTTAGCAGAAAGGACACATTTCAGAGACTGGAAATTGATCATGTGTTGCTCAAAGAGATGAAAAATGTGTTAAAATGGTCTGGTCTGAAGTAATTATTACATATCTATAGTGTATAGGTGATAAATAGTAGATTAGAGGGGCTCTGACCTGTTCAATCCTCACTGAATGACAGAATGGGGGATCTTAGTCCCCTATTCCTCCAACTACTAGACTGTAGATTGGAGAACTTTGACTATATAATACTGACCAGTATAGACAATGGTCATGTTATATACTAACATGTTATATAGTTTATGGTAGGGGTTTCTGTACAACCTGTCATTTATTCATTTAACCCTTTAACATTAAGAACAGTGCTATGACATTGTGCTCAGCAGTTCATAGCTGAAATAGTGTTGTGTTCCAGTAATGCAATTTGCAGGGTTCTGAGCACTTTCCATAGCAGCCAAGAGGCCTAACACTGGCTGCCAGGCTGTGATGTATGGATGCTCATTATTCTAAAACAGAAACACGGCTTAACGAATATGTTGAGGAAATCATTTTTTAGTTGTGGCTCGCTATATGGAGTCTTAAGGTCCATTCACACGGAGTTAACGTGCGCTCATTTTGGCAAAATACAAGTGTAAAGAATACACATGTAAAAATTAGACTCCCATTGACTTCAATGACATTTTACACTTGTATTTGATGTGTATTTTGACATGTTTTTTTACGCGTATTTTGACGTGTTTTTTTAGGTGGTTTTTTTTTTTACACGTGTAAATAAAATGTCATTGAAGTCAAAAGGAGTATTATTTTTACACGTGTATTTTGCCAAAATGAGCGCGTGTTTACTCCGTGTGAATGGACCCTTATCCTAAAAAGCTAAAATTACACTAAATATATATAAGATATCTTTATTCTCCCCAATAATTAATTTTTTTTATCATATATGGTGAACATCATTTAAAAAATAAAAAAAAAGATCATGGCTTTTCTTATTTTCCTCAGGCTTTTTCTCCACTGATTCTGGCACAGTTGGAACTTTTTCTCTAGCTCTTTAACTTTTTCTTCTGGTGTAGTCACAGAAAAAACAATGGATATCTATCAGACCTCATTATAATTGTTCTTGCCTGTCAGTAGGGCCAAATTTATTTTTTATTTTTTCTTCTGTTCCACTTTTCTCTCTTATAATGCTAATGACAAAAAACGACAGTAAGCAAGCTAATTGTTCTAGCTTTCTGTTTTGTGATTGGTTTTTGTAGGGTGGCTAGTATAAGCATACCAATGTAAGGAATTGGACTTTTTGACATCAAACACGGGTACGCCTGGAAAAGTACAGTATGTTACTATGCAAATAACAAGTGCATTTTATAAAAATAAAATTTATTATTTAGACAGATGGTAACTGGTTACCTCCTTTGACTGATGACGTGTGTTCGCCTGTATCATGTGGTCAGCCTTCTGCTCTTGATCATGGCACAGTGATTGGCACAAGATATTTCTACAAAGATACTGTTCTCTACCAGTGTGATTCTGGATATGAAATCCATGTAAGTACATATACATCATTCTGTCTTATTAATGATATTGTAAACAATGTATTGTATTCAGTTGTGTATTTAGAGGTAAAATATGCAATCATTTTCAAGGCTGAAGCCCCAAACTGCAAAAAAAAACCAAAAAAAAAACAACCACTGCATTTTACAGTACCTGCAAAGTGAATAGGATTCTGGATAATCCCATACACACATTGCAGAAAAATAATCCTCAGCAAAAATGTTTGCATTTTTGAAAATCGCAGCATGTCATTTAAACCTACAGAAATTCTGGTGTTTTCCATACAGGTATAATAAGGACAGAAAGTCCACAAAGGAAATCTCTGTGAAGATGCAATGAAGAACTTGGGATGTGTTTCCGCCTCTTTCTTTCTGTAGCGTTTTTTTGTTGCTACGTGGAGCCTTAGCCTCAATCAAATTAGGAGGCCAGGACCCCAGGTAGTGTACAGTATCTGGAAAGTGGATAGGATCCTGGCTGAGCCTATCCATACATTGCAGAAAAAAATCTGCAGCAGAAATTTTTGGAAATTGCAGCATGTCAATTATACTTGGAAAAGATGACGGGAAAACAGCAACGCATTTACAGCGCATTTTTTCACACAACGCTTTTTGGCTGCAGTTCGGCACATGGGGTTTTAGCCTTAAAGTTGTACTGCAATTGCAAAAATAAGCTCTGAATGGGTACTACTTGGAAAGCGCAAGATCTTTGTGACACTTGTGTATTTCTTCTTGTTGGAGTTGCATACGGAAGCTTGTGAGCAGACACAAATCGAATCCTTTTACCAAACTCCTCTTTTAACCAGACTGTGCTGATGCCTTGTAATAGTTCTCAGTACCATTTCTCCCTAGGTCACATTTACATGTTTTAAAAGGGTTGTCCAGTTTCAACAAATAAATGTTATTGTTTGCATAATAATATTTAACATATAACTTCTTATGATTTTCTATATCTCTGCTTGCTGTCATTCATTGTTTAATTCTACAAAGCAGATGCTTGAATTACTGAGCTGTGACTATAGTGAGTTGTGCACCTGTGTGCTCATCACATGACCACGGAGTGTCATATACAGGTACTTGGGCTTGTTAGATGCCCCCAGACATGCTTCCCCTGCTGTCCCAGTTGCATTGCAGAGGTGTTGGCATCATTTCCTGGGGTGTCATAGTGGACTTGGTGACCCTCCTGAGTCGAATAGTGGTTTCCCCCTAAACGTGTATTTATTCCCCATAGGCTATAATGGTGTTCGATCGAACAGTCGAGTATTGAGCAGTTACTCGAATCGAACTTCGAACTTCCAACATTTCACTGTTCGCTCATCTCTACTAAGAACCCATTATCTCTAGTAACTCTAGTAATATTATATGAGTAGTTTTTGACATATGCTTTATTAGTGTTAGGATGGGTTCCTGCAGGTTTGACTTCAGGCGCACAGCGCCACCTGCGGGCCAACCCAGCTCTCGCCCTCGACGTCGAACGGTGAGACGACTGGAGTATAAGTCCAGATCTTGCCCTACTGAGCATGCTCAGGCATTTCAAAGTCGCTCAGAAACTAAGTCCCATCGTGGCCCTACTGAGCATGACCGAAGAGGGCATGGCCACCGCCCCTGATGGGCGGGGACTTTCCTTTATAAGGGGTGAGGCGATGCCCGCCCGGTGCTCACACTTTATCCAAAAAACACTAGAGACAGGAGGGTATGACAGTAGCTCCAGGCTGCTTCCAGTAGGTAGGCAGGTAGCTAGGTTAGGCCGCTGTGTGGGGTTACCTTAGCTGCCATCTGGCACTGTTAGCAAGACCAATAAGTCCTGAATGTACTGGCAGCTCCACAGTACGGCTCGGTGCAGTGGACTCTGTACCAGCCGGTGGACTGGCGGCAGGCTTGGTCTCTTTAGCTAGGCTATCTGTCACTGTCTATGTGTGTTATAGCTCCAAGCCGTGCGGAGCCATTTGTGTTGCTGATAGGGGTGACGTTAACCCCTGGCAATGAAGCGAAAGAGGGACCGTCCTCCTTGTGGAAGATGAAAGGAAAACCGCGCTTGCCCAGGTACAGTGAAAAGACTTTATTTTGCACAACGCGTTTCGAGCATACTGCTCTTTCTCAAGTGCATATGATCGACCTCGATCGTTGTTTACTTCAAGCACTAACCCTCAACTTGGGAAGGTTGATCATATGCACTTGAGAAAGAGCAGTATGCTCGAAACGCGTTGTGCAAAATAAAGTCTTTTCACTGTACCTGGGCGAGCACGGTTTTCCTTTCATCTTCCACAAGGAGGACGGTCCCTCTTTCGCTTCATTGCTTTGACGTCTTGAAGGCGTTCCTACCAGCGGCTGCCCGTGTCCCTGTTGCTTCCAATATTATACGTCATAGAGTTGTTGTGTCACACACAACTCTTCCAGGTGAGCGGCCAATTTTCTGCTTACCTACCTTTCACCCATCATTTCTACACATTGGTCGGCTCGGTGCCCCTCTCTCTCTGTATTTTGTTAACCCCTGGCAGTCTTGTTGCAGCTGGTCCACCTGAAGCTGCACAGAACTAGTTACCCAGTGCAGTGAACTGGTGTGAAACTTGATTGCAGCCTGTGAAACACTGAAGCTGCAAAAAGCTATTTACCCAGTGACGTTAACTGGAGTAAATCTCCATTGTGTAACATGGTTGCCCAGTGAAGTTAACTGGTACAACCTTGCCGCAGCCCATTCACACTGCTGCAGCCCTGACGCACTCATCCAGTGAAGTGAACTGGTGAATTTCCATTACTCCCTGTTCAGACACAATGCTGCCTGGTACTGGCACACGGCCGCCCATCTGGGTCTGTGGACCTCCCTGCAGTGCCCTGCAGTCCGGCGGTTCTGAAGTAGTAAAGAAAAATATTATTTTTTAAATAAACACACAGAACCGTAACAATTAGTAGAGATTAGAGATGAGCGAACAGTAAAATGTTCGCTATTCGATATTCGTTTCGAGTAGCCCCTCAATATTCGGCTACTCGAATCGAATATCGAATCCTATTATAGTCTATGGGGGGGAAAAAAATGGTCATTTCAGGTGTAGGCAACATTCAATCAAATTGAACTTACCAAGTCCACGGTTGAGGGTCGGGCTTGATTCTCCGAGAAGTCTTCTCCGTGCAGCGTTCCTGCGGCGTCTTCCGGCTCTGAATTCACTCTGCCAGGCACCGGGCCTGGGCAGAGCCGACTGCGCACACCCGCACTACAAGAAAATGGCCGCTTACAGTCAAAGCAGCCATTTTCTTGTAGCGCGGGCATGCGCAGTCGGCTCTGCCCAGGCCCGATGCCTGGCAAAATGAATTCAAAGCCGGAAGACGCCACAGGGACGCTGCGCGGAGAAGACTTCTAAAGGTAGGAGAAGAACCAGCATTGATTGGCCGACTGTATAGCATTCGGCCAATCAACGCTGGTTCTGCATCAAATTTTTCCATTCGAATAGCGAGTAGTATTCGATCAAGTGTGAGTATTTCGAATACCATAATATTCGATCGAATACCTACTCAATCGAATACTACTTGCTCATCTCTAGTAGAGATATATTAAAAAACATGTACACGGGGGCGGAGCCTGACCGCGCATCATGGTGGTAGCTATTCACTAGAGCTCCACAACTCTTGGGACTTTGTGAGGCCGTTTTTGCTATACCTACCTGGCGAACATGGTTAGAACTAACAAGGACAGACAGGGGGACACTCCTAGCACCCCCAGGATGTCTAAGCAACAAGGCAATTTACAGAGATACTTGAAAAAGAAGAACTTTGCCTCTCCGAGGAACTTACCTAAGATGGCGCCGGAACAACAGCACGATCTCGAGTCAGATGAGGAATCTGAAGTAGAGAGCACAATGGGAGGTGAGCACTCGGACTCTGGCTCTGCACATATTACACGCGATTTTTTGCATAAGACACTTGAAAAAGCTTTGGCCAAAGCACTTAACCCTGTTCTGACTGAATTGGCGGCCATTAAGGCCGAGATACAAGCTACGGGACACAGGGTAGATGCACTGGAGGACACATACTCTTCGGTAAGAGACAATGCAATGTCGGTCTCAGAACACCTACAGCTTCACACTGAGCTTATAGACCGTTCTCTTTCCCTGATTGAAGATCAGGAGAACAGAAGCCGCAGACGGAATTTAAGGTTTAAGGGTGTACCTGAATCATATATGCCAGACGACCTTCCTAAAATGGCAGAAGGTCTTTTTTCAGAACTACTAGGCCCTGAACGCGCAGCTCCAATTGTCATTGAAAGGATACATAGGGCCTTGCGCCCGAAACCCAGGCAAGGGGACCCTCCCCGAGATGTAATCTGCGGCCTCCTTTCCTTTCGTGACACGCAGGCTATTCTGACAGCAGCACGCAACAGAGAACAGAGTGCACTAGATGGTACTGAAATATCTGTTTATCAAGATGTAGCCCCGTCTGTCCTGACAAAAATACGGATCCTTAAACCCCTACTAGATGAGCTAAGGTCGCGTAACATACAGTACGCATGGCTATATCCTTTTGGCCTGGCGATCTTGCAAGGTGGAAAACGGATTGCGGTGCATACCACAAAAGATTTAGCTGCAGTGTGGTCCCTTCTGGACATAGAACCTATCGACATACCCTCATGGCTTCCTTCTCAGAGCCTGGATACGATACCGTCTCTCCCGCCTCTACCCTCATGGAAGGAATCAACCAGATTTCGGTCTCCAAAATCGAAGAAAGCCCTTATGAGAGGTCATCAGCTATAGAGAGCTTGTGTGGACACTATTCTGCCATTATATTTCTGGTCCTGATAACTCTAACTGGACTGCTCATGTTCCCATTGACCCAGACTTATCTTCTGCGCTCTACCTGTTCATCCCATGGATATTCGCTTGAATGCTGATAGCACGTCATACGAGTCTCCGTGGTCTTTTCTGAGACAAGTTAGACTTGTCTGTTATTTTTCCGTGCATATATACATCTAGTGTCTATATAATAATAGTATAAGTGGCAATATCTCAGTTTTCTAGCTGAACCTCTGTTACAATGTGCCTACAGTTTTATACCGCCGACGCAGTTACCCGACCGTGCTCGGTGTTGGTAGGTTATTACTCTTTTTTTCCTTGATTTAGGACGGTCTCCTTAGTCCCCTCCCGATCAGGACTTATTCTCACCCCCCTTCTGTTCACTGTTACGGTTTTCTTAGTACATAAGAAATAGAGTGAGTTGTACCTTGCTCTACTGTAGTCTTTGGTTCTGAATCATATTTGTCTACTACTTCTGTACCTGCAGTATACTTGTAGATCTCTCCCCCCTTTTCTCCCTCTCTCTATTCTTCATCTCTATACTTCTACTCCGGCTCTTACCTCTTACTCCCACCCCACCCCTCATTCCTCCCTTGTATCTTCGATACTGTGTGACCACCTATTAGTAGACGCTTGAGAGACTGTCTTGTGCCATATATATTTTGCGTATTTAATTAAGCGTCATGCCTACAAGGACTGTTAATTCCTTTTCAGTTTCTACTTTCAATGTTAAAGGGTTGAACTCCCCTAATAAGCGTCATTGGCTTATGACGCTGTCCAAGAAACTTAAAGCAGACATCCTGATGCTTCAGGAAACACATTTCAAATCAGATAATGTTCCCAAACCTTATAAAGCAGACTTTGACAGATGGTTCTACTCTACGCACCCTACCTCTTCTTCTAAAGGAGTTGCAATTGCTCTTAGGAAATCGCTTCCTTTTGTGGTTTCACACCATTATGCAGATGCAGAGGGCAGAGCCATCTTTATCAGGGGACATTTAGCTAACCGCCAAATGACCTTAGCCTCTATTTATGCCCCAAACCGTGGCCAACTAGCTTGGTTGTTGAGTATACTGACAGTTTTAGCGCAATTTGCGCAAGGCGCAATTATATTGGGAGGAGATTTAAATCTTTTGCTAGATCCATGCTTAGATTCTTCTTCTGGTAAATCATCTTTGTCCCAAAAAGCTCTCAGACGTTTACACACAGCCTTGCAAGACCTAAATTTAATAGACTCATGGAGATTGGTCAACCCAGCTGTGAGAGATTATTCTTTCTTTTCTACCCCACATAGTTCTCACCAACGGTTAGATTATATTTTATGCTCTAAGTCACTCACAAGCTCTATTACAGGCTCTCAGATTGGTATTGCTAGTATATCCGACCATGCATCGGTTTCTACCTCATTCAATCTGCCTGAACTCACTCCAAGAGAGTGGACTTGGCGCTTAAATGAACAAATCCTGGATAATCGTGAGACTAAAGAATTTATTAACAAAGAAATTGAGCAATATTTTCAGCTAAATAGATCTCCGGATCTATCACCTACCTTGGTGTGGGAGGCGCATAAATCCTTAGTCAGGGGCCTCTTTATCGCCAAAGCCTCGGCTTTGAAGCGGACGAGACAAAAATAGATTGACTCCTTAATGCTCCAGATTGCAGCTTTGGAGAGATTACAGAAACGGTCAGCCTTTCTCTCAGCTCATGACGACCTGATTTCCTTAAGAGAAAAATTGAAAAGATTGCTTAATACCTTTTCTGCTAAGGCTTTATTGTATTCAAAAGTGCGTATATACGCGCATGGCAATAAAGGTGGTAAGTTCATGACGGCTATGCTGAGGAAGGAAAGAGCGAGAGCTCATATCGAAGCCGTTAAAGGCCGGAATAACTCGCTAGTTTATGATACCCCAGGCATAGCTAATGCTTTTCAGGAATACTATTCCTCATTATATAATTTAGCAGAGACAACTCAACCCCACTGAACCTGGCCTAACAACCAATTCAGGGGATAAACTCAGTCGCATACAAACCTTTCTGGACTCTCTCCAATTGCCTACCCTGACGGATGAAGACAAATCTGTCTTACTCTTGCCAGTCACCGAAGATGAAGTTAGAACCACCCTATGCAGTTTCCCAAAAGGCAAAAGCCCGGGCCCTGACGGGCTCACTTCCCATTATTACAAAATTTTTCAGGCAGTACTGGTCCCTCACCTCACTTCCTTCTGCAATGCACTCCTACAGGGTGTACCCATGGTCCGCCAATCACAAGAGGCTCATATCACCCTCATACATAAAGAGGGTAAAGACCCAACTAATTGCTGCAACTACAGACCAATTTCTCTGTTGAATCACGATTTGAAAGTATGGGCCAAACTTCTTGCTCTCCGCTTGAGAGATCTTGTTCCCAAATTAATTAGTGAAGAACAAGTAGGTTTTATTAAGGGGAGAGAAGGCAAAGAAAACACACATAAGCTACTTCATGTTGTTGACCTGGCAAAAAAATCACACCGCCCTCTTCTTCTTTTGAGTGTCGACGCCGAAAAGGCTTTCGACCGCGTAAATTGGGTCTATATGTCTGAAGCCCTTAAGGCCTTTGGAATCCCGCCTATGTTCGTTCAAGCAATTCTCTCCCTTTATGCGCAACCGCATGCTAGGATAAAAATAAATGGAACTCTATCTTCCTATTTTGAAATATCGAATGGCACCAGACAGGGCTGTCCTCTTTCCCCTACCATGTTTGTACTTACACTGGAGACCTTTTTACAAGCAGTACGTCAAAATCCCCTCATCCAGGGTTTTCGAGTAGCAGATAGAGCAATTAACACACTGGCCTTTGCAGACGATGTACTATTCCTCCTCTCCAACCCGGCAATAGCTCTCCCCGAACTACAATCTCTCATTGTAACTTACGGCTCCCTATCCAATTATAAAATTAACGCAAATAAATACGAAATACTAAACGTTTCCATCCCCGCCTCTCAAGTAGCTCAATTGAAACCTATGGTTCCGTACATATGGAAAGACACGTCGATTAAGTATTTGGGTATTCATCTCCCCTCTGATCTGGCTAATATTTACCCCCTAAATTTTTCCCCTTTATTACAAGAACTGAAGTCTTCTTTACACAACTATGATTTCCCATACTTGTCCTGGTTGGGGAGGAGGAATCTGCTTCAAGTGTATATTGTCCCCAAGGTGACATATGTCTTGCAAATGCTTCCCATACACCTGCCTAGGTTGTTCTTTCAAATCTTGAGGAGACTCTTTTTGGCTTTTCTGTGGAAACACAAATCCCCACGTCTTTCCCACTCACTGCTTGCAAGGCGAAAGGCACATGGTGGCATATCATTACCTGACATGCACTCGTATTACAAATCTATACAGCTCTCAAGATGGATGTTTTATGTCCTTCCCCACAAACAATCCCTAACTACAGTTTTGGCAAATGAGCTATTTGGTCTGAATTTTTTGCAACACCTGTGGTTCCCCACAAGCTCTCCGCATGCTCGTTCGGAGATGTCTACGCTACTAAGAGGCCCGTATGAAACATGGCTCGAGCATAAGGCAGTTTTAGCCCTTGCACCTTCGCCTATTTTACCCGCTAAATTTACCCCTTTACTTCTCTCCGCAAAGTGTTTAGGGGAATTGACTGACACTTCCCTGTGGCAGACATTGGGGAACCTACAACTAAAAAATTTGTTCCTTGACAACTTACCAATCACGCCTCAACATCTCCAAGAACTTATTCCATCGAGGAAACTGAACTTTCTTCATGTCGCACAATTCACTAATATCCTCAAGAAGTTGCTTCTTTCCACAGACCCTTGCAGGCCGCTCACCCCATTTGAAAAAGGATTGGTCTCATTGCTTCCCTCCCAAAGGAGAACCGCTTGGTGTAAAGCTATGATTGAGAGAGATCCAGAACCAACTAAACCTGTTTTTCTTTCCGTGTGGGAGAAGGAACTTGCACTCAATTTTTCTACAGATGATGTTGAGTTTATCCTGAAACATTCTCATGGACATTCGATTTGTGTGCGGCTACAAGAACTGCATTATAAGATACTTACCAGATGGTACCGCACTCCGAACTGGTTATACAGGCATGGTCTAAGTGAGTCTGATATATGTTGGAGATGCCACAGGGAACCTGGAACAATGCTTCACATCTGGTGGTCATGCGATTTGCTCCAGTCTTATTGGAAAGGAATTGAAGACCACGTAAATAAAGCTTTACACATCTCGGAACCCCTTTTTCCAGAAAAGGTCCTTTTGCTAGGCCCCACTTCCCCCTTGAGTACTAACAAGAGAGCATTATGGTTTCATCTGATTGGAATTGCGAAATCTCTGATTCCCCTCTTCTGGCTAAATCCCTCTCCTCCGTCCATAGATATGTGGATGGAAAAAGTTCAGCAAGTAGCTCGCTTTGAGGAATTATTGAGTTGGAAAGACAGGGCACATGACAAATATGTTAAGATATGGTCTAGGTGGTGGAAATTGTTCGATTAATTTTGCACTAACACAGAGTGGTCACTGTAGGTATAAACTCCTCTTCTTTAGTCACGCACTCCCTCCCTCTCCCCTCCCCCTCTTTTTTCTCATTTCTCTCCCCCCCCCCCCAATGCTCTTCTTTATTTGTCCTTTGGTTTATATGTTTGGCTTATCTGTCATTGTTTTAACCCAGTTTTTACATTCCGAAACTCTTGAGATATGAGTGACAGATTCATGCTACAGTTTCTTTTATACCGCTATTGTACCTCTTATCTTTCTGTTATTCGGTTATCATTTATCTTCTGGATACCAGTGAACCAATGTATTATTATATACGTATTGTATCCACTTTTTTTGGTTGTACATTCAAAATTTAATAAAAAGAGATTAAACAAAAAAAAAAACAAAAAAAAAACCATGTACACAATAAGACAACCTGAATGGAAATATTCTAGTTATTATTTTAGCATTTGTATGATTATGTAGTGATAAAAGAATTGCATATGAGTTGGACAAGATAATGTGAGAAACAGAATGAAAATAAAAGCAAGTCAAGGTCAGATAGACAATGGGAAGAGAAGGATGTCAGATAGAACATGGTGTGCATCTGCTTATAAATGGATGGCCACTGACATCCATCATAGCTGTATAGAAAGCAATTGTTACACATTTGCTTTGTATTTTGTCACTTGTCATAACAAGCGGACCACCAGTGTTATAAGACAGCAGATCACATGGTAGAAATATATCATGGTATAGAGACAAATGTGTGAAAACCAGAATATAGGGGAATTCTATATGTATATAGGGGTATAGGGGTATTTTATATGTATCCCAGTTGTTCAAAGCTTGAGCAATATGATTTAGTTTCATTTATGCTTACTAGTACGTCTCACAATGGGGATTCACAAGATGTGCACGTGATTTGGATAGCAAATAAGAACCTGCTCTAGTCACTCTTTGAACATTTCATAAAATCCCTTTAAGGCTAAAGTCCCATGTAGCGAACTGCAGCAAAAAAATGCAGCAGAATAAAAAGCATTGTGGTTTTTTTTTTTGTTGTGCTTTTCATTGTGTTTTTGCCGCATTTTTCTTTTGTGGTTTTTCTTCCCCTACTAAATCTATAGGGAAAATGCTTGTGTTTCCACAGGAAAACTGACATTCTGTGTTTTTGAGAAATGCAGCTTTTCCACAATGTGTGGATGGGATTAACCAGATTCTCATTCATTTTGTTGATACTAGGCACAAGCAATGCTGCAAGTCACTATAAACTGGATATGCCACAGAACTGTTCAAAGCTGCATGGGCTCCAGCATAGGAGACAGGGTTGGCTATTGTTCCTACTCTCCTATGCCCTATTGTTACCATATAGTATCTGTGTATGTGTTGAACAGACATAGATGCTAGTAAACGTGGTTGCCCTCATAATCATAAAAAATAAAAATCAATAAGAAAACACAATGTTATTTAAATTAATGTATTCATTAAATATTTTTTAAATTAAAAAGTAAAACAGTAAAAAAATTGTGAAATTGTGACACATAAAAGAAAATTTGAATAAAAGAAATAATTGGTACCGTCCCTTTAAAAAATGACTAAAATGTTGCAGTACATTTTTCTGAAACTTGAAAGCAGACAACTAAATCACTTCCTTAGAAGTGTGTCTATGATCTGTAAGAAACATTTGGCTCCTTTGAAATATGCATGAATGTAATTTATCATCAATTACTGTATTTGTTAGGAACTCACTTCAGGTCCTCTGTTCCTGTAAATCAGACATTTGGATGCCTTCTGATACAGATTATGAATTACAATGAATATTCTAAATTTGGCACGAGAGACACTTTTTAAGGTTAAAAGGCCAGTCCTCAAGTTCACATTAAAGTATAAGAAAACATAGAAGTGGCACACTTAGGCTAAGGCCCAGTTGATATCTGTGTCCGGTCATTCCGTTCTCCTCTCCGCACTTTTCTCTCTGCATTTTTTGTGGGGAAACTGAGCGGATATCACACGGACCCCATTATAGTCTATGGGGTCCGTGAGTTTCCTTAGGTAACCATTTTTTTTATGTGAATTAGGTTTCTGTTCAGGGGGTCTCAAAGTGGACTCCCCAAATGGAAACCCATGCACAATGTGAACCGAGCCTAAGACCCCACTTTGCAGAGTTGCAGTGTTTTTTTGCTGCTGTGGAAACATAACAGAAAAATTGCTGTGTTGCACAGAGGGAATGCTAGTGGCATTTTGTTGAAGACTGCACAGCAAGTGCCATAACTGCTGGGGATCTGCTGTATTATACAGCAGCATACCTCCCAACTTTTGAAGAAGCGAAAGAGGGACAAAATGTGCGGCGCGCTAAGCGCGCCGTGGCAAATTTAACCCCACCCACTTTTGTGTTGACTCCGCCCACTCGTTAATTTTTCATGTGCCCGCACACAGTATAATCCTCCTACAGTCACCCGTAAATTATATGTCCCCCCCTCTATCTCTCCCCCAGTTTCATATACACCCTTCATCTGCCCCCATTTTCATGTCCCTCTTCCATCTCTGCCCCCAGATTCATGTCCCTCCATCTCTGCCCCCCAGATTCATGTCCCACATCTCTGCCCCCAGATTCATGTCCCTCCATCTCTGCCCCCAGATTCATGTCCCTCCATCTCTGCCCCCAGATTCATGTCCCTCCATCTCTGCCCCCAGATTAATGTCCCTCCATCTCTGCCCCCAGATTCATGTCCCTCCATCTCTGCCCCCAGATTCATGTCCCCTCCATCTCTGCCCCCAGATTCATGTCCCCTCCATCTCTGCCCCCAGATTCATGTCCCCTCCATCTCTGCCCCCAGATTCATGTCCTCTCCATCTCTGCCCCCAGATTCATGTCCCCACATCTCTGCCCCCAGATTCATGTCCCCACATCTCTGCCCCCAGATTCATGTCCCTCCATCTCTGCCCCCAGATTCATGTCCCTCCATCTCTGCCCCCAAATTCATGTCCCTCCATCTCTGCCCCCAAATTCATGTCCCTCCATCTCTGCCCCCAAATTCATGTCCTCTCCATCTCTGCCCCCAGATTCATGTCCCCCATCTCTTCCCCCAGATTCATGTCCCCCATCTCTGCCCCCAGATTCATGTCCCCCATCTCTGCCCCCAGATTCATGTCCCCCATCTCTGCCCCCAGATTCATGTCCCCCATCTCTGCCCCAATGTCATGCCGTCCTCTCCTTCATCTGCCCCCAGATTCACGTTCCACCTCCACATTAAACTTACCTTCTCCTCCGCTCCCTCGCCGCCTCTCTCGCTGACACATGCGGCTGAAGGAAGGAGCTGACACAGGTCAGCTCCTCCCTTCGCCGCTGCCCGCCTCTCTCCCTGACACACGCGGCTGAAGCTGCTCGCGTGCTCGCTTCGCCGCTGCGTCTCTCTCTCTCGCTGACACATGCGGCTGTAGCGAGGAGCTGACCTGTGTCAGCTCCTCGCTTCGCTGCTGCCGCCGGCTCCTGGCGTGTACATCGCGTCTACAAGCCAGGAGCCGGCGGCAGCAGCGAAGCGAGAAGCTGACACAGGTCAGCTCCTCGCTTCAGCCGCATGTGTCAGCGAGAGAGAGACGCAGCGGCGAAGCGAGCACGTGAGCAGCTTCAGCCGCGTGTGTCAGGGAGAGAGGCGGGCAGCGGAGAAGCGAGAAGCTGACCTGTGTCAGCTCCTTCCTTCAGCCGCATGTGTGTTCAACTCAGATCTGCGTCCTCTGGACGCAGATCTGAGTTGAAATCGGGACATACCTCCCTCCAACCGGGACCGCGGGACATGTCACCCAAATCGGGACTGTCCCGTGGAAATCGGGACGGTTGGGAGGTATGCAGCAGAGACTTGGCAGTAGTGCATTAAATGTCCACCTGTAGGGTTTCCCCCCTTCCCCCCTATGTGGTGACCCACTCACCTTTTGTTGCCAGTCTGGCTTCTATGCATCCAGCATACGGGAGCCACCCGGTTAGCATAGAACCTTCTGAAGGCTCACAGGCCTGTCAATGTAATATAAACTACTGAAGCCTGTTTTTGGGAAGGCCCACTAGATATACAGAAAGGTATAGGCTGCAGTACAGTTGTATTGCAGTCTATGGTACAAGCAATCTCATGATTGCAGCTTGTAGAAGGGAGCTAAAGAAATTGAGAAAAGTGAAATAAAAAAAAACCTAAAAGATAAGTTTTTAAAGTATTAAAAATGTTTATCCTCTATCTTGGATAATAAATTGCTGATAGGTGGTGATAGGTGGGGGTTAGACCCCACCGATCCAGTGAACAGGGGGGTATTATCCCCACTGTGACTGTAGCTGCAGTGAAATCAGGTGCACTCCTGCTCCCATTCATTTAAATGGGAGCACTGGAAATAGCTATGGTACAGTGAATGGCAGTAGGTATGCATCTGTGTTCGCTGATGCTACAGTAACAGGGGTAAAGCACCCCATTCTGAGAATCAGTGGAGGGACCTGAATTTGGACCCTGACTAATTAGCAATTTAACCTCTATTTTTCATGGCTTAAACATAACCAAACTCACCATAAAAATATCAAAAATGTTAAATAATTTCCCCCAAATAAATATAACTCTGGTACCTGTCAACGTGTCATGTATAGTTCCTCAGTGACGCTTTTTTTTTATTGTACCATAGGGAGAAAAGTTTTCTGTCTGGCAGATTATATTTTACTTGACAGGTAGCAGTGTTACATGGTGGGGAATTGTTTTTCCTGGTTATGTATAATTCCTCATAATGTAAATCTACTACCTGCTATCTATAAGTCTCTGGTGTCTTCCAACACGCCAAAGACATGCTGATGGGGAATTTTGATTGTGAGCCCTATACAGGACAGTGACTGACAATGTCTGTAAAGCGCACTGAAATAAGTTGGCGCTATAATATTACAGTTGACAGACAGGTGGCAGTCTAGTAGTCACGTAGGAAGTGTACCTCCCATATTTACGGTTGCAGCGATTCAGGTTATTTTTACCTGGGTCACCTTGCTGTATATATGGGATGTGCTCCTCCTGGGGGCCAAACTAGGGAAGCATCAAAAATTATTAGTACAGTACAATAGTAAAACAGTACAAAATTAAAATATATATATAATACAAAATATCTGGCACTTACAGATAGAGGTAAGTAAATAACAAGCTCCAATTTTCTTAACAATCCATATAAAAATATAAAGTTTTGGTCAAAACTGACCTTCATCAGACATTGGAAGACATTGCAAGAAGGAATATAGAGAAAAGTTGAAAATGCCTTGTTAATAAAACTGTTATTCACTTGCATATATCTGGGAATGCCAGATTTTTTGTTATGGTCAATAGTAAGTGCACCATTTATGAAACTCAACCTGAAAGAACTGCCCAAATCACAGTCAAGTCATCCATATTGGAGTCAAGATCACTTACTGTCACAGAAACAACAGCTATCAGTGAATTTGTGCTATAGGTCAGTGATGTTACATATGTTTATAATGTGTCATTTATATTGGGATTTTGTTGAACAATCTTGCATATATTTTTGCATTTTATTTTATTTTTTATATTATATTCTGGTTTTTTTTAGGGTCCAACTGAAAGAGTGTGTGAGGCTAATAGATCATGGAGTGGAATGGAACCTCAGTGCAAAAGTAATTTATAAGATTGTTGTAAAAACTGTTATAACAAAATAATCCTCACTTTAAAAAGTATTACTTAAACATGATTTAGTTGTGGTAGATGATGCTTACTAGGTGCAAGTGGTGACAAGGTTGCCTAGCAGAACCTTAACAGGGTAGTACAGGGCCTTAGACAGTCTGTTATGGAGATACAGCATCCTCTGGAGGCGCTGTGTAATGTGGAGAATACTTTTGTAATATTACTTTTCTGTCAGATTCATACAGAACCCAACAAAAAAACAATGGGGTCCTGTACATCTCCCTAAAATGCTTTACAGCTCACATCTGCCTCCCAAGGTCACAGTCAGCTATAGTACTGATCATAGCCATTTAACCCCTTAGGTGCTGTGATAAATAGTGGTTGCATCATCTAAGGGGGCATTCACACTTGGGTCCGTGTCCACTCTGTGCCACTCCGCCGGGTTTCTGTCCTCAGCCCTGAGAAACTGGACAGGGGATGGCTTCCCGGCGGTCAGTTTTAAAACCCATTCATTAGAATGAGTTTTCAAAGGTAACCACCAGTGTCCTCCGGTGCAGGGAAACCGTTTTTTTCGGCCACAAAAATGTTGTGTCTCGCCGTAAAAAATCATCGCTTTAAACAGTTATATCTCATAGAAATTTGCATTTGATGCCGTATAAAAGATGAAAATCTCTTCTTTCATATGACATTGCAAGGCTATCTATATTATTTCCAGAGGTATCACTGGCTGAAAACACAGGATATATATATATATATATATATATATATATATATATATATATATATATATATAATGCAGTTTTATATAAATATCCTAATCAATCTAGACTATGTCTTAAGAGAGTGGTGTCTCTGGAAATAATAAAGATAGAGCTGCATATTAATAGCATCTCTTCTTGCATATGACACCAAAAGTTTCTACATTTTATAATGCTCAAGAAATAACTGTTTGAAGTGACCCTCCCCTTATTTTTCCTACATTTTACACGACCCCATAGTCCAAGCCTGGACTTCATACATAGTTACTGGGTGAGACACATGAACAGATCTCAATACAGAAGCAAGGGAGAGAATGCAAAGAGGCAAGATTTCACCGAAAGGAGATTGTTATCAATTTTCCTCTTGTGGCCACGTCCTGGAAGGTTTGATTCAGTTCTGCAGACTTTAAAGGGGCTCTATTATTAGGAAAAGTCATGTTTAACTAAGCACATCCTTACTTAGCCTTTAGAAAGGTTATTTTACACGTACCTTTTGTATGTAAATCGCCTCAGTGGTTTTTGAATGAGCCCAATTTTATTCATATGCTAATTAGCCTCTTGGTGCACCCCGGAAGTCTCATCGTGCACCCTCTTTGCTATTGTTTCCTGTGGGTATATACAGCACAGACTGCTGCTGCTGCTGATGACGTCCTGCTTCCTGTTTGCACACTTAATTAGGAGATAGGAAAGAATAGCAGAGAGGAGGCTGCTGGGAACTTCCTGTGCTGGCTGGAAGCACATTAGCATATAAATAAAACCACCATTCAAAAACCACTGAGGCAATTTACATACAAAAGGTAGGTGTGGAATAGCCTTTCTAAAGCCTATGCAAGGATGTGATTAGTTAAAAATGACTTTTCCAATGACAGAGCCCCTTTAAATTTCAGACTAATATGTGCAACTGTAGTACCAGATATATCAAATTTTCTTTCTAATCTCCTGAGACAACTCTCTCTTTAGCTTTCTTTGGTCCTTGTTGAATGTGGTACATGCCATGATACCAAACAGCCCAGTGACTTCACCTATAGATAATGAGAGTGACTTATTAAAAGTGTGAAGACTCCTGGGATTTGCAGGACTCTCCTTAGTTTAACATGTTCCTATGGACAAATTATTTTCAACCTTTTCTAGGGGTGCCATTATGTTTGTCCCGGCCAGTTTAATCCACTTGTTTTTTAAAATTATTCCGTTGATCCAGAACAGAATCCACAACTGATTTTCATTATTTAATTTTAAGTAAATGTAAATTGATTAACCCTTTTGACAGTTTCAAGTTTCAGTGAGCATTGTAGGTTTTTCTTTCTTTAACCAAAGTATACCAACAATTTTTTTCCACTTGTGCATGTAATTTAGAAACAGACTATGGCAAAGGCCCCACATGTCATTTTTACTTAAAAATGCTTTCTCTTTAGAGATTTCCTGCAACCCTCCAGAACCAATAGAAAATGGTCTCATCCAAGGCACAAGCTATTTTTTTGAAGATGAAATTCACTATAGCTGTAGCAAAGGATACGAACTTCAAGGATCGAGCCATAGAATTTGTAATGTGGATAAACAATGGCACCCATCTCCTCCTACGTGTGTGAGTAAGTAGCTATGTGTATCCTTGATTTGATCATCCATTTAATATTGAAGCGTAACTAAACTACACAGTTGCCCAATGAGAGGCAGGAACAGTGCGCAATACAGAAGTGAGGGGAAGAATAAAGATGTAGGATTTCAGAGACAGAAGTCAAAATTTTAATAAAGTATATTTACAAAATGTATTAATGACACAAATACTGCCAGAAAGTCAAAAGTTGTCTGAGAGTTTAGTCACGCTTTAAGTGAATTTGCTAAAGCTATGTAAATTTTTCATCCATAATGACGTATACAACATGTCATTTTATATCGGATATGTTTGCACCTATTAATAGAGATGAGCGAACAGTAAAATGTTCGAGATTCTATATTCGTTTCGAATAGCCCCTCAATATTCGACTACTCGAATCGAATATCGAACCCTATTATACTCTATGGGGGGAAAATGCTCGCTTCAGGGGTAGGCAACATTCGATCAAATTATACTTACGAAGTCCACGAGTGAGGGTTGGGCTGGATCCTCTGAGAAGTCTTCTCCGTGCAGCGTCCCCGCGGCGTCTTCCGGCTCTGAATTCACTCTGCCAGGCATTGGGCCTGGGCAGAGCCGACTGCACATGTCCGCACTACAAGTGGGCATGTGCAGTCGGCTCTGCCCAGGCCTGATGCCTGGCAGAGTGAATTCAGAGCTGGAAGACGCCGTGGGGAAGCTGCATGGAGAAGACTTTTTTTTTTTTTATGTAGATTGTGAGCCCCACATAGAGCTTCACAATGTACATTTTTTTCCCTATCAGTATGTTTTTTTTTGGAATATGGGCTGGAAATCCATGCAAACACGGGGAGAGCATACAAACTCCTTGCAGATGGTTTTCTGCCCTTGGCGGGATTTGAACACCAGGACTCCAGAGCTGCAAGGCTGCAGTGCTAACTACTGAGCCACCGTGTAGCCCCTGCATAGAGAAGACTTCTAAAGGTAGGAGAAGAACCAGCGTTGATTGGCCGACTGTATAGCATTCGGCCAATCAATGCTGGTTCTGCATCAAACTTTTACATTCGAATAGCGAGTGGTACTCGATCGAGTACGAGTATTTCGAATACCGTAGTATTCGATCGAACACCTACTCGATCGAATACTACTCGCTCATCTCTACCTATTAACAATGTCGTTGAGAAACTAAAAGGACTCTATCAGGTCTAAAATACCTTCCAAACCATTAACACTGCCATTTAGGATCCTTTAACAGGATCAGTAACATACCTTTGTGGCCCCAAACCGATGAAGTAAAGAATAGAAAATTTTCTTACTATGGATATGCAAATAAGCTTACCAGTGCACTAGTGTCAGAGACTCTAAAGGAAAACCTTATAAATGACAGCTACAACTCAGGCAGTGGCTGAAAATGGCATTAAGAGCTAAAAGGGTAGCATTAGGCACACGTGAGTTCTTAGGACCGGAATTTGACGTGGAGGCCGCCTCAGATTCCGATCCAAAAAACGGCTAGCTGTAACTGGATGCTGGTGCAGTGTATTGGCATCCATTCGCGACATTCCGCTCCGGATTAGGTGCCTGAAAAAAGGGCAGGTCGCTTCTTTTTTCTACGGGAAATGTCATGTCGCGGACGTCCGTGGCTGAATTAGCCACGGAATCCACCTGAAGAAAGGTCATGATCGGCTCCCATTGATTTCAATGAAAGGCGGTTTTTTGAGCCGGATTCTGACACGGATTCCGCGTCAAAATCCGGCCCAAAATACCCAGTGTGAACTTACCCTTGTCCAAATGCACACAGAAATCTTTGAACTGCAACAAAAAGTTAAACTTATACAAATAAATCTTCACCAAAGTAATTTCCCATAATTATAGAAATATAAAAAATAATGAACAAATATCACCATATGTCATTGTTTCAGTAAATGTGTGTTTGTGTGCTATTAATATGCAGTGAATATGATTTGCACCCATCACTGTATATATAAATGAATAAATGGTTATTTGCTGTGTGACAATGTATATTCTTGGTATGATATGTGTAAACACACTAGGTGTGTCACCCGCCCCAAATGTGTTATTATTAGAGATGAGCAAACACTGTTCGGATCATCTGATCCGAACAGCACGCTCCCATAGAAATGAATGGAAGCACCTGGCAGCAGACTTTGCCGGCGGCCGGCCGCTTAACCCCCCGCGTGCCGGCCGCTTCCATTCATTTCTATGGGAGCGTGCTGTGAGCGGGCTGTTCGGAACGGCTGTTCCGAACAGTGTTCGCTCATCTCTAGTTATTATACCAGATGGTCACAAAAGCGATTTCTAAATCACAATAAAAAACATTGCCCAATCTCACATAAAACAAACACATGTAGATACCAATATTTAACAACAATATTTTGCCTGGATGTCCACCTTCTTTGAATTGATGGAGAGATTTTTTTTGGTGTATGGAACCTGAAAGTCAGAAGCTCAAAACATTGTTACTAGAGAAGAGCGAACAGTGTTCTATCGAACACATGTTCGATCGGATATCAGGGTGTTCGCCATGTTTGAATCGAATCGAACACCGCGTGGTAAAGTGCGCCAAAATTCGATTCCCCTCCCACCTTCCCTGGCGCCTTTTTTGCACCAATAACAGCGCAGGGGAGGTGGGACAGGAACTACGACACCGGGGGCATTGAAAAAAATTGGAAAAAGTCATTGGCTGCCGAAATCAGGTGACCTCCATTTTAGACGAATAGTGGATTTCAAATCCGGGTCATATGAGAATGTGAACTTTGTGACTATGAGACAGGGATAGCTGTACAGGCAGGGATAGCTAGGGATAACCTTTATTTAGGGGGGAATGTTATTAAAAATAACTTTTTGGGGCTCTATCGGGTGTGTAATTGTGATTTTTGTGAGATAAACTTTTTCCCATAGGGATGCATTGGCCAGCGCTGATTGGCCGAATTCCGTACTCTGGCCAATCAGTGCTGGCCAATGCATTCTATTGGCGTGATGAAGCAGTGCTGAATGTGTGTGTTTAGCTCAACTACACCGGTGGAGTAGTTGAGCTAAGCACACAGATTCAGCTCTGCTTCAATCAGCGCTGGCCAATGTATTCTATTAGCTTGATGAAGCAGAGTGTGCACAAGGGTTCAAGCGCACCCTCGGCTCTGATGTAGCAGAGCCAAGGGTGCGCTTGAACCCTTGCGCACCCTCGGCTCTGCTACATCAGAGCCGAGGGTGCGCTTGAACCCTTGTGCAGCCTCGGCTCTGCTACATCAGAGCCGAGGGTGTGCTTCAACCCTTGTGCACACTCTGCTTCATCAAGCTAATAGAATGCATTGGCCAGCGCTGATTGAAGCAGAGCTGAATCTGTGTGCTTAGCTCAACTACTCCACCGGTGTAGTTGAGCTAAACACACACATTCAGCACTGCTTCATCACGCCAATACAATGCATTAGCCAGTGCTGATTGGCCAGAGTACGGAATTTGGCCAATCAGCGCTGGCTCTGCTGGAGGAGGCGGAGTCTAAGATCGCTCCACACCAGTCTCCATTCAGGTCCGACCTTAGACTCCGCCTCCTCCGGCAGAGCCAGCGCTGATTGGCCGAAGACTGGCCAATGCATTCCTATGCGAATGCAGAGACTTAGCAGTGCTGAGCCATTTCTGCTCAACTACACATCTGATGCACACTCGGCACTGCTACATCAGATGTAGCAATCTGATGTAGCAGAGCCGAGGGTGCACTAGAACCCCTGTGCAAACTCAGTTCACGCTAATAGAATGCATTGGCCAGCGCTGATTGGCCAATGCATTCTATTAGCCCGATGAAGTAGAGCTGAATGTGTGTGCTAAGCACACACATTCAGCTCTACTTCATCGGGCTAATAGAATGCATTGGCCAGCGCTGATTGGCCAGAGTACGGAACTCGACCAATCAGCGCTGGCTCTGCTGGAGGAGGCGGAATCTAAGATCGCTCCACACCAGTCTCCATTCAGGTCCGACCTTAGACTCCGCCTCCTCCAGCAGAGCCAGCGCTGATTGGCCGAATTCCGTACTCTGGCCAATCAGTGCTGGCCAATGCATTCTATTGGCGTGATGAAGCAGTGCTGAATGTGTGTGTTTAGCTCAACTACACCGGTGGAGTAGTTGAGCTAAGCACACAGATTCAGCTCTGCTTCAATCAGCGCTGGCCAATGCATTCTATTAGCTTGATGAAGCAGAGTGTGCACAAGGGTTCAAGCGCACCCTCGGCTCTGATGTAGCAGAGCCGAGGCTGCACAAGGGTTCAAGTGCACCCTCGGCTCTGCTACATCAGAGCCGAGGGTGCGCTTGAACCCTTGTGCAGCCTCGGCTCTGCTACATCAGAGCCGAGGGTGCGCTTGAACCCTTGTGCAGCCTCGGCTCTGCTACATCAGAGCCGAGGGTGCGCTTGAACCCTTGTGCACCCTCGGCTCTGCTACATCAGAGCCGAGGGTGCGCTTGAACCCTTGTGCAGCCTCGGCTCTGCTACATCAGAGCCGAGGGTGCGCTTGAACCCTTGTGCAGCCTCGGCTCTGCTACATCAGAGCCGAGGGTGCGCTTGAACCCTTGTGCACCCCCGGCTCTTCTACATCAGAGCCGAGGGTGCGCTTTAACCCTTGTGCAGCCTCGGCTCTGCTACATCAGAGCCGAGGGTGCGCTTCAACCCTTGTGTACACTCTGCTTCATCAAGCTAATAGAATGCATTGGCCAGCGCTGATTGAAGCAGAGCTGAATCTGTGTGCTTAGCTCAACTACTCCACCGGTGTAGTTGAGCTAAACACACACATTCAGCACTGCTTCATCACGCCAATAGAATGCATTGGCCAGCACTGATTGGCCAGAGTACGGAATTCGGCCAATCAGCGCTGGCTCTGCTGGAGGAGGCGGAGTCTAAGGTCGGACCTGAATGGAGACTGGTGTGGAGTGATCTTAGACTCCGCCTCCTCCAGCAGAGCCAGCGCTGATTGGTCGAGTTCCGTACTCTGGCCAATCAGCGCTGGCCAATGCATTCTATTAGCCCAATGAAGTAGAGCTGAATATGTGTGCTTAGCACACACATTCAGCTCTACTTCATCGGGCTAATAGAATGCATTGGCCAATCAGCGCTGGCCAATGCATTCTATTAGCATGAACTGAGTTTGCACAGGGGTTCTAGTGCACCCTCGGCTCTGCTACATCAGATTGCTACATCTGATGTAGCAGTGCCGAGTGTGCATCAGATGTGTAGTTGAGCAGAAATGGCTCAGCACTGCTAAGTCTCTGCATTCGCATAGGAATGCATTGGCCAGCCTTCGGCCAATCAGCGCTGGCTCTGCCGGAGGAGGCGGAGTCTAATGTCGGACCTGAATGGAGACTGGTGTGGAGCGATCTTAGACTCCGCCTCCTCCAGCAGAGCCAGCGCTGATTGGTCGAGTTCCGTACTCTGGCCAATCAGCGCTGGCCAATGCATTCTATTAGCCCGATGAAGTAGAGCTGAATGTGTGTGCTTAGCACACACATTCAGCTCTACTCCATCGGGCTAATAGAATGCATTGGCCAATCAGCGCTGGCCAATGCATTCTATTAGCGTGAACTGAGTTTGCACAGGGGTTCTAGTGCACCCTCGGCTCTGCTACATCAGATTGCTACATCTGATGTAGCAGTGCCGAGTGTGCATCAGATGTGTAGTTGAGCAGAAATGGCTCAGCACTGCTAAGTCTCTGCATTCGCATAGGAATGCATTGGCCAGCCTTCGGCCAATCAGCGCTGGCTCTGCCGGAGGAGGCGGAGTCTAAGGTCGGACCTGAATGGAGACTGGTGTGGAGCGATCTTAGACTCCACCTCCTCCAGCAGAGCCAGAGCTGATTGGTCGAGTTCCGTACTCTGGCCAATCAGCACTGGCCAATGCATTTCTATGAGGAAAAGTTAGCTTGCGAAAATCGCAAACTGACAGGGATTTCCATGAAATAAAGTGACTTTTATGCCCCCAGACATGCTTCCCCTGCTGTCCCAGTGTCATTCCAGGGTGTTGGTATCATTTCCTGGGGTGTCATAGTGGACTTGGTGACCCTCCAGACACGAATTTGGGTTTCCCCCTTAACGAGTATATGTTCCCCATAGACTATAATGGGGTTCGAAACCCATTCGAACACTCGAACAGTGAGCGGCTGTTCGAATCGAATTTCGAACCTCGAACATTTTAGTGTTCGCTCATCTCTAATTGTTACCCTTTTCCTTGTCAGTATATATATACTATTGTAATAATGTGCATAACTTGCATGTGTACGTATAGCTTATATATATATATATATATATATATATATAAATATATATATATATATGTGTATATATATATATATATATATATATATATATATATATATATATATATATATATTCTTACCTGATAGTAACATTCTGCTGCTCCGTTGCGATGAAGGATGTTTTTCACCCCAAATCTTGCATTAGTAGAGTTGGTCCCTTTGTAAATTTTTTGCTGCCACACTAAGTGACTGGCATATGCACTATGCACGTAGCATTACCACAAAAAAACCTTTTTGCTAGCTGTAAATGAACTTTTGTTAACTTAATATGAAAAACCATTTATTGACTATTACATTTATTTAGATTAACCAGTGGAGTTAAGGGTGGATTGGAGCAGTGAAAGAATGATAGGCTGGGTTCACATGGGAATTTTTGGACCGGACTTTGACATGGAGGCCGACTCAGAATCCGGTCCAATAAACGGCTAGGGACGGAATTCCGCTCCAGATTAGGCGCAAATGAAAGGGCCTAGTCGGGAGGGAGGTGTTGCGCCATGAATGCTGCACTGGATTCCGCCGCGGGAATCCAGGGCAAGAAAGGGCAGGTCGCTTCTTTTTTCTACAAGCGGCACAAAACCTCTAGAGGAAAAAAGAAGTGAACGGCTACCATTGAAGTCAATGGGAGGCTTTTTTTTTTTTACTGGATTCTGAAAATCTGGTCCAAAAATCCCCATGTGAACTCAGTCTTAAATGAGATGCCATAGATGTCTAAATGGGTGATGATGAAGACACGTAGTGACATTTTAGCTAACTAAAAGCCAAGGAAGGAATGGATAAATCTTTTGAGCTAGGGGTGTTAAACACTACTGTACTACACTGATGTACTACTATAGATACAGTCATGGCTGTATGTGTTGGCACCACTGAAATCTCTCCAGAACATGAAGTATTTCTCCAAGAAAATGAACACAATTAAACATGTTTTGTCATATACTTTGTTAATTCCTGTGTGCGTATTTAAGCAACACAAACATATAGGGAATAAAAAAGCAAAAAATGATATAATTTCATGCAAAACTCCAAAATAATAATAATACATTTTATTTAGATAGTACTTTCCAAATTGTAGGGTTTAAGTACAGACTAGAGATGAGCGAACACTGTTCAGAACAGCCGTTCGGAACAGCACGCTCACAACACGCTCCCATAGAAATGAATGGAAGCGGCCGGCACGCGGGGGGTTAAGCGACCGCCTGTCGACAAAGCGTACGTGCCAGGTGCTTCCATTAGTTTTTATGGAAGCGTGCTGTTCGGATCGGCTGATCCGAACAGTGTTCGCTCATCTCTAGTACAGACAAAAAGATACATTAAAGAGTAATAGTCAATTAACACAATGGGACTAAGGGCCCTGCTCACAGGAGCTTACAATCTATGAGGTATGAGCCAGACAAAATTACTAGCACCTTCAACTTTAATATTTGGTTGCATGCCCTTTGGAAAAAATAATTGAAATGTATCACTTCCTATAAGCATCAACAAGTTTCTTACACTTCTCGAATGGAATTGTGGTCCACTCTTCCTTTGTAAACTGCTCCAGGTCTCTCATATTTGAAGGTTGCTTAACCCAACAGCAATTTTAAGATCTCTCCACAAGTATTCAATGGGATTTAGATCCGGCCTCAATGCTGGTCACTTCAGAACTCTCCAGCGCTTTGTTTACATCCATTTCTGGGTGCTTTTTGAAGTATGTTTCGCAAACCCAGCTTTCTGACATTGGGTCGCAATGTGTGGCCCAAAATCCATTGGTGGTCTACAAATTTCATTATGCCTTGCACACAGTCAATGCACCTAGTGCCAGAGGCTGCAAAAGAACCCCAAAAATCTTTGAACCTCCACCATTTCTTTAGAACTTGATTGGGCTGCTTATCCACCATCCGGACTATCCTGCCTTGCAACCTTTCATCAATTTTTCTCTTCCATCCATATCCAGTGAGATTAACCACAGTGTCATGGGTTGTAAACTTCTTGATTCTGTTGTACACCATTGACAAAGGAACTTTAAGACCTGTGTAGATGGACTTGAGATGATGATATGTTTCCACAAGTCTGGTTCTCAAGTCCTCCGATAGTTTTCTTTATTATGTTCTTCATGCTTAGTGTGGCACACACGGATACACAGGGATTGATTCAACTTCTCTCCTTTTAATCTGGTATCTCTTGTGATTTTTATATTGCCCACACCTGTTACTTGCCACAAGTGAGTTTGAATGAGCATCAAATGCTTGAAACAAAGGTATTTACCCACAATTTTTTAAAAAAATGCCAACAATTTTGTCAAGCCAATTTTTGGAGTTTTGTGTGAAATTATGTCCAATTTGCCTTTTTGCTTTTGTTATTTTGTGTTGTTCCAATACACACAAAGGATATAAACATGTATATAACAAGGCTTGTGTAAATACAATTTTCTGGGAGAAATACTTCATTTTCTGGAAAGCAGAGCCAACAGTTACGACCATGACTGTATAGGGCAGATTTTAAGGTTATCTCAAGACAGTGGACATGTGAGCTCAGCTAGAATGGAGACTAGTGAACTATGTTTAATAATTCTGGTAAGGTGGTGGGTTTAAATGGGGGAAATATCATGGATTATTTTGTTTCCAAACTGAGCTTTAGGAAAAAGAAGGAGGAGAAGAAGCAGCATATATACTTCATAGACACATTAGGACTCGGGACAGCACTGAGGTAACAGCTGGCGCAGGGATATCACTTCAAATACTAAAAGCCACTGGGTTTCAGGGAGACAATAAGTTATATTTAAGAGGATCAAGGAGAAGTCTGCTATATTAACATAGCCTTACTGATTTGTAATTGACAAAAACTTTGTTTTGCTGCTTTGTTGGTTTTAGGGGTCGTGTGTGGGCTTTATCCATCTGTACAAAATGCTATTTCCATTCCAACTGGAAATAAATACAAGGATTATGTTCTATTTATTTGTAATAATGGATATCATCTTATTGGGACACAGAATATAACATGTCTGGCTGATGGAAAATGGAGCCAACCTCTGCCACAATGTAAAGGTAGGTAATTGTAATTAAATAAAGCAATATTTATGGCTATTTAGTATACTGCATCACTTTAACATGGAAGGGAAGCTGTTATATTGAATATGGTGTCCTATTCATGACCAGCCAGATAGCTGACTGATACTGTCTGTGGTTTTATAGGAAAACCAAATTCATATAGTTTTATGTTTTAACCCCTTGAAATCCAAAACTTTGCAAAAAATAAAAAATAAAAAAAATTCTTGACATTTGTCTTTTTTCTACTTTTAAGTTATGCCATTTTGGGGAATGTATAGTTCTTTGTTTATTATTCAAATTTATATGAGAGACAAACAGCAAAAAAAACCAAAAACTGTAGTTCCTACTTTTTTTTTTGCCTGCAACAGATATCATCGTATGGGGATTTTTTATTTTTTTTTTTTTTCTAAGTTTGTAGACTGTGTGTTTTTGGACACAGGAATACATAATGTGTATGTGTTTCATATAGCAAGCCGCAGCCAAAAAGCTCTGCGTGAAAACTGTAACAGAAACGCATTGCGGTTTTTCCTGCTGCGCTTTTTACAGAAAGTCCACAGAATTTTCCTCTGTGGACTTTCTGTTTCAATTATACTTATACGGAAAACACCAGCATTTCCCGGCCTTATATGTGTTCTAGGAAAAGGCAAGTGATTTGAATTTTAATTTTTTCAATTTTTTTTTTTACTGTATTTTTTAGACCCCCACTAAACAGAGAGGCCTGTAGTAGAAGATAATGCCAGAAAAGCCTTAGAGCCTTCACTAGGTTCCCAATTATAATGGCAATGGATCGCTGGCCCCAGAACTTGTTCCAGAATGATCTGCACCAAAATGGTGGTGATAGAAAATGGCACCATTATCAGTACCCATGATCAGTGCGGGCATTGAATGTGGGCATTAGTATATTGTATAATATAGCAGAGACCCAGCAGTTATGGTGACTGCTTCTGAGCATCCGACATATTTAAATACGTGACATCTGCTGTACTATTACTTGTACTGTATTAATTTAAATCCCAGTTAAGGGTTTAACTCAATACTTGACAGTCTTCAGTATGTTAATGTGCATACAGTAATAACTGCAGGATTGCTTACTGGAGTCTCGCCAAAATGATTTGTATTTATCAGTCTACTCAACGGGGCAGAGTTATTAAAATGGTCTAAAAGCAAAACTGTCTTAGTTGCCCAAAGAAACCAATTCTATTTCAACTTTGATTCTGTATTCTGCACCTAAAAAAATGAAAGTTGTGCTGTGATTTCTATGGGAAACTAAGACAGTTGTGCTTTGAGACTGTTTTAATAAATCTGCCCCAGTATCCCCATACAGATGCACCCTTGGCTTGATAGAGCACACATAAGTTCTGAATAGAGAAATGATAGAAAGCTGCTGGCACACATTTTTTCTCCAAAAAACAGTCATGTCGAAACCAGTTTAGCTAGATATTGTATGTTCAGTGCTCTAAAGCCAAGCTTTTTTTTTTTTTTTTTTTACAGAGATAAAATGTGAAATCCCAACTGATTTAGAAAACGGGCATGTTGAATATAAGAATGGTACAGTTGGAAGCACTGTTACGTACCACTGTAACAACGGCTATACTATGGAGGGAGAAGACTTTGCCAAATGCACAAAAAATGGAAACTGGAGCCATCCTGCGCCTTTCTGTAAACGTGTGTGTTTATTTTATCATACCTATTTTTCATACAAATCCCTGCCTGTTTCAGGTCTACACAGTCATGTAAAGATACAATGGGTGGAACACATATAAAGCTGACTAGTTAGCCTCATTTAGTCAATCATATTTAAGATCCATATTGCATTGATCTTGAATATAGTGCTAATCTATATTATAATAATGAATGTCTATATATCTGTCCTGTTTGTCAGGCACACAAACAGATAAATGGCTGAGAAGGTTTTTATAAAGGATTATTATTAGAGATGAGCGAACACTAAAATGTCCGAGGTTCGAAATCCGATTCGAACAGCCGCACACTGTTTGACTGTTCGAACGGATTTTGAACCCCATTATAGCCTATGGGGGGAAATGCTCGTTTCAGGGGTACGCAACATTCGATAACATTATACTTACCAAGCCCACGAGTGACGGTCGGGCTGGATTCTCCTTGAAGTCTTCTCCTTGCGCAGCATCCCCGTGTCTTCTTCCGGGTGGAATTCACTCTGCCTAGGCATCGGGGCCTAGGCAGAGCCGACTGCGCATCCGAGGGCATGCCCGCGCATTCGCAGACGGCTCTGCCTAGGCTGGATGCCTAGGCAGAGTGAATTCCACCCGGAAGAAGACATGGGGATGCTGCACGGAGAAGACTTCTAAAGGTAAGAGAAGAACCAGCGTTGATTGGCAGAATGTATAGCATTCTGCCAATCAACGCTGGTTCTGCATTGAACCTTAAACTTCGAACAGCTAGTAGTGTTCGATCGAGTACAAGTATTTCGAATACCGTAGTATTCGATCGAACACCTACTCAATCGAACACTACTCGCTCATCTCTAATTATTATTATATTTTAATAGGATCATGAATAATACTGTAGAAATATGACATTGATTAGAAATGGTTTTTCATGCAGAATTTGTAAATAAAACAAATTATCCAAAAGACATTGAAAAAAAAGTTTGTCATGAAGCAGATAATTCATGTTAATTTTTTATTAACTTTTCATAAATATATAACTATGGGTGCATTCACACGGAGTAACGTGCTGCGTGACCTGGCACGTATACGCCGTGTGGGATTTTGAGCGCCGTATACGCTCCCATTGATTTCAATGGGAGTTAGTCTCGTATACGCCGCGTTATTTTGTGGCCGTGATTTCACTTTTCAGAGATAAATAGTACTTATTAGACTGCTCCCTGCTTATCTTCACTTCACAGTTTATTTGTACAGAAGTCTCTGTATTCAACCTTACATCAAAGTCTAGGGAGGGAGCTGGGTAATTGCCTTATTGTGGCAGTGGTTGTTCTATCTTGAAAGATGGAAGTTTCAGAGGAGCTCCCTCACTCAAAGTGTAGCAGAGTTTGGAAGCTGCAGTTATTTTTGTGTCATTTCTAGCAGCATCCTTCTCCTCTCCTTGGACTTCAATGTAAAAAATAACTCAAGCTGATAGGTGGTCAAAATAACTGTTATTGTGAACAGTTGGGCAGATGGAGCTAAAGTGATCTTCAAAAGGCATAACATTAAAGATGACACTGCTCTTTTGAGGTCTAGCCACAGATTTTCAATGATGTTCAGATCAGGGTTCTGTGAAGGCCATGTTAAAACTTTAGCTTGCAGTTTTCTAGGTAGTCTATGGTGGATTCAGACGTGTGTTTAGAATCATTATCCATTTTTAGAAGCCAAAGAATTTTCCGAAATTTAATTGAATCCAGTAGTGATAGATTTAAAACCCAAGAATGCATGTTGGGAGCCTTTTAGGCCTCCATGATTACATTTTTGCTATTATCTGCAAAATTACTTTAGATAGAATTTTGAAACTCCAGGTATTCCACAAGTATGTCGTTGTTGACAATATCCAGTTGTTCATATAATTTCTTTCATAGGCATTTTGGTGTAACAGTGCTTGTTTGGTGAAAACTGCATCTGTACGGATTGGGGGCCTTTTAGGCCCCCACTATTTTTTATGTAGTGTTTGTGTCTCAAGTTTCTTTATTTGTACTCAGTAATGCTGGTGAAGGGGCCAGGGTGTGGATAATAACATGTGAGGATGTCATATGATTTTTGGAGCTCAAAAACACAAGAGACAACACCAAGCAGCCTATAGTGTAGTATATCAGGTTTCAAATATTGGTATTTTAGAGCGGACAGGTTCTCACCTAGTGTGGTTGTACATTCACAACCATTTATGGAGCACTGGAACCGATCAGCAGAGGGTTCCTCTCTTTGTGGGGAGGGTTGAGCAGCAAAAATTCCAGGACACCCCAAGGTGTTTGTAGACACCCAGCATCTGGCACAGCTGTACAGCATTTCACACTTGATAAAGGGCTGTTTGAAGCCCGAAACGCATACTGTTATTGCCCGGTAAATAAAGCCGTTTTGGACTAATCTGTGGTGGAAGCACAATTCCTGAGGCCTGGTCCTTTTTGTCTATGTGATTTTTGGAGGGATTGATAAGGCCATGACATCATCTCAGGTCCTTCTGAACACAGTAATGAGCTGTGTATAGAGTACTGATGACAGTATACCCTGTGAGCTAATTGCTGAAGGACCTGTGATAAGATAAGCTGTTGAGGAGAAGTCTGATTCATTGTAATTCCTCACATGATAGAGCGAAGCGACTTGAAATGCTTGCCAAAGCAAACTAAAAAAGCAATGAAACAGTTTCAGATTATTCCAGAGCCAGGAGAGAGAAAATGAAAGCGTTGCTTCATGTGTCCAAGAAACATAGAGAGGAAAACTGAGCGATATTGTTCCACTTGTAAGGAAAATGTTTGCAAAGAACAATCTTCTGAAAAAATAACATGTCAGAATTGTTTGGAAGACTAATATAATAGAAAAGTGTGTGTTTTCATATCTTTGTGTGAAATTTAAAAAAAAAAAAAAAAAAAAAAAAGATTTTTTGGTGTTTTCGGTGAGAAATTATAATTAAAAATTATTAATTAAAATTTTGTCCACTATTCATAATTTAATTTAGCAATTTTGAAAAAAACTTGTGAAAGTTATTTAAGTGTGTTTTTCTATATTATTTGCATGGTGGCCTAAAAGGCCCCAATACATTAATATGTATATTTTTAATGTCATGCGTTCTAGGGTTAAAACTAGAGATGAGCGAACAGTAAAATGTTCGAGATTCGATATTCATTTCGAGTAGCCCCTCAATATTCGACTACTCGAATATCGGATCCTATTATACTCTTTGGGGGGAAAATGCTCATTTCAGGGGTGGGCAACGTTCGATCAAATTATACTTACCAAGTCCATGAGTGAGGGTCGGGCTGGATTCTTCTCCCTACGCAGCGTCCCCGCGGCGTCTTCCGGCTCTGAATTCACTCTGCCAGGCATCGGGCTTGGACAGAGCCGACTGCGCATGCCTGCACTACAAGTGGGCATGCGCAGTCGGCTTTGCCCAGGCCCGATGCCTGGCAGAGTGAATTCAGAGCCGGAAGACGCTGCGGGGTAGCTGCACGGAGAAGACTTCTAAAGGTAGGAGAAGAACCAGCATTGATTGGCCGACTGTATAGCACTCGGCCAATCAATGCTGGTTCTGCATCAAACTTTTCCATTCAAATAGCGAGTGGTACTCGATCAAGTACGAGTATTTCGAATACCGTAGTATTCGATCGAATACCTACTCGATCGAATACTACTCGCTCATCTCTATTTAAAACGTATTCTTGCTGGATAACTGAAGCTATTTGTAATGCAGGGAATATTGAGCTTTATATCAGAAACACCAGATTACTAAAGAAAAAAAGGTTAAACCTATTTTGATTAAAAAAAAAAAAAAAAAAAAGGCATTCTAGGGTGATCATCTATTTTTAAAGAGGAGGACTTATGAAGACAGTTCCTGTTCATGTACTTCATTAGGATACATTAGGGTAAATGAATCCTTCCCACATAATATAATATATTCACAGCGTAATGAAGCAGCTCGAAGATTTTTTGTTTTATTTGTGTATCTGAAAAAAATTCTGATGTATCTGAAAAAAAATTGCTTTATTACATTTGCACTAAAGCTGATCAAGGCAAACTATCAAAGATCAATCCAAGGAATTAATTATAGCAGCATAAATAAAGAGAGTTTAATGACTATATATCATTGTGTTTTATCAGTAACCTTTATATATATTTTTTTCCATCAGCAAACCCTTGCCCTGTGCCATTTGTGATTCCTGACAACGCTCTTCTGACTGAAACTGAATTCCATGTTGGCCAACAATTGTCTATAAAATGTCGAAAGGGCTATCGTCTTATTGGCCAATCCATTATAACATGCAATGCGGATTTAACCTGGACAGAAACAAATTCCAAATGCGAAAGTAAGTCTCATCCTGTAAAATCATGTAAGTCAATGGATTATGTACAAAAAGATTTACTTACTACTGCACTCAGGCAATCTGCTGATCTCCTTGGGTCCAGTTGCTAAAATGGGCAACCACAGTACTGCATAACCTACAATTTCTGTTCTCATCTCTGGCTAGAGCAAGTCCCATGCAAGAAGAACCTTCACTCTATCATGTACATATGTTATACAGAATACAGACTTTACTTGTTTAAGTGAGGAGACAAAAAAGGGTCCCTTGGATTGACATGAATGAATACAAGAAGACAACTGTAACATCCGGCCGCATGCTGCGGCGCAGGAGATGTGTTCAGTTGTGATTTTTTTCCGTTTGGTTCTCCTTTCTCTGTCTGAACACTGCCCTATTCTTTCACCTTGGTAATTGATTTTCCACCACACCCATCTCCTTCACCTTCAGTTTGCTCTGATCCTCTAAAGGTTAATCTGGCCTTGCTCTGTGATTGACAGCTGCCTTCCTGTCAACTCCATGGGCGGATTTTTCCTCCCTATTTAACCTTGGTTCCTATTCACACCAGCGCTTGCTATTGCCGTGCGCATACCTTATCTGACTTTCGCTGTTTTTGATTACTCTATTATACTTGACCTTTGGCTTTCCTCACTGACTTCTCTTTTTGGACTCCGATTTGGTACTGTATTGCCCGACTGTTACTGACCCTTGGCTAAGTTGACTTCCCATTGTTGTTGTTCGTCTTGTCTGCGTTTTGTGTGTCACATACTCAGGGAGGGACTGTCCTCGTGGTTGCCGCCTATTACGTAGCATAGGGCCTGGCAATAGGAAGGGAGAGCGGGGGGCATAAGCCTAGGGCTCACTGTCTCGTGTCCCGGTTCCAGGGTTTCCTAACAACAACAGGAAACGATAAATGACACTACTAAGATATAAGCAGTGTGAACACATTCATATCAGGATCCAAAATTAACATCTAGTTTTAAGTATTAGAAATCCATTTTATAGTATGTGTCCACATGTCTACATTCACATGGTCACATAAGACCAAACTGTGGTGAAACAATGGTACCAAACTCTTAAATATTGGGATGTAAGTGGAAGGATTCTCCAATCCAGATATATCTGTAGCTAAATTGCTTTTGAAAGTGACCCAGGGATTGTGGCTAACATTAGGAGGGTTCTATGTAACCCCTGCTCAGCTGGTCACCACTATTCTTGGATCAAGATCACAAGCAGAATGGGCTTAAAAAGGGTCATACTATTGACCGAAACATTGCCTTGATATACTGCTAACGCTAGGTTCACACCTACGTTCTTCTTTCCGTTCTGTGCTTTCCGTCTTCTGCATGCCAGAAGACGGAAAGCACAGACCGGGTCCGGCCGTGAGCAGCGGTGAGCGTTTTATGCTCTTCGCCGCGAAACCGGATTTTTTTATCCGGACACAGAGTACTGCATGTCCGATTCTGTGTCTGGATTATAAAACCCGGTTTCGCGGCGGAGAGCGCAAAACGCTCACCACCGCTCACGGCCGGACATCTCTCTCACCCATTCAAATGAATGGGTGAGAGAGACTCCAGCAGGTTTCCGTCTCCTGCCTCTGTTTTAGGCAGGAAACGGAAACCTGCAGTACGGAGAGGGCGACGCAGATGTGAACGAGCCCTGATACTATTTGAAATTTGATGTACATTGGTGGATGATCTTATTTTTGGATTAAATTAAATGACATAAACTTTTTGTACACTAACAAGAGCCTGCCGTGGTTCTGCTACACACATAAGACCAAACAGCACCCAAAAAGTTCCATATGTTGACCAAATACCTGATGCCTACAGTCAACATCCTTCAACATCAAAAATTAAACGCCATTAATATCTCTCACTGTAAATTGCTGGTGCTGTATGTATATAGTATTGGCCAGGTTCATGTTGTTTGCCTTGTTCATCAAGAAAGATGTTAAACTGAAGAATGAAGCTTAAAGATTCTTTGTATTTTTTTAAAGAAATATCTTGTGGTCCACCTATTCGCGTGCAAAATGCAATGATCCGAGGATTGTTTCATCATTACGGAGACATGGTAACATATTCTTGTTACAGCGGATACATGTTAGAAGGGTCATTTAGGAGTGTTTGCTTAGAAAATCAGACATGGACTTCACCTCCTTCCTGCAAAGGTATTGTAGAATGGTTTATGAATATTGAAATATGAAGTATTATATATAAGTATTTTGTAAATTAACTAAATTATACAACTGCTCTTTTTTTAAGTTTAGCTAGGCAGATTTAAGGGGTTGTGTTACCAAAGTGAGACTTCACCTATCCACGTCATAGATCATAACTTGGTGATTGGTAGAAGTTCGACCACTGTGACCCACATCGATCTCAAGAACGGGTCTTGGTGACTGCAGTGGCAAGTTGCACAATGCCACTCCATTCATTCTCTATGGGACTACAGGAGATTTCTGATTTAATAATTTACATTGGTGGCCATAAAGCCATTATTACATATAGATTTCACAGCACTCAAATTCATTGTCCAAGTTGCCAAGTTGGATCTTAACCCTTGCACCATATACAGTATAAAAATAGATCCAGCACTCATAATCATTACAAGTTGTAGTTGAGTATTTAATCTTTTTTTTTTTTTTTTTTTTACAAAAAACATCACTGATTAGTGGTTTATGCTAAATAGACACTCATCTATAATTCATATGATCGCTTGTATATAATACAGGATTGTGGGAGGTGACAGCTCAAGTAAGCTCCACCTGCACACGATCGTAGTGGATTTACTGTCCGGATTACAACAGTCATCCACAATCATGGCTCTTGTATGGACTGTGCCACAAATGTGGACAAAAATAGGACATGCTTCATATTTTGCAGCACTTGCATCCTTATTTCCCCAGTACTAGTTAATATAATATTCCTATTTATGCTCCTCCACTTTATTCTCGCCATCTGGTGGAATATGTGCATTATTTGGAGGTGTTGGGCAGCACGGTGGCTCAGTGGGCAGCAGGTGGCTCAGTGGTTAGCACTGCAGCCTTGCAGCACTGGAGTCCTAGGTTCAAATCCTGCCAAGGAGTTTGTATGTCCTCCCCGTACTTGCGTGGGTTTCCTCCAGGTACTCCGGTTTCCTCCCACACACCAAAGACATACTGATAGGGAATATAGAATGTGCGCCCTATATGGGACAGTGACTGTCAATATCTGTAAAGCGCTGCGGAATATGATGGCGCTATATAAGTAAGCATAATAAATAAATAACAAATAATGGGTGTGATACTGCAGACTAAACTGTCTCATCCTTTGGTGCATAATTCTGCTCCCATGACATTACCTATCTGCAGGGAAGCGTGCGCCTCTTACATTCAACAAATACCAGAAAATACCATCATAAAAAGCACATTATATTTGAGAAAACAAAAAAAATTACCAGTTATGCCAGAAAAGTTAATGGCAGTTTGACAGAACAACAAAGAAAACCATGTCCTTAAACCTTAGATTTGCATAGACCACCGGCAGTGAGACGCTCGGGATGATTCTTAGTAAACATCAGGGACATTTTACCTGCTTATATTTATAGGCTGAAATCCAGCAACATTCTAGGACGGTTCTTTGGATATAATTTACCTTATATCATGCTCTTATGCATAATGTGCTCGCTGCTGTTAGCCTAATATTAGTTTTTATTGCTAAAGTCATGTTTATATTTGCATTCGATTTCACAAAATAATGTAAAAAGTGTTTAATCATTTGCGAATCATTCAGTAAAAAATCCCCAGCAAATTTCAGCTCAATAAAAATGATAACTGCAGCCCATAAAACTCATATTTCCTTTCCAAATAAATGTATACTGCTCAAAGGAACATGCAAGAGGATAAATGATTGATCTTTGGAGAGCCATTTGATATTTTGTATCAGAGTATATGGATAAATGATAAATGGAATAATAAAGAATGCCTTAAAAGCCTTTATTACCTGAGATACTTAGAGGACCTGTCACCAAGCACATGATTTCATTCCTCCCATGCCCCAGAACAATTTGCCATTTTTATTTTTTATATCTGTCTACCTGTTAAACAGATATGACCCCTGGACAATCATATGTAAATTAGACCTTGTACACCAAGTCGACCGGAACCTTTTGTTTTTCTCATAGAGAATACCACCCACTTGAACAATAAGAGATAATTTATGTAACAATTAGGGTTGAGCGATCGTGTTCGGAAAAGATCGGATTCCAAGAAAATTTCACGATCGCGATCGGAATTCCGAGCATGATCTATTTAGGTGGGATCGAGATCGAGGATTATTTCCCCACTATTTCCCCTTAGCCTTCACACTGAGTATATAGTGTATACTCAGTGTGAAGGCTCCACTGTGGTTCCATAGGAATGAATGGAAGCAGCCGGCACACAGCCTTAACCCCCTGCGCGCCGGCTGCCTCCATTCATTCTAAAGGGAGACTAAACTAACATGTCTCGTAGCTACTTACCTCCAGAGATGGCTGCTCCTCTGCTCCGGTGTTCTTCTCGCTGCCACTCCACGCTGCAGTCTTCTTTGCCTCACTGCTCCGCCTCCCAGGTTAGTGTTTAAAGAGCTAGGAAGGCGGGGCTTGTGGCCTAGGAGAGTGTGGGTGGGTACAGGGCGGGAAGACGTGACGTCTCCCCTCCCAGTACCCGCCCACAAGCTTGTAACCCGCTCACACTCTCCTAACATGGGAGGCAGGGAGCAGCGAGGCAAAGAAGACTGCAGCGTGGAGTGGCAGCGAGAAGAACACTGGAACAGCGGAGCAGCCATTTCTGGAGGTAAGTGGACTCCAGGGGGGATTAAGTAGCCAGAGGATTAAAAAAAAATCCTCTGGCTACTTAGTGATTCACTACACAGCCTGGATTCTAACAATTAAAGCGTTCAATTGTTAGATTCCATGCTGTATAGTGAATAGGATTGCTTTTAAAATCCGATCTCCGATTAATAAAAAAATCCCATTGACTTGCATTGGGATCGGAATTGGGATCGAGATTGGGTTCGAATGAAAAATGATCGGAAATCGGATTTTAAAATTGATCCTGAAAAGTCAAGATTGGCTCAACCCTAGTAACAATCTTCCAAGGGACAAATCTTTGGCATGGGTGGACAAATTTTACCAAATTGATCAGGGGTGCAGCAAGAATGAAATGATCAGATTTATTATTTTGTTCCTGATAACAGGTCCTCTATTCTATGAGGTGACCTCAGGCTTCCGTAACATGGTGCAGCTTTGGTTAATTCAATTCAACTAACATGAACCTAACCAGAGACAAGTTACATATGAAGCTGTTGAAGATGTTGTGTGATCTGAGTTATGCAGCATTTGCAACATATGAGTCACACTCAAATAGAAATGAATGGGAAAAGGTGAACAATAGTAGCTTTGGTACTGGTTAATTTTTCATGTTAAAGGGGACCCTTCACCCCCTCCAACAATTCTTGTTCTTAGAATCTGTTAACCACCACTCCACTGACTCCAGCACATTTGGAATTTTTGTCTAGCCCTGACCATTCCATGACCACAAGCACACTTAGTTTTGATGCCTGATATTTAAGCCCCGTGATGTCAGAAGGGCAGTGTCGGGCAGGGTGTGTGACTCGGAGCTCCAATCAGTGTCAGAGCTCAGAATCACAGCCCATCTCTGCCCCTGCCGGACACCACCCTCCTGACAGTACAGAGTCAGAATAGTATATCAGACACCAAACTAACAACAAACTAAACCAAACTAACAGCATTGATTGCTTGGGAACAGTGAGGTCTAGAAAAAAATGTAATCTGTTTTGGAATCAATGGAGGGGCACCTATTGGAGTCGGGAAGAAATTTTTTCCCCTAAAATGGGCCAATTGGCATAAGCCTCATGGATTTTTTTTATTTTTTTTTGGCCTTCCCCTGGATCAACACTGTAGGGGACTGTAGGGTTATAGGTAGGACTTGATGGACTGATGTCTTCATCCAACCTCATCTACTATGTAACTATATTGATTGATGCAAGCAGCTCGACTTGTTGTAGGTGCTAAAGGGTCCACTTTAATCCAACATACAGTCCTATGAAAAAGTTTGGGCACCCCTATTAATCTTAATCATTTTTAGTTCTAAATATTTTGGTGTTTGCAGCAGCCATTTCAGTTTTATATATCTAATAACTGATGGACACAGTAATATTTCAGGATTGAAATGAGGTTTATTGTACTAACAGAAAATGTGCAATATGCATTAAACCAAAATTTGACCGGTGCAAAAGTATGGGCACCTCAACAGAAAAGTGACATTAATATCTAGTAGATCCTCCTTTTGCAAAGATAACAGCCTCTAGTCGCTTCCTGTAGCTTTTAATCAGTTCCTGGATCCTGGATGAAGGGATTTTGGACCATTCCTCTTTACAAAACAATTCAAGTTCAGTTAAGTTTGATGGTCGCCGAGCATGGACAGCCCGCATCAAATCATCCCACAGATGTTCAATGATATTCAGGTCTGGGGACTGGGATGGCCATTCCAGAACATTGTAATTGTTCCTCTGCATGAATGCCTGAGTCGATTTGGAGCGGTGTTTTGGATCATTGTCTTGCTGAAATATCTATCCCCGGCGTAACTTCAACTTCGTCACTGATTCTTGAACATTATTCTCAAGAATCTGCTGATACTGAGTGGAATCCATGCGGCCCTCAACTTTAACAAGATTCCCGGTGCCGGCATTGGCCACACAGCCCCAAAGCATGATGGAACTTCCACCAAATTTTACAGTGGGTAGCAAGTGTTTTTCTTGGAATGCGTTTTTTTTTGGACGCCATGCATAACGCCTTTTTGTATGACCAAACAACTCAATCTTTGTTTCATCAGTCCACAGGCTTGTCCAAATGTGTTTTTGCATACCTCAGGCGACTCTGTTTGTGGTGTGCTTGCAGAAACGGCTTCTTTCTCATCACTCTCCCATACAGCTTCTCCTAGTGCAAAGTGTGCTGTATTGTTGACCGATGCACAGTGACACCATCTGCAGCAAGATGATGCTGCAGCTCTTTGGAGGTGGTCTGTGGATTGTCCTTGACTGTTCTCACTATTCTTCTTCTCTGCCTTTCTGATATTTTTCTTGGCCTGCCACTTCTGGGCTTAACAAGAACTGTCCCTGTGGTCTTCCATTTCCTTACTATGTTCCTCACAGTTGAAACTGACAGGTTAAATCTCTGAGACAACTTTTTGTATTCTGCCCATGTACAACTATGTTGAACAATCTTTGTTTTCAGATCATTTGAGAGCAGGCTGCCCATGCTCGGTGACCATCAAACTTAACTGAACTTGAATTGTTTTGTAAAGAGGAATGGTCCAAAATCCCTTCATCCAGGATCCAGGAACTGATTAAAAGCTACAGGAAGCGACTAGAGGCTGTTATCTCTGCAAAAGGAGGATCTACTAAATATTAATGTCACTTTTCTTTTGAGGTGCCCATACTTTTGCACCGGTCAAATTTTGGTTTAATGCATATTGCACATTTTCTGTTAGTACAATAAACCTCATTTCAATCCTGAAATATTACTGTGTCCATCAGTTATTAGATATATCAAACTGAAATGGCTGCTGCAAACACCAAAATATTTAGAACTAAAAATGATTAAAATTAATAGGGGTGCCCAAACTTTTTCATAGGACTGTATATTTTATCAGGAAATTACTTTTATTTGTTATAAATTCATTCAGTGATTTTTATTTTACATAGAAAGACAAAAGGAAATGGCATTTACTACATCATTGTATTGGGGCGGTGGTTGAAATTTGTGACCCACCCCGCACACTCCCGAGCTTGGTTGTGATTGCTATCCTTTGCATAGAAGTTATGACATGCTTTATACAAGGCTAATACATCAAGAAGAGTGTTTAACCAGGCAGATTTATCTTTTTGAAGTCAGGATAATAAGTGACAAGCCCCTCAGCCTAGACGATGTAATGGCTGCAGTTTTCTTTTGTCACCTTTGTTAATGACAGGTAGTTATATTTAAGAGACAGCTGAACTGATATTTTATAACCCTAAGGGATAAAGATAACTCAGTGGCTTATATGTCCTATGTCTTTTTGATTTTAGGTAAAGGTTCTCTAAATTCTTCTCAGTTAATAGAGAAGCCCTAGCTGTGTATGCTACTACCGTCACTTTGTTATAGGAAACCTATCACATTGCTCATGCAGTCTGATCTGGACAGACGCTTAACAGATTGTTCATTGGTTTTGTAGTGAAAAATTCATGTTATTTTGATTCCTGCTCATTCTGGGCTTAGGAGTCCAATTGGCAGTCTTAGCAGTGTGCATACAGAGATGGCTGTCAGTCACAGAGTAGGATTACTCACTGGAATTCTAAGGTCAGAATAAGTAGGAATTCAAATGAATGAATTACAAGTCATACTGAATCTTTTCCTACAAAACAATACATGTATCTATTAGATTACTCCTGCTCTAGAGCAATGTCTGCACATCAAATTGCATGTTCAAGGTGACAGGTTCCTGCAGAGATGTTTTGCTGCAATTATAATGCTTTCAGATGTAGATTGAGCTACATGGAAAAATATTCTGCTTCTTTGTAATAAACAGATGAAAATATATTTTGAAAACACTGAGGTCCTCGCCTTTGGCTTCTTTCAGCCAAAGTCTTTGGTCTTATTTACATCAACCTGTGAAATAAATGTATCCGACTGGGCTGGTCAGGCATCATGAGAAAAACATTAAAAAAATATATAATAATAACAAATAATAATAATAATAATAATAATAATAATAATAATAATAATAATTATTATTATTATTATTATTATTATTACATAAATAATAGATTTACATCTCAAGATGTATTTTAAAAAAACTGTCCTTAGAAGACCTTTTAATTAGTTAACTGCAACCTCAAATACACAAACAACAGATTCCACCATTTTATTATTTATTATACAAAAGTAACACAAAATGGAAAAGCTATATGAGACATAATAAGTACACCCCATGAATCAATAACATGTAGAACCTTTAGCAACAATAACTCAAAATAACGGTTTTCTGTATTACTTTATCAGTCTCTCACATCATCTTCTTTACAATGTTGCTTAAAGGGGTATTCCAGTAACCCTTGTTCACCAACCTGCAGGCTGTGTGCTCTCTTCACTTCCTGGTTTTCTCGGCACATTGGTGGGCGGGGTTTCACTTGCTCTGCTATCTGCTATGTTTGCAGTCAGTAATGAGGGATTGGTTGTAAATGCATTACCACAGTATGAAGCTGATGTAGCAGAGCTGGATTTGAGTCAGCTTGCATTACATACAGAGGTAACGGACTCCTTATCTCAGCCCTTATCAGCCAAATTCAATTAAACCAGAATCAGAAATCCCGGAGCTCTCACCTCCCCCCTCCCCTATCTGAGGAGCTCTGTTACTGGTCAGACATAAACAGCTCAGAGCTTCTGCCGAACACTCAGCCCCTCCCATCCCCCTGAGAGCAGGCAGCTACTTCACTTGGGAACTGAGCAGATAAGCCCAGTGGCCATAGAAACGAAGTGTAAACAATGAAGTGAATAAATTAAGATAGCGACCAAACAAAGCAGTTTTGATAAAGCAATGTATTTATGAAAAGTCTTAAATGCACATAAACTAGCAGTATAGATAGGATGCTTTTCATGGGACAACTCCTTAAAGTTCAGAGGTTTGTGGATATTCATTTATACAAAAGTTTCTTAAACCCCACACACATAGCAGATAAACATGTAATGGATGTTTTCTTAATGCCTGTTACATGTCAATGAAGACATACATATCTGTTTTTTAGCGTATCATTTTAACAGACCATTAAGAAATAGGACGTCAATGGTTTAATTTTTTTTGTCCAATAAAATGGATTTGCATCAGTGAGATGCCATTAAAAACTAGTCAGTTGGGACAAAAAAAAACTAGACCAAAGTTCATCTATTTTTTAACTGACATCTAGAGACGGATGACAAACTGATACAAAATGGACATTAAAACAGGAAAAAAAGGAAAGACTTGGCACACTGATAGAAAAAGGACCCCTACCCGCCGGAGGAATTTCCATTTATAACACTCTGCCTTCTAAACCTTTCAAAATAACTGTTAGGGTGCATTCACACAATGTAAAGTGCAGCGTGATCTGGCACGTATACGGCGTGTCAGAGTTTGCGCAACGTAAAAGCTCCCATTGATTTCAATGGGAGTTAGGATCGTATACGCCGCATTATTTTGCGGACGTGATTTTGCAGGCTTTGTTTTTACAGAGTCAACTCTGCTGCCGAAATGACATGTCACCTATATTCTATGTATGTTTCGTTATGATTCTGGGAATACCAAATTTATATAGTTTTATTTACATCTTAACAAAAACCTCAAACTTTGCAAAATATTTTTTTCTAAAATTGGCCATATTCTGACACTTGTGACTTTTTTATATTTCATTGTACAGGGATGCACAGGATGTCTCTTTTTTTTTGCAGGGTCAGGTTTACTTTGTAGTTATGCCATTTTGGGGACTGTCTATTGCTTTGATCAGTTTTCATTCAAATTTTTATTAGAGGTAAAACAGTCAAAAATGGCAGTTTAGCACTATTGATTTTTTTTCACCGTACAGGAAAAATATTTTTATAAGTTTGTAGACCTGGTGTTTTCCTAATGTGTATGTGCTTTACAGTGATTTGTAACTTTAATATGTATTCTAGGAAAATGGGGGTGATTTAAACTTTTAGTTCTTTTGGTTTTGTTATTTTTTTTCAATTTCTTAAGAATATAATTGCATTAGACCCTTAGGAGTTTTGAACCCCAGGGGTTCTTATCACTAATGCAATGCATTGCAATGCTAGTGCATTGCAATGTATCAGTATTTGTATGACAGGCTACATAAAGCATCCTTCCATACAAATGTATGGAAGAAAAGCTTGGGAGCCTTCAAATGGGCAAACCTATGGATTTACAGCAAAACACAACTCCATATCCATACCTCGGATCCCCTTCAAAAAAACGCGCGGTTTTCGCCTGCAGTTTCTATAGCACATATAGGAAAAAAAACCCTAGCGAAAACCGCTAGCGAAAACCGCATCAAAAACCTCGTCAAAAACCGCGTGGAATGCAAAAAACAGCGTCAAAAAAACTCCTCGAGGTTTTTTACCTCGCACAAATAAGCTAGGCGGTTTTCACGTGTGAACTGACCCTAAGTCGGAAACTGAGGAGCTAAGTAGGAAAAAAAAACACTACTTAACCAAATGCTGGCGGACATAGGTGTGGCATTGTTTAAATTGCCAGCTACCTATACGCTGTAGGTCTCAAGACTAAAACTACAACCAGCCACCTCAGTAGCCTTGCCAGTGCGGAAAGAATGCAATGCTTAGAAAGTGACGTTTAACCCTGGCACCCACAAGCAATTAGAGGAAAGGGCCGTAAATTGTCACCTAGACAAAAATGACCCATCCTCATGACACTATAGAGGCCCATTGTCTTGCTGAGGCAGCAAAGGAGAAAAATTCAACATGTCATACCAACAACGACCATCAATCATACACACTTCCCAGACCCCACTTGATCTGTCTTGGAACGGCAACAATATCGCCCACAAACCAATCTTCACCCTGATAGATACTGTAGAGTAAAACTAGTTCTCCTACCCAAAGAGCCAGATGAAAAAGTACTGATTCAAAGTGGGAGTGAAATACCTTTACTAGTAGTTGCCCAAGCCGCTCCAGCAACAAAATTGTCACCGGATGGCGCATACCCAATAAAGGTCACCCCCTTAGAAAACCTTTTAATGTCCTTTGGACCAAATGTGCATAATTCAACAAGTGAAGATAAGCTTGCCCAGTAAAAACTGAAGATCCCACAGAGGAACCTTCCACACATGCAGATCCCCTCAAACGTACTCCAGCAGGTCAGACAACAATTCACCCGAAAGCAAAACTCCATGGCAACAGAATCCCAAGAAACTCAAACAAGTACACAGGCCAACCATCTTCTCCGGGGAAAAAGTATGTATATAGTTACAAATGTTTAGCAACACCAAAATACTAAATATAAATGCACTGGAGACACGTAAAATAAGAACTAGAAACCTGTAACCTCCATAAATATTAATAATACATACACCAATGTTAAAAAATACATAGTAGTATTCATTTATAAAAAGGAACTAAATTGTCACAAGTTAAAAGCAGAGGAGAAGGTTGCAACTACATACACAATCAGATTAACTACCAATTTCTCTAGCTTCAAAGGAATCCTGGGGACACATCTTTACAGACATCACTATCAAATTTAATAATCTAAACCCTTCCGCAGATAGAATCCCTAAAACGAACTCTCCACTGTTCATACTCCTGCATTAGGCCACAGGATACAATGCCTTATCGATATTTCCAGACATCATATGCACGTTAAAGGACACTGACTGGTGACAGCTCACACATTGTAATTTATATGAATGATGAAAATAACCTTTATCACAAAAATGGCAGGACCACTGTACAGTCCCTGACAAAAGTTCTGTCGCTTCTCCATGTTGTGGAATCAAAAGCTTATAACCTGACTTTAAATTCATCTATTGGTTTAAGAAATGACTCATATGAAGGCTGAAATCTTCCCAAATGTGTTTTTTACTAAGAAAATTAATTGGCTTCAATGGCGAAATATTGATCATTTAATGAACACAGAAAGGTCAGATTTTGGCAAGACAAAAGTTTTGTCGCCTTGTCATGTGATGCCCCCAATCCTAGTGTACAGCCTTGCCGGTGCTCACTAATTGATCGGTTAATTAGTGGGTGTGTATAAGAAGAACTCCAGCACCCCAAACCTTCACTTGAACTGCAACTTCACCTCTGACAACATGCTAAAAATCAACCAAAGTCTTGATTATCAAGAGGCTGAAGACCAGATCCACTGCAGAGGTGGCTGGCACCTTTAATGTGTGTCAGGGTCAAGTACGAAGAATTAAAAAAAAGATTTGAACAGACTGGAGATGTTCTTGACAAGCCCAGGTCCGGCAGATGCTGCAAGACATTTGCTCAGGAGGAGCGTTTGTAGGTTAGAAAATCAAAAGCCAACCCCTCTTCCACTGCAGCAGAGCTCCAACAGACCTGGTCACCTCAAATCCCTGTGTCAACTAGAACAGTTTGTAGGATTCTGCCTCAAAATGGCCTCCATGGTGGAATTAGTGCCCAGAAGCCAGCACTAACCAAAAGGCAATTAAAGGCCCACAGCCTGCTAAACGGATGGACAATGGAAAAGTGGCAGAAGGTGGAATTCTCAGATAAATCTTCAGTTGAATTACTCCACGGCCATTGCAAATACTGCAGGAGACCTACTGGAGCCCGTATGGATCCAAGATTCCACCACCAATCTTAACTGTTTTCTGGGTGTAAGATCATGGTTTAGAGTTACATTCAGTATGGGGGGTATGCTAAACATTTGCAAGGTGGAAGGCAATGTCAATAGCCTAAAATATCAAGAAGTATTAGCTTCCCTTTACATTCCCAATCATAAAAGGGGTCAAATTTTGCCACAGGATGGAGCTCCATCTCATACATCCATCTCTACATTAAAGTTCCTCAAGGCAAAGAAGATGAAGGTGCTCGAGCACTGGCCAGCCCAGTCACCAGACATGAACATCATTGAGCATGTTTGGGGTAGGATGAAAGTGGAAGCTTGGCAGACAACTCTGGGAGACATGTATGCAGGGTTTTTCTGTCCGCTTGAGAAGTCGGACATCTTCACTTGCGGACAGGGAAGGACGGGCACGGAGTGCAAAAGAACGCACCCGATGCCCATTGAAATAAATGACAGGTGTCACGGACACAGTTAGTGTCCGCTCCTAATGTCTGTGACAGATTTTGAGCGGACACTAGGAGCGGACACTACCTGTCGGACACCGACGGTAGTGTGAACGCCCCCTTAGACTGCATTCTTTGCTATTACTGATGACTTCATGAATAAATTGTCTGAATCATTGTTGAAATGCATGGATACCGTCCTTCAAGCTCATGGAAGTCACACAAAATATGAAATATGGCTCTAATAGCACCACAACTTCACCAATGTTAGGAAACATATCTTATTTGAACTGAATATTTGTATTCAGTTCATATTTGAACTGAATTACTGGTTTGATTTTCACATTACTTTATGTGGGTGACAAAACTTTTGTCTTGCCAAAATCTGACCTGTGTTCATTAAATGATCAATATTTCGCCATTGAAGCCAATTTATTTTCTTAACAAAAAAAACACATTTGGGAGGGTTTCAGCTTTCATATGAGTCATTTCTAAAACCAATGGATGAATTTAAAGTCAGGTTATAAGCTTTTGTTTCCACAGCATGGATAAGCGACAGAACTTTTGTCAGGGACTGTATAAGCAATGCTAGCTCGTATGCTGTCCCTGCTACCTCATATGTCACTTCCTCTACCTCATAGATTGTAAGCTTTTATGAGCAGGGCCTTTACGACCATTGTGTGAATTGCCTTACTACTCTGTAATGCCTCATTTTGGCTGTACTTAACCCCTTCCCGACATGCGCCGTAATAGTACGGCGCGTGTCGGGTCTGTAACTATGGCGACCGCCCGGGAGCCGGGCGGCCGTCATAGCCGCCGGGTGTCTACTGCTTTAAGCAGTAGACAACCGGCTGTAATGCCTCCGATCGGTCCCCTCCGGCGCTGCTGTCAAAGGCGCCGGAGGCGCCATTTTCCCGGCGGCGCATGGGCGCCGCCATTTTGGCACGGATCGCCGGCTCCTGGAGCATGCTCCAGGGCCGACCCCCCGTTGCCATGACAGCCGAGAGCCTTGTTAAAGGCTCCCAGCCGGTCTGCAAATTCTCTCTTTTGCAGGCTGGTGTATACAGCCTGCAAAAGAGATGATGCTTTTTTGCAATGCATTAGCATTGTAATGCATTGCATTAGTGATCAGACCCCCTGGGGTTCAACACCCCTAGGGGGTCTAATAAATGCAAAAAAAAAAAAAAAAAAAAAAGTAAAAAAAAATATAAAAAAATATAAAAAGTATTAAAAGTTCAAATCACCCCCCTTTCCCTAGAACACATATAAAAGTAGTTAAAAACTGTGAAACATATACATGTTAGGTATCCCCGCATCCGAAATCGCCCGCTCTACAAATCTATACAAATATTTTTCCTGTTCGGTAAACGCCGTAGCAGGAAAAATAGTCAAAAGTGCCAAACCGCCGTTTTTTCACTGTTTTAATTCTGATAAAAATTTGAATAAAAAGTGATCAAAGCAATAAAAAGTACACCCAGCCCTGCAAAAAAACACGCCCTATGCATCCCCGTACACCTATGTATAAAAAAGTTACGGCCGTCGGAATATGGCGACTTTTAGAAAAAAATTTTTTTAACACCGTTTTGGAATTTTTTTTAGGGGTCAAAATGTAAATAAAACCATATAAATTTGGTATCCCTGGAACCGTACCGAAACACAGAATATAGGGGACATGTCATTTTGGCTGCACAGTGAACGCCGTAAAACCAAAGCCCGTAAGAAAGTCGCAGAAATGCATTTTTTCTTCAAATCCACCCCATTCTGAATTTTTTTCCTGCTTCCCAGTACATTATATAGAATAATTAATGGTGGCATCATGAAGAAAAAATTGTCCCGCAAAAATTAAGACCTCATATGACTCTGGAAGCGGAGAAATAAAAAAGTTATGGGGTTTAGAAGGAGGGGAGTCAAAAACGAAAAACGAAAATCAAAAAATGCCATCGGCGGGAAGGGGTTAAACCCTACAAATTGTAAAGGGCTGCAGAATATGTTGCCACTATATCAATAAAATGTATTATTATATTATTTTTGCATTTAGCTGGAAAAGTTTTCAGTAATTCTGAAGTTTAGACTCAATTCATAATGTGTTGCTTTTTCACTTAGAATATTTTAGATAAATGTGTCAAGCATTCATGTATAATAGTAGTATCAATTTTATGCCACCAGCTGAATTTATAAAGAGTAGTATATTTTAGTCAAAGAACTGAAATGTAAAATGCATTTGAAAGTCAGATATTCATACCAAGTATCCATAAGACAGACAGGTACAAAGTGGAGATGATGATTTGGAGATTATTCACTAGGATGGGACACCCGTGGTTCCAGGGCCAGTAAAGCAAATTATTTACTAGTTTCTGTTCAATGATTTAGCTAGTTATTTTATCCTTTCAATGTTCTTAGTATTTACTTATCTATATTCTACTCTTCTAGGTGAGGTGGATCTCTACATACCTACAGCTTTTTATTGATATATTAGGGTGTATTAGTCAATTGAGTAACATAATAAATGTAAGAATCTCTGTAAGAAACAGACTACTTATTTTTGTCATTCTCCTTAAAGCTGTATGCAGATTCCCATGTCAGAATGGTGGTGTCTGTGAAAGGCCAAATGCATGTTCATGCCCTGAAGGTTGGATGGGAAGGCTTTGTGAAGAACGTAAGTATTGCTATCACTTATATGCTACTGTTGTAGTGGTTTACATTTTCAGAAAGCATGCAAACTTTATAGAAGTATATATAGTGATACTGCTTTCATTTAACCTATTGTTCTACAAAGATGTATATGTGCTTTGTGTGGTTGTAAAGTGTTATTACTATTTACCAGTGCAAAGCAGGGCACTGGTTTGGCTAGCTAAGGCTGAGTTCACACTAAGTTTTTTGGTCAGGATTTTGAGACTGTATTGGCCTCAAAATCCTGATCAAAAAGATGGCTCCCATTGAAATCAATGGGAGCCGGTCAGGTCTTTTTTCCAGAATGGACATGCTTGTTCTTCAGGACAATTAATCCGCCTGAAGACACAGCCTCCTCCAGACTAAACACATTCATTGGGGCTAACCCGCAGTGGATTGCGCGACTGGAAGCCGGTGCACTGCACCGGCATCAAGTCACAGCTACCCGGTTTTTGGTCTGGATACTAAGGCAGACTCCACCTCAGCTTCCGGACCAAAAAACCCCATGTGAACTCATGGCCTAAAAGGTCATTGATATACTGTAGGTTAGAAGGGGTACCATATCTCCTTAGAGAGCCTGCCTTTGCAGCCACCTTACAGTCGAGAGTCTGAAAGACCATACATGCTCTACAAGGAATTTTGTGAAAAGAATACTTAAATATGTTTTCCTTGATTGAAAAAGGAAAGAAAACTATGTCTGTAGGTTTGATAGGAAATTGGGCATTGATCTATAAGGACCTACCTTCAAAAAAGTGATTTAAGAGTGAGTTTTCCTTTTTTCCATCGTGGAAAATAATTTAAATATTCCTTTCTTTAAGGTTTCAATAACCCATATACCATCTAATAACCCAATATATGCAATATCAAAACAGAGCAAAGGCTTCACTTAGCTGTATCGACACAAATACAAAAATATCTACAATCTGGAATGCCGAGAAAAATGTTATTCTTTTTTATGTATAAGGTTGCTCCGAGGGATTCAGAAACTATGCATTACATGGCTGCTCATTTATTTAATTTAAAGCTAAACTATGGTGGAAATTTGTATTTGTTAGCCCGTTAGTACAGGACATAATGTTATCTGAAGAAGGCTGAGTTCACTCACCTGCCGCCATCTGCTTTTTATGCATCTTTTTTTCTGAGATCATGTAATTGGCTGACAATTCATACATCAGCTGGAAGTCCCTTCTTTTCCATGTCTTCAAGAAACTTACAATAGTATCTTCAGACTGCTGTGTGAAGCACCAGGTCAGTCTGCCAATCTCATGACATCAGACCTGTTCACTTGTGGTATAAGATATAGAAGGCCCAGGTGAGTAAAATCACTCTGTTTACACACTTCACTTTACATAACACATTGCCCTGTAGTAATGGGTTGAACAATAAAACATATCATGAGAGGGTAGCTTTAGTAATATATTTACACTGTATGTATATGCTATATGGTGAAACTTCTTTGAGATGACCACTTGTCACATCATAATGTGATATAGGAGGTGGCATTCTTCAATGAAGATAGCTACTACGCCATATTGCATGTATATGGTGGAACTAAAAAGCTATCACAGAAAATATAGTCTAGATAAGGGGGAGGTGTTTGAGAATGTAAGAAAACATACAATGTATCTAAGAACATATAGTGTCCTCATACTAATGCTCCTAAAAAAGTTGCAGCAATAATACACCCATACAAGTGCCATCCGAACTGCTATGTACATTCAAGAAGTGCATACATCCCACATTTCTAAAGGAGAAAGAGGGGTAACAACTTTATTTCCAGGCTATGAATACATATGTATAACACCTGTTTACACTATACAGTGCCATACCTAGGCCACATATTTTCAGGCACGGTCTACATAAAGCCAAACTGATGTTACAGTGACATATTTTACCCACATAGAATTACTGTAAGTGAAAGAATATGCCCACAGGGCCGTATTATGCCTACATTTACCAATCGGTATCCAACAGGGCTATACAGTGCCAGATAGACCCAAATGATGTATATTTATTGATATTATTTCCATATATTGGGGCACATATTGTTTATATGCATAGTGCATTATAATAACCATTTAGTGCCCCATAGACTCATCCTCATAGACTGACCTTTTTGCAATGTACTTCCAGTTTCTACAATCTTTACCAGCGTAGTATAATAAAATCCTTAGATTAGAATTCAACTGTTACAATTATCAAGTATTTTTGTAGGTCTAAAACCTTTTCCACTAGTTATTTCTAACTCCAAGCATGACAAATCAATACAAGTACAATTCCAAAGAAAACATTCAAATACCGTCAAATACCAAGTTAAAAAAAATCTAATAACAGCGGCTGACACATGTAGAGTTATTGAATATGATCAGCACACTAACATGTTTCTATTTTGAAATGGATGTGGGATAAGTCAATACAACATACTTCATTATTAAACTACAATCTGGACAAACATACATCACATATAATACTTGTAGTGTCAATAGCAAATTTCTTTGCTTTGTGGCGAGATGCTGAAGGACAGAGCGGCAAAGTATTTCAGGGCTATGAACTGCTCACTTGCATCATTTCTTAGCAATGATTTTTAAGCATGAAGTGACAGTCTGCAAAGGTTGCAGCAAACTATCTTAGAAGCAATTTTTCATCAGAAGAGAGCTACAAACTATTTGGAAACAGGCAAATCAATGACCCTGGTACAAATTCCAGATTTATTGCAAGGAAAAGCTTGTAAGTCAATAAAACACTTCTTCATGGGAGAAATGGAGAAACTGAACTTTACCTTTCTTCCAAGTGATTTTCTTTATTTTATTCTAAATGGGATGTTCAAATAATAATAATAATAATAATAATAATAATAATAATAACAACAACAACAACAGACAAACTCATGAAAGACAAACCTTTGAGAGTTTCCAGACCACCACAATGGATGAGAGATACAGAAGGTTAAACCTATGGACACTGCAGAATTTCTTATTGGGTTAAAGCTCTGTGTCCTTGGCTGGGACAAAGGCCAACTATAAGATATCAAATAGCAGAGCTATTCTAAAATAACAATAATAATATAAATTCATATTTTGAAAAGATGGTTATTTTGTCCATCACACTACTAAACGTATGATCTTGAAATATGGATATAGTCCCGATAAAGCTCACTCACCATATACAGTCCTATGAAAAAGTTTGGGCACCCCTATTAATCTTAATCATTTTTTGTTCTAAATATTTTGGTGTTTGCAACAGCCATTTCAGTTTGATATATCTAATAACTGATGGACACAGTAATATTTCAGGATTGAAATGAGGTTTATTGTACTAACAGAAAATGTGCAATATGCATTAAACCAAAATTTGACCGGTGCAAAAGTATGGGCACCTCAACAGAAAAGTGACATTAATATTTAGTAGATCCTCCTTTTGCAAAGATAACAGCCTCTAGTCGCTTCCTGTAGCTTTTAATCAGTTCCTGGATCCTGGATTAAGGTATTTTGGACCATTCCTCTTTACAAAACAATTCAAGTTCAGTTAAGTTTGATGGTGGCCGACCATGGACAGCCCGCTTCAGATCATCCCACAGATGTTCAATGATATTCAGGTCTGGGGACTGGGATGGCCATTCCAGAACATTGTAATTGTTCCTCTGCATGAATTCCTGAGTCGATTTGGAGCGGTGTTTTGGATCATTGTCTTGCTGAAATATCCATCCCCGGTGTAACTTCAACTTCGTCACTGATTCTTGAACATTATTCTGAAGAATCTGCTGATACTGAGTGGAATCATTGCGACCCTCAACTTTAACAAGATTCCCGGTGCTGGCATTGGCCACACAGCCCCAAAGCATGATGGAACCTCCACCAAATTTTACAGTGGGTAGCATGTGTTTTTCTTGTAATGCTGTTTTTTTTGGACGCCATGCATAATGCCTTTTTGTATGACCAAACAACTCAATCTTTGTTTCATCAGTCCACAGGAACTTCTTCCAAAATGAAGCTGGCTTGTCCAAATGTGCTTCTGCATACCTCAGGAGACTCTGTTTGTGGCGTGCTTGCAGAAACGGCTTCTTTCTCATCACTCTCCCATACAGCTTCTCGTTGTGCAAAGTGCGCTGTATTTTTGACCGATGCACAGTGACACCATCTGCAGCAAGATGATGCTGCAGCTCTTTGGAGGTGGTCTGTGGATTGTCCTTGACTGTTCTCACCATTCTTCTTCTCTGCCTTTCTGATATTTTTCTTGGCCTGCCACTTCTGGGCTTAACAAGAACTGTCCCTGTGGTCTTCCATTTCCTTACTATGTTCCTCACAGTGGAAACTGACAGGTTAAATCTCTGAGACAACTTTTTGTATCCTTCCCCTGAACAACTATGTTGGACAATCTTTGTTTTCAGATCATTTGAGAGTTGTTTTGAGTAGCCCATGATGCCACTCTTCAGAGGAGATTCAAATAGGAGAACAACTTGCAATTGGCCACCTTAAATACCTTTTCTCATGATTGGATACACCTGGCTATGAAATTCAAAGCTCAGTGAGGTTACAAAACCAATTTTGTGCTTCAGTAAGTCAGTAAAAAGTAGTTAGGAGTATTCAAATCAATAAAATGATAAGGGTGCCCATACTTTTGCACCAGTCAAATTTTGGTTTAATGCATATTGCACATTTTCTGTTAGTACAATAAACCTCATTTCAATCCTGAAATATTACTGTGTCCATCAGTTATTAGATATATCAAACTGAAATGGCTGCTGCAAACACCAAAATATTTAGAACTAAAAATGATTAAGATTAATAGGGGTGCCCAAACTTTTTCATAGGACTGTATTGCCTCCTCTTCATTTTGTAATAAGGTAATAGTCTTGCCTGCCTATAATATGTGACTGATGAGACAGGACCCTTGAGATTCACATTTCTTATAGCAGTGTCACTATGGTCATTATTCATACATGTTGTTGCCCCATCTCTGGAAACATTAAGAACAGACTAGAAGGTGTAACTGTTAGAGTTGAACGATCGGGATCGGAAAAGATCGGATTCCGATCCGCGATCAAGTAAATTTCACGATCGCGATCAGAATTTCGATCCCGATCTTTTTATGCCAAGAGTGTGTAAAGCAGTAATCAAAGCAAAAGGTGGCTACTTTGAAGAACCTAGAATATAAGACATATTTTCAGTTCACACTTTTTAAAGTATATAATTCCACATGTGTTAATTCATAGTTTTGATGCCTTCAGTGTGAACCTACAATTGTCATAGTCATGAAAATACAGAAAACTCTTTGAATGAGAAGGTGTGTCCAAACTTTTGGTCTGTATTGTATATTCACACATTCTTTCCACATTTCAACATGCAGAATTCCACCTTTTGGCATGTTAAACTTAGATAACATATTATTATTTGATTGCATCAGCATTGTGACTTTAACAAACTCTATAGCTGGAATTCCTCTATTCTTAGGATCAGCCCCACACAGTCCAGACAAATTCTCCATGATTTGCCTCCTATACAGTTCTCTGTCTTAGAACCTATTTGAAATAGGGCACACAGCCATTTCTCTGGGAGCACATTGCCTAACCAAGGACAGCTTCTTATTCTGGAACCTCAAAGGATATCTCTTGAGCGTACATGTGCTTAACCAAGTACAACTCTTATCCTTGAACCTCAAAAGATAACTTTTTGGTGCACACACACTTAACCAAATACAAGTGAATCATACCATATCATAACATCTATGCTGATTCTTAATTACTTTCCACAAGATTCAGCATATAAATAAACTAATTGCGATGCATGCCAAAAACACAACACAATATCCATAAATTGGTCATTCTTCAAAAATGGATACTTCATAAACAGGGTTCTTAAGGATAGGAAAAGCAGAAAGTGAAAGTTTTAAGAGAAAAGGCTTCTTACCTTGCATCTGCATTTACCATTTTCCAAAACATTTCCTTTTCCCCCCTTCCCTCCTGTCTGTTTGGGTGGATGACCTCCAGCCCCACATTATGTGCTTCAATTTCTGTGAGAGCAATTGGCTCAAAGGATCACCATATTGAAGTGTAAATTTGTATAACTGATTTATGATTCAGCTTAGAGAATCAAGACACACTGCTAGTGGATTCTGTGTTAATCAATGAAAAAGAAAGAAATTTTTTGAGAGAAGTCCTCAGTAGTTGATACCTTTTTTAATGGCTAACTCAAAAAGTTTTTTGATGACATATCAAGCTTTCGAGACTCTATAGAGGTCTCTTCATCAGGTCTCTAACCTCCCCTTCATCTCTAAACTTTTGGAACACCTGGTTTATTCTCGGTTAATTCGTTATCTCTCTGCTAACTCTCTGCTTGACCCCTTACAATCTGGTTTCTGTGCTCTGCACTCTACTGAAACAGCTCTCACAAAAGTCTCTAATGATCTACTAAAGGCTAAATCCAATGGTGACTTCTCTCTTTTTATTCTTCTGGACCTCTCTGCAGCTTTTGACACTGTTGACCATCTACTTCTCCTCACTATGCTCCGCTCAGTCGGCCTCAATGACACTGCGCTCTCCTGGTTCTCCTCTTATCTCTCAGACCGCACTTTCAGTGTATCATTCGTGGGCTCTGTTTCCTCCCCTCTTTCCCTTGCTGTTGGGGTTCCTCAGGGCTCGGTCCTCGGCCCCCTGCTCTTTTCTCTCTACACAGCCCCCATTGGACAAATCATCGCCAGATTTGGCTTCCGGTACCATCTTTATGCTGATGACACCCAATTATACACATCTTCCCGTGACATCACCCCTGCACTCATACAGAACACCAGTGACTGTCTCTCTGCTGTCTCTAATATCATGTCCTAGCTCTATCTGAAACTAAATCTCTCTAAGACTGAACTACTACTGTTTCCACCATCTAACAGATCTGTCCCTGATATATCCATTGCAGTCTCAGGCCTTACTATAACTCCTAGGCAGCATGCCCACTGCCTCGGGGTCATATTTGACGCAGACCTTTCCTTCACCCCTCATATTGAATCACTCGCACGTTCATGTCACCTCCACCTCAAAAACATCTCCAGAATACGCCCTTTCCTTACCAGAGATACACTAAAGACACTTACTGTCTCTCTGATTCATTCTCGCCTTGACTACTGTAAGTCCTTACTAATCGGTCTTCCCCTCACTAAACTCTCCCCTCTACAATCTATTCTGAATGCAGCGGCCAGGCTCATCTATCAGGCTAGACGCTACAGCGATGCCTCTGGTCTGTGCCAGTCACTACACTGGCTGCCTATTCATTATAGAATAAAATATAAAGTTATTACTCTCATCCACAAGAAGGTTAAAGGGTTGCAACACTCAGGAAGGGCCAGGGCTGGTATCACGGTAATATATCCGATGTGGCCGGATTTCAAGGGGGTCCCTGGGTCCCGAATGTGCACCAAATCTCCCTTTTTGAATGTCCCCGATTACCCACCCCCACTCTGATATCCGACAATTACAACAGACAACCAGGCTTTGGGGGTAATCGTTGCTCTTTTTACTAGCAGGACGAGTTGATACAAATATACAGATGATGGAGGAATTCTTCACATACAATACAGCGATCTTTATAGACAGAGTCCACTTAATCAGGTGATGGAGCTTTGAGCAAGAATACCTTGGACTTGGTTAACTCGTAGTAGCTTGGGAAGTTAAACTTGTATATACTTGTAGGGATGGCCTGTATCCAGGGGGTTAGACCTCAACAAAACTGGGTACACGTATATAGAAGAGGAGATACAATTCGGCAGCGGGAGACCCTCAATTTCTGCCAGACTAGCTATGGGCTCCTTTAAATATAGATTTGTCCCAAAGACTTACTTGCATAGCGAAATACGTGTGGAGTTCCCAGATGTATGGATAACAGGACGGCCTACTCGTAGAGAAGTGGAGCTTCAGAGGAAAACACTCCCTGAGGAACATCTTGGAGGCAGAGGAAAAGACATCTCTGCTTGGAGATTCAGAAGAAAGTATTCTCTGAGAAGAAGCTTGGGTACAGAGGAAAAGACGTCTCTGTTACAATTTCCCGGAGACTTAGCTGCCATTTTTGCAGCTTCCCATGTGCTCAGCTCAACACCGAAAGACCAAAGACAAAAAGTTCCCAACCCCCTCTAGAGAGGGTGGTCACTCAACTCTCCCTCCAGGCCAGTCAAGGGAGCCTGATTGGTCCTGGAGGTCAGCTAATCATAATGGACACTCCCTTTACAGTAACAACTCAAATTACAATGGCAAAGTATAGGCAGGTGCAGTTCACAAAAACATCCACAAGATGGCGCATTAATAGACCCCCTGTGTGCTGGCTCTGGAAGAATAGAAATATATAGAAGGAATGAAGGGGGGGGGGAAATATTTATCTTATATGAAAATGTCCATGCTATCTCGGTCTGCAAGGATTAGTAGAGCGAATTGGACTAGCAGTACCGGGACATTACATACACCCCCACTAAGAAAAGAGCCGTCCTCGGCGACTAACTAGCGCGGAGGAACCTAGAGAGATGGGATGCGCACAGGTAGTAGGGCTGGATACCTGAGAAACAATAAACAGAATAATGGCAAACAACAATGTGACATGACTTATGTACAAGAACGATACCCCGTGATTATATGCAAAACCAAAACATAATAAACAGTGGAAACATAATGCCAATAGGTGGGTAGAGTCTCTTTCAGCAATAGGGCATTGTCCATGGAAAGGCTCAGGGTAGGCACTATGTGGCAAAATACAGTCCTCAGTAGTCCATAGGCTGTAGAGAAATATGTAATGCAAAACAAGAACATAACAAAATGCTTGGGATTACCCAGGTACGGAGGCTTAAACGGTTGCTAACTAACTAATTAATAAGAACATAGGTATATGAAAGAGGCAAAGTATATATACATGAAAGGATATGGTTGCTCAGTCTCTATAGCGAGCTGGGGGAGTTCCCTTGGTACTTCGCTCTGATCGCCTCAGCACTTGGTCTTCTACTTGCGTAGGAACACTGGAAACTGGAACTCCATCTTGTGCTGGTTCAGGAGCAGCAATTGGAGCAGCAACACTGGAGTCCGGAATTTCATCTTGTGTTGGTTCAGGAGCAGCAATTGGAGCAGCAACACTGGAGTCCGGAATTTCATCTGGTGTTGATTCAGGAGCAGCAACACTGGAGTCCGGAATTTCATCTTGTGTTGGTTCAGGAGCAGCAATTGGAGCAGCAATCCTGATGAAGAGACCTCTATAGAGTCTTGAAAGCTTGATATGTCATCAAAAAACTTTTTGAGTTAGCCATTAAAAAAGGTATCAACTACTGAGGACTTCTCTCAAAAAATTTCTTTCATTTCATATCCACTGGCTAACACGGTACAAGGATATATATTTTTTCTTCAATGAAAAAGGTGAGTTTAAAACCATTGCATAGTTAGGAAAGTGTGACTAAACATTTTCATAAGCAAACTAAAGTAAACCAACTAAAAGTTGGTGTGAACAGACTGAATATTCTCAATATATGTCAGATTTGGTTATGTAGTTTATAGGAGTTCGTGGTAAAAAAAAAATGTGCAAAGATGATGAATGTGCACATGATGTATGCCAAATATGTGCATCGCTCACTAGACTTGATACGTAACAAGAAAAGTGGATGTGGGTTCCAGGAAGACTAAGTTACAAAAAAAGATTGAAAATGCTGCAGATTTTTGAAAAAATATATGCCTATTCTGTATAGTATGAAATTCACCAAATTCATTAAAATGAGTCTGTCAGAAGTAATAAAACTGCAGTTTACAAGAACATGGGGCTCCAAAGCTGAATAACAGTAGAATCATGTCTACAAGATAATGGGATTAGATTTTAACCAGTCTATTTTTTCCTCCAGCAATTTGCATCTTGCCGTGTCTAAATGGAGGTCGTTGCACAGCTCCATACAAGTGTGACTGCCTAAATGGGTGGACTGGATCTCGTTGTCATCTTGGTAAGTAATGGAGCCTTTCCTTCACTTTCAAATCTAGCGACAGTGAATAATAATATACTATGATTAATAACTTTAGGACTACTTCAGTAGGATGATGTTTACAGGGATTTTCTTGAGTCACCACCAACTACGTACCCAATAAAGCCACTACCACAACATCCTGTGGCAGTAAGTTCCAGAGTCTCACAGCTCCTATAGCCAAGCATCCCCATCTATGATGCTGGTGAAATGTTAATACCTCTAGTATGGGGGATATCCCTTTACAGGCCTAGGAGAAGATCATTAAAAAGATGTATTTATACATTGTGGTTGGATTTCCTATTGCCGTCTTTTTGTTCTTATGTGAATAACTAGGAACTATACAGTCACTTGTGGGTTGCTACTTGGAGCATTTGTTTCCTCCTGAAAAGTAAATATCAGATCACTTACTATCATCAGTTAGGTAAAGAGGTTATTCACCCATTAGTCATATTAAATATCACAGCCTATTCTGTAATTTGAAGAATAGTCCGTACTCCATTTGACAAGATTACGAAATTATTTTAACATACAGTATAGAAAGATTGACTACTTAAAGGCTTATTTTTCATCGACTTTACTTTAACGATAAGTTTTCTATCTTTTTACAGCTGTTTGCCAGTCTCCTTGCTTAAATGGAGGTAGATGTGTAAGACCAAACAGATGTTATTGCCCACCAAGCTGGACAGGACTTGACTGCTCTAGGTAAGTTCTGTTCTTATGCCGAACCATTCAGTGTAGGACAGTAATTATAGCTTGGTCTGGTTTGACCACTAACGCTAAAGCTTTGAAATGCCACAGAACATGCAATTCAAAATGCAGGCAAATGCTGAAACCAGCCTTCAGTGGGCATGGTCAGCAATTTGCCCTTCTACCCGCTCTCTGTTCTCTGTTGTTCCACAGTGCCATGCTCATGCACATCACACTGCTGCTACATCTAGTCCCACACTCCCTCTCAGCAATGTGAGACTTTAACAAGCGCACCTGCAAGCACTTCTCAGCCAATCACAAACAGCCCCAACCTATTTTAGTCTGCTATGTTCTCCTCTCAATGTCCGAGCAAAATTGGACTTTGTGCAGTAGATTGTGCAAGTGTTATATGACTACTCTGATGTTCGATTCTCAATGACTGGTCTATTTACTGACTACTTTTCTGTTCCTGATTCTGTTCTGATGCTTATCTTGAACTTGTAAACCTGAGCTGCCCACCCTCATCCTGTAGCTTGTTATACCAAATTTTTTCACACAGACTTATATCTTTAACCCCTACCCCACACGGGCATTTTTCAATTTTCTCTTTTGATTTCCCCCTTCCAAAGCCAATAACATTTTATTTTTCCACTCTCAGAGCCATATGAGGTCTTAATGTTTGTGGGACAAATTGTTCTTCATGATAGTACTATTAGTTACTCTGTACAATATACTCGGAAGCTGGAAAAAAATTCAGAATGGGGTGTATTTGAAGAAAAAGTGCATTTGTGGAATTTCCTACAGGCTTTGTTTTTACAGCGTTCACTGTGCAGCCAAAATGACATGTCACCTGTATTCTATGTTTCGATACGATTACGAGAATACTAAACATATGGTTTTATTTACATTTTAACCCCTTAACTAAAATCGAAAACTGTGACAAAGTTTTTTTTTCTTCTAAAAGTCACCATATTCCAACACCTGTAACTTTTTTATACGTCCATGTACGGGAATGCATAGGACATCTTTTTTTGCGAGGCCGGGTGTACTTTTCAATTATATCATTTTGGGAATTGCTATTGCTTTGATCACTTTTTATTCAAATTTTTTCAAAGGCAAAATAGTGAAAAAAATGGTGGTGTGGTTTTGTCTTTTTTACCCACTATGGCATTTACCGTATGGGAAACATATTTTTATAGATTTGTAGGCCGAGTATTTTCGGACACAGAGATACCTAATGTGTAGGTGTTTCACAGTATTTATATGTGTTGTAGGGAAAGGGGGGTGAGTTGAAGTTTTAATACTTTTTTTTTTTTTTTTTTGCATCTATTAGACCACTAAGGTCTAAAGTAGTCTGCAATAGAAAATACTGAATGACATGCCGGGAAGCCTTCACAAGGTTCCCGGCTGTCATAGAAATGCTCTGGGTGCCTGTGACCACGCGCCGCTGGTAAAATGGCACCTTGGTCAGCTTTGACAGAGACTCTAGAGGGGTTACTGCCTGCGATCGGTGCAGGCACTGACCACGGGCATTAGCACATAGTGTCTTCTGTAAAAAAAAAAAAAAAAAACAGCAGACACCGGGCAGCTATGGCGGCTGCTCGGGAGTCGGGCGGTCGCCATAGTTAAACACCCGGCATCCACCGTAATAGTACGGCGGATGTCGGGAAGGGGTTAAATCTGTTCAGCTTCTCCTGCTCTAAAACATACTGCTTGCAGCTTATACAGAATTTTCATGCTTACAGGTTCCCTTTAAAAGGGCATGATAAAATGTTATAGAATTCAATGTTCACATTAAAATATAATTTCTGTATCAATTCCATCAATTCCTTGTCTTGTTACTATACGATAACTGTACTGTCGCAAGTCCTATACTGGTATGTCACAGGACGAGACAGATTTTTATCTTCTGGCAGAAAACAATACAAGTCTCTGGAACGACTGCATGGGGAGAAATTCATGCAAAATGATATAATGAATAATCTTTTATTTGCTAAAACTGAGTTATTAAGAAAGATTATTTAGTTTGCAGTTTTAATACCATACAATTACTTAAAAGCACTTTGTGGAAGGCTATTATATCACAACCTGCCATTGACAATAATTTTAGCAAATCATCCCAACTAGAGATGAGCAAACAGTGAAATATTCGATATTCAATATTCGTTTCGAATAGCCACTCCATATTTGACTATTCGAACGAATATCGAACCCCATTATAGTCTATGGGAGAAAATGCTTTGTTTCAGTCCACCATCACACCCCAGGAAATGATGCCAACACCCTGGAATGCAACTGGGACAGCAGGGGAAGCATGTCTGGGGGCATCTAACATGCCCAAGTCACTGTATTATGTCGGGATCCCTGTCAGCTTGCAATATGCAGGAGCTGACTTTTTCCCCATAGGAATGCATTTACCGGCGTTGATTGGCCGAATGCCATACAGAGTACAGCATTCGACCAATCAACACTGGTTCTGTCAGAGGCTCGTCTGTGAAAAGGCGGAGTCTAATATCGGACCAGAATGGAGACTGCTGTGAACCAATCTTAGACTCCGCCTCCACCGGTAGAACCAGCGTTGATTGGCTGAATGCTATACTCTGAGATGAAGCAGAGCTGGCCGCGCGCTGAGCTCGACTACTCCGGAGATGAAGTCGAGCTGAGCTCACGGCCAGCACTGCCACATCGGAGATGAAGCAGAGCTGGCCATGCGCTGAGCTCGGCTACTCCAGAGATGCAGCTGAGCTGAGCGCATGGCCAGCACTGCTACATCGAAGATGCAGCAGAGCTGAGTGTGCAGCAGGGTTCAATGCACACTCAGCACTGCTACATCTCAGATGCAGCAGAGCTGAGTGTGCGTTGAACCCTGCTGCACACTCAGCTCTGCTGCATCTCTGTGTGTGCTGAGCTCTGCTGCTGTGTCAGCACTGCTACATCCGAGATCGGACCACAATGGAAACTGCTGTGTACCGATCTTAGACTCCGCCTCCTCCAGCAGAACCAGCGTTGATTGGCCGAATGCTGTCCTCTATATTGCATTCGGCCAATCAACGCTGGTCAATGCATTCCTATGGGAAAAAGCCAGCTCGTGCATATCGCAAGCTGACAGGGATCCCGACCAGATAGAGCCCCAAAGAGCTGGGTGAGTGACATTTTCCCCTAAATAAAGGTAATCCTTAGTTAACCCTGCCTGTTCATCTATCCCTGTCTCACAGTCACATAGTTCACAGTCTCAAATTAATTGAATGTTAAATCCACCATTCGTATAAATTGGAGGTCACCTGAATTAGCCAGCCAATTACTTTTTCCGATTTTTTTCGATGCCTCTGTTGTTGTAGTTCCTGTCCCACCGCCCCTGTACAGTTATTGGTGCAAAAAAAAGCACCAGGGAAGGTGGGAAGGGATAAGAATTTTTATTGTGTTTGCCTTGTGGTATTTGATTCCAATCGAATACTCCGAATGGCCTGATATTCGATTGAATATGTATTCGATCGAACAGTGTTCGCTCATCTCTAATCCCAACCTTAATCCTTTTATAGTTCTTCTGTAATAAATGCGGCATGAAGCTGTGAGGGGGTTAAGTACAGAAAGTCAGATTAGCTAATCTATTGACCTATGCAAATCCCATAACCATTGTGACAAATTTTATATGGTTTTGTCATTTCCAATTTTTATTCACAAAGTCCTTTAGATATAGGAAGGCAGAGATATATACACAAGATGAGCTATTCTTTCTATGTTCTTTCTTCGCGAATGCGATCCATGCTTCCTTTTGATGTGCCACATCTGCCGATTTAATCACATCCTAACTGTTTTCCCTTTTTTGTTTCTTTTAGAAAAAGAAAGAATGGTTTTTCTCCTTTTTAGTGGTAAATTGGATTTGTTGCACAAAAGAGAATCCATTTCATGCAGGATCTAATCTGAAGTGCATTTTAATTCAAATTTGGATGCTATAATGTGAGATATTTTCTTATGCTTGTGGATGTTTTTTTTAAAGTTCTTTTGTATTTTCATATGCAAATGTATATTAATAATATGCTGCTGAATACTGAATGTTAATTGGATAGGGAGATTGTATATACTTTCTCAACGTTTACTTAAATACTGTGTTTCAATGGGTTTCACCGCCTAAGGTAATTGTATGGGATATACTTGTGATGACAGATCATTAGCAGAAAAATAGAAAAAAAGCCGAGTTTGACAATGTTTATATAATTTTTTGTTACTTTGTGTTAATTGGAATTTAGGCTCAGCACAAAAATTGCTTTATTTTTGTTTATTGTTAAACTATGTCATGTTGTTGATGTGAATTACCCATAAAAGCAAAGCTTACAATACATTTTATAATAAAACGAAAGAACTTATATTGGTCTGTGTATTACTTTAACATAACTGATATATCTCTTAATAGATGAAATACATGAGCCTAATTAAGCGATGTCAATCACTTTGTGTTTATACACTGAATCTCCGCTTTAATAGAGATACCTGTCTAGTAACAAGGGGTAAGTGAACTGGTTCATAATGAACAGTGTTTGTTACACAGTTTGCCACCCACAATCCACTATTAGGGTCCATTCACACGGAGGAAAATGGTGCTGAATTTCAGCGCTGAAATTCAGCACCAAATTCAGCACCATTTTCCTCCATGTGAATGGACCCTTATACTCTCATCTCTTCAGACCCCAGAGTATAATAAGTGGAAACATGTAAACATAACAGGCAGTCTTATTCACCTCTTCTAGGCTCTGTTGCAGCATCCAATGCAGGTGATCATCCTCTATAAGCCTCTTCCAGCCTCCTGAATGACATCTGTGGCCCTGGGGGACTACTGATGCCTGTGATTGATCATCAGTGGTCACTTGGGACATGCCAGCATAATAATGACATCAATTCACCTCCTCCATTCTGAACTGTGGACATCTGACAGGATGGGTTCATTCTATTTGTGCCATTTTCTAAGACTTCCATCAGCATGGAGCAATGAAAGAAAATCTGCGTTCATCCAACCAGACAATATTTTTCTATTGCTCAGTGATCTTATTTTTCTAATCTTTTTCCCACTGTCGTTCTGCCTATGTTTTCCTTTGATAGCAGTGATACTCATAGTCGTCATCTGCTGTTATAACGAAAGATGAGTTGTGCATTTGGACACATGAGTTGGATCACCAGTTTTCTATTTGGCTGCAATTTGATTGCACCGCCTGTTTGTCTGAATTCTTCTTGACATTATTCTGTGAACCCTTTAGTTGAAGAGTTTTTAAAAACTAGCCCCAGATAATCACATTTCACTCTAAATTGCTCAGGTCTCTTGATTTTTCCATTATGATATGGATTTACACAGGGAATGATCAACGGAAAACTTACTTGATTTTATACTGCATTCTGGTATAATACATCTAATGTTCAAAGATGGAAGCTCTAATCGTGAAAGGGCAGGGATCTCAAATAAAGAGGAACGGAAAGGAAGAAATTAGAGAGGGGACCAATTTGTAAAAGAAGAAGATATTAAGAGCCTCCAACTTCTGATGGTTTATCTTAAATTTGGCTATCTGTTGGAAACTATGCAGTTCCCTTAGTAGAGCTGGAAAAGAAGGTTGGAAATCTTACAAGAAAAAGAATTGCTCGTCGGCATAGATGGCAAGCTTGAGGTCCTGGTTCCCCAACTGGAGAACCCCCATCTCTAGATTCACCTATATCATCCACCGTAAGGGCTCAAGCATTAAGACGAAGACCAGGGGAGATAGAGGGCAACCCTAGTGGGTCTTGTTACTGAATGGGAAAGAAGATGATGACCCCATTAATCAATACTGATGTCCAGGGTGAGGTATAGAAGGCAGCAATCCAAGACTGCATGGCTGGGCCCAAGCCAATATGCAACAGAATCGAAAATAGAAGGGGCCAACCTACGCTATCAAATGTCTTTTCCAGTATTGGTAGAGGAGAGTGGGAGGGATTTCGTCTGAGGATGATGGATGCCATTTATGACTTTCATAGTGTTGTCCCTGGAATCCTGCTACATAAAAACCCCACCTAATCCTAACATAATATTTATTACTATGATTCTGCAGTTTGTAGAAATATCCTATGTGTGGCCCTACTCTGTAACTTGACTCAAAGACAGTCTTCAAAAATGAAAGAGCTCCTTTAGGGATTTTGTTGAAATGATTTCATTAGGATAGTTTTTAGACACCATGTTGCATTTGCACAGTCCCAGAGGTACCACAATAGTAAAAAACTCCCAAAAGTGATCCCATTTTGGAAACTAGACCCTTTTAATGAATTGGGTGAGTATGTGTAATGTGATCATTTTGAACCCCCAGGCTTTTCACTGAACTTATTTGAATTTCGCTGTCAGTTTGAAAAATTATGTTTTCCCTTTCACCAGGGAATAAAGTAAACCATCTTGTTATAGAAATTCTCTCCAGTACAGTAATGCCCCATTTGTGCTCAAGAACCACAGAGGAGGGTTCACAAGCAAAAGAGAGTTTTGTCTTTTGGAGCTCTGATTTTATTGGAATGGTTTATCGGTACTATATCATATTTGTAGAGCCCTACAAAATACATAACGGTGGAAAGCCCCCCAAATGACCCCATTTTGGAAGATAGACTACTTAAGAAATTCATTTAGGGGTATAGTGAGCATTTTGACCCCACAGGCTGTTCTAAATGGTACTGCAAAGCAGATGATATGGAAGGAGAATTGCAATTTTCATATCGTATATGCCATTTCAGTGTCCAATATGTTGTGCCTAATATGTGCCACTAGAGACATAGATCCCATAAATTGGAATGTGGCTTCTCCTGGATATGGCAATACCATACATGTGGGGCAGTCGTATGATGCCTGACCACACAGCAGGACTTTGAATGGAAAAGGACCATGGATTTGTTAGCAGAAAAACATGTACTGCGTGTACTGTATGTAAGGCCCCTGAGGTACCAGCACAGTTGAGACCCCGAAGAAGTGACACTAAAAAAATTACCCCTTTAGGCATCCATCTAGGGGTATAATGAGCATTTTGATTCCACAGGCTTTTCCAAATGGAACTGCACAGCCACAGAAGATGGTACAGGAGAATTGCAATTTTCAAATTGTATATGCTATTTTAGCACCCGATATATTGTGCAACTTTGTGTCATCGGAAAAACACACTCTTAAAACTATTAAGTGAGCTATCCCGGGTACAAAAAAGTTGTATATGTAGGTGTAATCTGCTGCTTGGACACACATCACGGTTCAGACCGAAAGGAGCACTGCACTTTTTAGTTTTTGGAGTGAAGATTAGAGATGAGCGAACACTAAAATGTTCGAGGTTCGAAATTCGAATCGAACAGCCGCTCACTGTTCGTGTGTTCGAACGGGTTTCGAACCCCATTATAGTCTATGGGGAACATATACTCGTTAAGGGGGAAACCCAAATCCGTGTCTGGAGGGTCACCAAGTCCACTATGACACCACAGGAAATGATGCCAACAGTTGCTGTCAGGGCAGCCAGTTGACATGCGCATTGTGCAGGAGGAGGAGGCGAGACAGGAGTTGGAAGAGGAGGTGGTGGACGACGAGGACACCGACCCCACCTGGACAAGGTGGATGTCAAGCTGGGAAAGTAGTGTGGATGTTGAGGCAGGTGCAGCACCAAAAAGGGTAGCTAGAGGCAGAGACATGTCCAGAGGCAGAGGTCAGCTGCTTTGCCGAAGCCAGGCCAGACCCGGAATGTCCGAAGATGTTCCCTTTTGTACCCAGCCCAGAAAAACTCCCCCATCGAGGGCACGTTTCTCAAAGGTGTAGAGTTTTTTCAAGGAATGCGCCGAGGACAGATATAGTGTCGTCTACACAATTTGCCTCTCGAAATCGAGTAGGGGCCCTGAGAAGAGCAACCTGTCCACCACTTCAATGCACCGTCATTTGGAATCCAAGCACTGGAATCAGTGGCAGCCAGCAACGGCAGGACAAACGTCGCCCGCCGTTCATGCCACTGCCTCTGCTCACAGTGCTGGCGATGCACTCCAGAGGACGAGCCAGGACATCACTTCATTTGCCTCCACCACTTTGTTGACTTCTCCTTCATCCTCTCCTGTTTCTGTCTTATCTCCTTCTCCTGCACCATCAAAGGCACCATCAGGCGCTTCTTTACAACAACCCACCATCTCTCAGACATTGGAGCGCCGGCAGAAATACACCGCTAACCACCCACGCAAGCCTAGAACGCCAACATCGCTAAACTGCTGGCCCAGGAGATGTTGGCGTTCCGGATTGTTGAAACTCCCGCCTTCCCGGACCTGATGGCAACTGTGGCACCTCACTATGCCGTCCCTAGCCGTAACAACTTCTCCCGGTGTGGCGTCCCCGCCTTGCACCAGCACGTGTCACTCAACATCAGTTGGGCCCTTAGTTCCGCGCTTTGCTGCAAGGTCCACTTGACCACCGACACTTGGACAAGCGCCTGTGGTCAGGGATGCTGCTTATCTTTAAGGACAGGCAGGGTGAATGTGGTGGAGTCTGGTCCCGGGGTCCAAACTGAGGTACCCTATCTCCTCTCCCAGGCCAAAATTCATGGCAGGAGTAGACTGAAACCCTACGACGCTGCAACCTCCACCCCAGCTACTAGCGGCAAACGCTAAAACACTGGTGTGGGGAGACGTCAGCAGGCAGTGCTGAAGCTCATCAGCTTGGGGGACAGACAGCACAGTGCCTCCGAGGTCAGGGTTGCCATCCTGGCTGAGATGGCATTTTTTTTCCCTGCTACACCTGGGGCCTGGCATTTTTACGCCTGTGATAATGGCTGGAACCTGGTAGCGGCTCTGGAGCTTGCCAGCCTCCAACACGTTCCATGTTTGGCCCACGTCTAACCTAGTGGTGCAACGTTTTTTGAAAACATACCCAAATGTACCGAAGCTACTGTTGAAAATGCGGCGCTTGTGCGCCCACTTTTGCAAGTGTACAGGAGTTGCTGCTAGCCTAAAAACACTCTAGCAAGGCCTACATCTGTCCAAACACAGGCTGTTGTCCGTCATTCACACACGCTGAAACCCTACAATACCATATCTTGAGCAGGGTGTGTGAGCTGCACAGACCTTTGATGGAGTTCCATCTACAAAACCCAAGGGTTCCTCAAAGTCAGCTCCCAAAGTTTCTGCACCATGAGTTTCCAGGGGTGGCAGAGTTATGGCTAGGGGAAGAGGCATGGATAGGGATGATGTCTAGGGGCAAAAGCAGTGTGGATGTGGAGGCAAGCTAAGCAGCAAAAACTGGGGGTACAAGCTAAGGCATGGACTGGGGTGATGTCTAGGGGCAAAAGCAGTGTGGATGTGGAGGCAAGCTAAGCAGCAAAAACTGGGGGTACAAGCTAAGGCATGGACTGGGGTGATGTCTAGGGGCAAAAGCAATGTGGATGTGGAGGCAAGCTAAGCAGGGAAAAAGGTGGCTAGAGGCAAAGGGATGTCCAGAGGCAGAAGACAGCTGCATGACAGAAGCTAGACCTGAGCCAGCAAGGCCCAAGATGCCCTCTTTTCTAGCTTCCTTAGAAAAATTCCCCCATCGAGGCCACGTTCCTCGCTGGGGGAGATAATTTCTAAATGTATAGGTCGAGGACAAACTGAGTGTGCTTTACACACTTTGCAATGCGACTCCCCATCTCCCAGGCCTTTCATTCCAGGCTAAAGTACAGCACAGCCCACCCACATGCCCAAGGCTTCAACGGCCTCATCTCAAAAATTCTGGCCCAGGAGATGTTGGGGTCCCGGCTTGTGGACACTGCCCTTTTTGGGCCTGCTGGCTACTGCGCCACCTCACTGTGCCGTCCACACCAGCACTTTTCCCCAAACATGAGGCGGTCTCTAAGTTCAGCGCTTTGCCCAAAAGTTCCACGTGACCAGCTATGAATGGACAAGTGCATGCGGACAGGGACGCTAACTTTTAATCTTGGCACAGTGGTTGAATGTACTTGAGGCATGGACCGGGTCGCAAAATGTGGTAGACTGACTTGTCTCCCCACACAACATTCCTGGGAGGAGGGCTGAAACACCACCCTCCTCCTCCGCTGTTAGATTGACCCCAGCTACGAGCTGGAAACGCAGCAACACTGGTGTGGGGAGACGTCAGCAGGCCGGGCTGAAGCTCATCAGCTTGGGGGATGGACAGCACACTGCCTCTGAGGTCAGGGATGCCATCCTGGATGAGATGGCAATTTGTTTATCCCCGCTGCCCCTGGGGCCAGGCTTTTTTGTCTTGTTGGAGGGCTCTGGAGCTTGCCAGCCTCCAACACGTTCCATGCCTGGCCCACGTGTTCAATCTAGTGGTGCAACGATTTTTAAAAACATACCCCAAATTAGCAGAGATAAGGGTGAAAGTGGGGCACTTGGACACCCACTTTCCCAAGTCTACAGTACCTGGAGCTAGCCGCAATACACTCCAGCAAGGCCTACATCTGTCTGAAGCACCTACTGTTGTGCGAGGTCACCACACGCTCAAACCCTAGATACCGTATGTTGAGCAGGGTGTGTGAGCAGCAGAGACCTTTGATGGAGTACCAGATACAAAACCCAAGGGTTCCTCAGAGTCAGCTCCCTCACTTTCTGCACCATGAGTTTCCATGGGTGGCAGAGTTATGGCTAGAGGCACAGGCATGGATAGGGGTAAAGTGTAGGGGCAAAAGCAGTGTGGATGTGGAGGCAAGCTAAGCATAAAAAACTGGGGGTAAAAGCAGAGGCATGGACTGGGGTGATGTCTAGGGGCAAAAGCAGTGTGGATGTGGAGGCAAGCAAAGCAGGGAAAATGGTGGCTAGAGGCAAAGGGATGTCCATAGGCAGTAAGGGCAAAGATGCAAAACTCTCCCCTGTTTCAAGAATTTTCCTGACTTGTCTCCCCACAAAACATTCCTGGGAGGAGGGCTGAAACACCACCCTCCTCCTCCTCCGCTGTTAGATTGACCCCAGCGACGAGCTGGAAACGCTGCAACACTGGTGTGGGGAGACGTCAGCGGGCCGTGCTGAAGCTCATCAGCTTGGGGGCCAGACAGCACACTGCCTACAAAGTGAGTCATGCCATCCTCGATGAGACGGCAATGTGGTTTTTGCCACTGCACCTGGGCCCAGGCATGTTGTCATGTGTGATAATGGCCGTAACCTGGGATCGGCTCTGTAGCTTGGCAGCCTGCAACATATTCCATGCCTGGGCCACGTTTTTAACTCATTGCTGCTAATCTTTTTAAAAAGGTACCCCAATGTTCCTGAGCTACTGGTGAAAGTGTGGCGCTTGTGCGGATAGTTTTTAAAGTCTATAGTTGCCGCTGCTAGCCTCTATGCACTCCTACAACGCCTGTACCTGCTGGAACAACGGCTGTTGTGCGACGTCTCCACACTGCTGGCACTAAACATATCATGTGTTGAGCAGAGTGTGTGAGCAGCACAGACCTTTGATGTAGTTCCAACTCCAAAACCCTCGGGTTCGTCAAAGTCAACTCCCTCAGTTGCTCAACCATGAGTGGCCATGGGTGGCAGACTTATGTGAAATCCCATCCCATCCATTGCACTGGACACGAAACATTAGCATGCGCTCAGCACAACTCCGGATATGGCAGCTGCGTTAAGCAGGGTGCAGGGTACAACACAGACCAGGCCCAAGCACCAGGAACAGGTGTTAGAAATACTGCAGCATCTGCCATTTCCTTCCAATTTTGGGGTTTTGGACCCGCCACCGACTTGTCTGGACCTCAGTGAGGATCATGAGACACAGTTGCCATCAGGGCAAGCTGTGGTCATGTGCGGATTGCAGTAAGGGGGCAGTGCGCAATTGGAAGAGGAGTTGGTGGATGACGAGGCCACCGACCCCACATGGACAGGGGTGATGTCTAGGGGCTAAAGCAGTGTAGATGTGGAGGGAAGCTAATTCAACAAAAAAACAGGGTAGAAGCAAAGGCATAAACTGGGGTGATGTTTAGGGGCTAAAGTAGTGTAGATGTGGAGGGAAGCTAATTCAACAAAAAAACAGGGTAGAAGCAAAGGCATAAGCTGGGGTGATGTTTAGGGGCTAAAGCAGTGTAGATGTGGAGGGAAGCTAAGCAGCAAAAACAGTGGGTAGAAGCAAAGGCATGCAAAACTCTACCCTGTTGGAAGACTTATTCCTAGGTCTGGAACACGTTAATGGCCCCCCCTGGACAAATTACTGCCACTCAGGGGCCTAGTGTCACCAGGAGGGACATGTATAGGCGCATGTTGTGGGAATACCTGGCCGACACCAGCTCTGTCCTCTCCGATCCCTCTGTGCTCTACTGCCTACATTTATTTTTTCATCTTTTTTTCTGCACTGCACATCTCTTGCCTACTTCCTTTGGGATCTTAAAAGTGGTGGTCCACTTCCAAAGGTGGTAATTTCAGGGCTGGAGTTGTCAATAGACAGTGTAACGGGAGTAGCTGAGGTATCGCTGTCTTAACCACTTTTTGGCACAAAATTAACTTCCAAAGCCAAGTATGGTGCAAGTATATGATGCAAGGACACCTACACACCTATCTCTGACACATTGGGGAGTTCACCCTCATGCGCCCTTTTGGCCTGCACCATCATGCGCCTCTTCCCAGCCACTCCACATCTCCCAAGCTTTTCATTGCAGGCAGAAGTACAACACAACCCACTCCCATGCCCAAGCCTTTAACAGCCTCATCGATAAACTGCTGGCCCTGGAGATGTTGGTGTTTGTTTATGCTTCTGGATACCCAGGCCTTCCGTCAGCAAATGGCAGCTGGGGCACCTCCCTGGCTGGGCCTAGCCGTTACTACTTCTCTTGGTGTGCTGTCCCTGCCTTGCGCCTGCATGTGTCCTATAACATCAGTCGGGCCCAGAGCTCTGCGCTTTGCTGCAAGGTCCACTTGACCACCGACACATGGACAAGCGCCTGTGGTCAGGGATGCTGCAGTGCTTATCTTTAATGACAGGCAGGGTGAATGTGGTGGAGTCTGGTCCCCGGGTGCAAACTGGGGTGGCCTATCTCCTCTCCCAGGCCAAAATTCATGGCAGGAGTAGACTGAAACCCTACGATGCTGCAACCTCCACCCCAGCTACTAGCGGCAAACACTGTAACACTGGTGTGGGGAGATGTCAGCAGGCCGTGCTGAAACTGATCAGCTTGGGGGACAGACAGCACAGTGCCTCCGAGGTCAGGGATTCCATCCTGGCTGAGATGGCATTTTTTTTTCCCTGCTACACCTGGGGCCTGGCATTTTTGCGCCTGTGATAATGGCTGGAACCTGGTAGCAGATCTGGAGCTTGCCAGACTCAAACACGGTCCACGCATGGCCCACGTTTTTCAACTTGTTGGTGCCATGTTTCTTTGAAACCTACACCATTGTGCCTGATATACAGGTCAAAGTGGGGCCATTTTCGTAAGTGAGAACTAGCCTCTGCTAGGCAGAAAACATTCAGAGCACACTCCTCTCATCTTCGCACCGTTGGCTGGCGGAGGAAGACGAGGGGGTTGGAGTGGCATCTGATGTCCCTGTCCCACACGAGGCTAGAGGGTGCACTTCAGTGCATCCCATTGCTTCACCACAAATGGTGTGAAGGGGAGTGGAAAATGGAGGAAATGGAGAGTGACCCTTACAGTTGGGGCCAGCAAAGGCATGCCAAGTAACACACTGGCACACATGGCTGACTTCATCTTGGGTTGCTTTTCAACACATATTTCACATCATGAAGAACAAATAATACTGGATTTTTACCAGCCTCGAACCCCGGTCTAGGTCTAATGTCTGTTCCTTTCTTATATTAGGTGAGAGGGAAAAAAAATTACTTTAGTGATACGTTTAGCGTACATAGACTGACTATTAATGTGTATCCCACTTAGTGTTGTTAGGGTTACACACCGTCACAACCTGGCTAAAGCTTCTATAGCTGTTAATAAAGTCAACATAACTTTACGGTATCCAAAAAGACAGCTGGTACCGACAGAGAGCAAGACAAATGTCAACCTAAGCTGTGAGCTCTGAACACCCACAGTGACTTTGGCGTCATCATCATTATAAGGGAGCGGGTGGTAATAAATAACTTGGCAGTGCCTAAAACCCAAAAAGCTTATACAACTATATTTACATTAAGATACACAAATGACACTTTTTAGTAGCATGTCATGAGACAAGCTGATAAGATCTTCCTTTGTGCAGTGCTATTTCAAAGTTAAACGCTGCCTTTATTTTAATTCTGGAGAAGGTGCAGACATTAGATTTAGAACATGTTGTCTTCATTGTCCAAATCCTCTATATAGGTAATGTGTTTTTCGGGCCAAGCTGTCTGGGAACGAGCTGGTGCAGCACTGACAACCTGGGTGAATATGGCAAGAGCCTGAGATGTAGGGTGAATGAATCCCCAAATTATTTAGGGAGTTTCCCCTCAGAAACTGGCACTATAAACCAGTAGCAAAAATTGTGGGTGCATGTAACCCCAATATATTCTTTGAATTCCCAGTCAGAAAATGGCACTATATACCAGTAGCAAAAATTGTGGGTGCACGTAACCCCAATATATTCTTTGAATTCCCAGTCAGACAATGGCACTATATAACAGTAGCAAAAATTGTGGGTGCACGTAACCCCAATATATTCTTTGAATTCCCAGTCAGACAATGGCACTATATACCAGTAGCAAAAATTGTGGGTGCACATAACCCCAATATATTCTTTGAATTCCCAGTCAGACAATGGCACTATATACCAGTAGCAAAAATTGTGGGTGCACGTAACCCCAATATATTCTTTGAATTACCAGTCAGAAACTGGCACTATATGGCAGTAGCAAGAAATGAGGGTATTTGTAACCCCAATATATTCTTTGAACTCCCAGTCAGACAATGGCACTATATACCAGTAGCAAAAATTGTGGGTGCACGTAACCCCAATATATTCTTTGAATTCCCAGTTAGACAATGGCACTATATACCAGTAGCAAAAATTTTGGGTGCACGTAACCCCAATATATTCTTTGAATTCCCAGTCAGACAATGGCACTATATACCAGTAGCAAAAATTGTGGGTGCACGTAACCCCAATATATTCTTTGAATTACCAGTCAGAAACTGGCACTATATGGCAGTAGCAAGAAATGAGGGTATTTGTAACCCCAATATATTCTTTGAATTCCCAGTCAGACAATGGCACTATATACCAGTAGCAAAAATTGTGGATGCACGTAACCCCAATATATTCTTTGAATTCCCAGTCAGACAATGGCACTATATACCAGTAGCAAAAATTGTGGGTGCACGTAACCCCAATATATTCTTTGAATTCCCAGTCAGACAATGGCACTATATACCAGTAGCAAAAATTGTGGGTGCACGTAACCCCAATATATTCTTTGAATTCCCAGTCAGACAATTGCACTATATACCAGTAGCAAAAATTGTGGGTGCACGTAACCCCAATATATTCTTTGAATTCCCAGTCAGACAATGGCACTATATACCAGTAGCAAAAATTGTGGGTGCACGTAACCCCAATATATTCTTTGAATTCCCAGTCAGACAATGGCACTATATACCAGTAGCAAAAATTGTGGGTGCACGTAACCCCAATATATTCTTTGAATTCCCAGTCAGACAATGGCACTATATACCAGTAGCAAAAATTGTGGGTGCACGTAACCCCAATATATTCTTTGAATTCCCAGTCAGACAATGGCACTATATACCAGTAGCAAAAATTGTGGGTGCACGTAACCCCAATATATTCTTTGAATTCCCAGTCAGACAATGGCACTATATACCAGTAGCAAAAATTGTGGGTGCACGTAACCCCAATATATTCTTTGAATTACCAGTCAGAAACTGGCACTATATGGCAGTAGCAAGAAATGAGGGTATTTGTAACCCCAATATATTCTTTGAATTCCCAGTCAGACAATGGCACTATATACCAGTAGCAAAAATTGTGGGTGCACGTAACCCCAATATATTCTTTGAATTCCCAGTCAGACAATGGCACTATATACCAGTAGCAAAAATTGTGGGTGCACGTAACCCCAATATATTCTTTGAATTCCCAGTCAGACAATGGCACTATATGGCAGTAGCAAGAAATGAGGGTATTTGTAACCCCAATATATTCTTTGAATTCCCAGTCAGACAATGGCACTATATAGCAGTAGCAAAAATTGTGGGTGCACATAACCCCAATATATTCTTTGAATTCCCAGTCAGACAATGGCACTATATAGCAGTAGCAAAAATTGTGGGTGCACGTAACCCCAATATATTCTTTGAATTCCCAGTCAGACAATGGCACTATATACCAGTAGCAAAAATTGTGGGTGCACGTAACCCCAATATATTCTTTGAATTCCCAGTCAGACAATGGCACTATATACCAGTAGCAAAAATTGTGGGTGCACGTAACCCCAATATATTCTTTGAATTCCCAGTCAGACAATGGCACTATATACCAGTAGCAAAAATTGTGGGTGCACGTAACCCCAATATATTCTTTGAATTCCCAGTCAGACAATGGCACTATATACCAGTAGCAAAAATTGTGGGTGCACGTAACCCCAATATATTCTTTGAATTCCCAGTCAGACAATGGCACTATATACCAGTAGCAAAAATTGTGGGTGCACGTAACCCCAATATATTCTTTGAATTCCCAGTCAGACAATGGCACTATATACCAGTAGCAAAAATTGTGGGTGCACGTAACCCCAATATATTCTTTGAATTCCCAGTCAGACAATGGCACTATATACCAGTAGCAAAAATTGTGGGTGCACGTAACCCCAATATATTCTTTGAATTCCCAGTCAGACAATGGCACTATATACCAGTAGCAAAAATTGTGGGTGCACGTAACCCCAATATATTCTTTGAATTCCCAGTCAGACAATGGCACTATATACCAGTAGCAAAAATTGTGGGTGCACGTAACTCCAATATATTCTTTGAATTCCCAGTCAGACAATGGCACTATATACCAGTAGCAAAAATTGTGGGTGCACGTAACCCCAATATATTCTTTGAATTCCCAGTCAGACAATGGCACTATATACCAGTAGCAAAAATTTTGGGTGCACGTAACCCCAATATATTCTTTGAATTCCCAGTCAGACAATGGCACTATATACCAGTAGCAAAAATTGTGGGTGCACGTAACCCCAATATATTCTTTGAATTCCCAGTCAGACAATGGCACTATATACCAGTAGCAAAAATTGTGGGTGCACGTAACCCCAATATATTCTTTGAATTCCCAGTCAGACAATGGCACTATATACCAGTAGCAAAAATTGTGGGTGCACGTAACCCCAATATATTCTTTGAATTCCCAGTCAGACAATGGCACTATATACCAGTAGCAAAAATTGTGGGTGCACGTAACCCCAATATATTCTTTGAATTCCCAGTCAGACAATGGCACTATATACCAGTAGCAAAAATTGTGGGTGCACGTAACCCCAATATATTCTTTGAATTCCCAGTCAGACAATGGCACTATATACCAGTAGCAAAAATTGTGGGTGCACGTAACCCCAATATATTCTTTGAATTCCCAGTCAGACAATGGCACTATATACCAGTAGCAAAAATTGTGGGTGCACATAACTCCAATATATTCTTTGAATTCCCAGTCAGACAATGGCACTATATACCAGTAGCAAAAATTTTGGGTGCACGTAACCCCAATATATTCTTTGAATTCCCAGTCAGACAATGGCACTATATACCAGTAGCAAAAATTGTGGGTGCACGTAACCCCAATATATTCTTTGAATTACCAGTCAGAAACTGGCACTATATGGCAGTAGCAAGAAATGAGGGTATTTGTAACCCCAATATATTCTTTGAATTCCCAGTCAGACAATGGCACTATATACCAGTAGCAAAAATTGTGGGTGCACGTAACCCCAATATATTCTTTGAATTCCCAGTCAGACAATGGCACTATATAGCAGTAGCAAAAATTGTGGGTGCACGTAACCCCAATATATTCTTTGAATTCCCAGTCAGACAATGGCACTATATACCAGTAGCAAAAATTGTGGGTGCACGTAACCCCAATATATTCTTTGAATTCCCAGTCAGACAATGGCACTATATACCAGTAGCAAAAATTGTGGGTGCACGTAACCCCAATATATTCTTTGAATTCCCAGTCAGACAATGGCACTATATACCAGTAGCAAAAATTTTGGGTGCACGTAACCCCAATATATTCTTTGAATTCCCAGTCAGACAATGGCACTATATACCAGTAGCAAAAATTGTGGGTGTATATAGCCCCAATTCTATTGCTAGGGGACTTGCAGGGTATTTCTGAGGTGAAGGTGGGGGGGGGCACACCGTTGGAACGGGGATTTGGGGTGTATATATGGGGTATACGGGAATACACTGTCAGTGTATTCCATTCAGGATCCTGGGAAAGCTGGGTTGCGGCGATTGAGCCCGTCAGTGCCACGTTACACTGACAAGCTTCTCCCTGGAATTTAGCTCTTATAAGAGCTGTTGGTTGTCTTCTCCTTCCTATCCTAGCCTGTCTCTGCCTACCCAGAATCTAAGCCCTAGCTAGCTGGACGGAAACCTCCGTCCTCGGTGAATTGCAAGCTCAGAATGACGCGAACCTGGGCGGCGCTGTTCTTTTAAATTAGAGGTCACATGTTTTCGGCAGCCAATGGGTTTTGCCTACTTTTTTCAACGTCACCGGTGACGTAGTTCCTGTCCCACCTACCCTGCGCTGTTATTGGAGCAAAAAAGGCGCCAGGGAAGGTGGGAGGGGAATCGAGTAATGGCGCACTTTACCACGCGGTGTTCGATTCGAACATGCCGAACAGCCTAATATCCGATCGAACATGAGTTCGATAGAACACTGTTCACTCATCTCTAGTGAAGATTTATAGGCACTTCCTGGACTTGTTTTTGAGTGTGGTGGTGTCCGTAAATTTGAATTCTCCAAGAAGTGACCCCATTTTGTAGAGACAATTTTTGGGACTCTGAAATGTGACGTCATCCAAAAAACAACAATCTAAATCTGCACTCCAAAAGCACTCTGCTGTGTGCCCACACAGCAGTTTATGCCTACATGTATGACATTGTTTTACCTAGAATAACACACTTAATTTTTTATGTGGGTATAAAATTGCTGTTTGGGCACAGTCAGGTACAAATAGAAAGGAGCACTATTTTGGTTTTTGAAGAACAGTTTGGTTTTTGGACATCATGTCACTTTTGTACACCCCTTAAAGAATTTAGCAAGTGGTGTAGCGAGCATTTTTATCCCTTGAGTGTTGTATTAATTTAATTTCCAGAACTAAATGCGCAGCTGATAATGAAAAGTGAAAATTGCACTTTTTCCATAGATAAAACATTTCAGTGCCCGATATGTTAAAAAACTGTTAAGTAGGTATCGCAGGCACAAAAACTTTGGGAGTGTTCATCTCTGATACAAGCTGGGCACAACATATTGTGTACTGGAATTATGTATTCCTGGAAAAATTGCCATTTTGACTTTTCACAATCATCTGCATATTCATTTCTGGAAAATAAATTCTAGCAACACTTGTTACAGTGAGCAAAAATGCTCACTGTACCCCTAGATAAATTCCTTCTGGGGTTTCCAAAATGGGATCAAATGTCAGGGGATTTCACTTTACTGCATTTCAGGGATCTGCAAATTTGTCATGGTGACCAAACAGAACTGTCTAAAGTTATACGCCAAAAATGCTCCTTCCCTTCAGTGCCCGGCTGTGCCCAAATATCAGTTTATACCCACATATGACATTAAGTACGTTATCCAGGGTACACCAGGTTTGGGAAAACAACAGGGTACAGATGTGAAGGAGCGCTAAGTGGCTTTTGGAGTGCGGATTCAGATGTTTGGTATCTGGACGTCATGTCATGTTGGTAGAGCCTTTAAGGTACCAGAAATGTTGAATTCTCTAAGGAGTGACCCCATTTTGAAAACTGCACCCCTCAAACAAGTTATCAAGCGGTGTAGTGAGCATTAGTTTTCCAGACGTGAACGAACAGCAGGTAGTGAAAAGTGAATACATTAGCTGTGCGGAGTACACCAAATTCCCTCCTATATCACCAGTAGAATCTATTATTATTATTTTGTTCTGTAAGCACTTAATCTGGGGTGTACCCATATATATATATATATATATATATATATATATATATATATATATACTTGCACAGTTTATACATTCCCTTCCTCTTCTTCTCGTATTATACTGTGTGGAGGCTACTGTGGAGCAAATTACAGTTGGTGGGGGCCACTGTAAAAATTGTACTCTGCAGGGAACCACTGTGGAACATTATACTGTGTTAGGACCACTGTGGAGCATAGTAGACTGTGGAGGGCACTGTGGAGCATAATATACTGTGTGAGGTCTACTACAGAGCATTATATACCATGTGGAGCATTATATTGGGGGTTGGAGCTCAAAATTCCTGTTGGCAGCCTGTATGCTAAGTCTGCATCACAGGATCCTCACTATAATCTTGCACATATGTGTAGTGCACCATGGCTGTATAATTTACCATACAGTACTTTGCATGAACTATTCATATAGCTTTTGGGGCCTACATAGTACTATAGGAGATGACGATAGTGGGAAAATACTCAGGAATGTCAGCACGTATGTAAGATTTCAGTGAAGGAACCGTGGAATAAGTGAATTGCAGAAAGCTGTTGGGTGGGCCCCAGAACAAGTTCCTCTAGTGGGTCCTAGGCCCTTCATTTTGAGACTGTATGTATATGAGAAAGAGAGAGACATATATTTCTAAAAATCATAAAGATAGATGAGAAAGAAAGAAAGAAAGAAAGAAAGAAAGAAAGAAAGAAAGAAAGAAAGAAAGAAAGAAAGAAAGAAAGAAAGAAAGAAAGAAAGAAATGTAGTTGTTAAAATATTCATGTTTGTTTACGTATATAAGTTTGTGTTTCTATATTATATATTATTTACCAAATGTCAAAAAAAGTATCAGGAAGGTGTTGTTGTCCTGAAGCTTTCTCTGACTGTAGTGACGATATACAGCAGGGATTACAATATTACAGGCAAAGGAAAAGATGAAATGATGGCTGCTGAGGGTGTAGTGGGCGGGCTAGCTGGGGAAATGGGGAGGGGGGTGAGTGAGTGATAAAGGGAGGGGGAGTGAGTCAGCTCCGAATGTAGCCTAAGGAAACATGAGTGTTGTAGGAAAGGCATGCAACCGGAAGATGCAGATGTAAGCAAATGCAGAACATGTCAGATGCTCCTAGAGAACCCAGAAATCACTCAAAACACTGCTTTTGGGGTCACTTAATAACCTATTAACACATCTTTTTTGAGAATTCATTTCTTGCCTGTATTTTATGAATAGTACTGTTAGTTCCAACCATCAAAGGCCTATTAGGAACCTTAGTCGAAATTTAGGAAGGATAAAGGATACCATATACATGATACAAAGCATCAATACAAGTTTGAGTGTTTGTTTTCTATTACACTTTTATGTCGGAATACCTTAGATCTTTCCTACTCATTATTTTGCCCTTTTTGTACATGTTCTATATTTTAGGCTTTATTGGAGTTTTTTGGTTTTTGAAATCAGTAAAATAGTCTGAAATGTCTCCAGTCATTATTGATAGTGCACTATTTGAGGGACAGTTCCATTAGCATAGCCCAGCTTATCAGAATAAGAAATAAATACATCTATTGTTTAACGTAAAAAAGATACTCAGTAGCAAAGCCGGCTCTGTTGGTGTTCTGAGGATTTGAGTGATGTTCAAAGTGAATAATAGCTATGGTTAGCAACCTGGATGATAACAAAGACTTCAAACGTATTTGATACTGTGATCACAGATAAGAGAACTAGAATATGGGATTGTAATTGGGGCACTGTCAAGACAAACAAGTATCTCATTCATTTTACAGGCAGCGACTCCCAGGAGCACAATGTGCAGAAACTGAAAAATCTGTGCATAGATTATTAGAGTTTCATCATCACACTGAATTTTTACATGTCAATAAAAATTCGCCCAGATTTCCTTTCAATAGTATGAGTAATATAAGATATCCATAAAAAATAACTAGATTTTGCAATAATAAGGTCACTTTACCCTTTGACTACTGTCAGGTGAGAACAATTACTCATAGAAGCTGCAGATTGTATGTTCTTCAATACAGTGTATGATACTTACTGTAATATAGAATTTGTATTTACAGGGTTACAGAAATATGCAACCTGGTCTCCCTATGGATTTTACTACTCATATCAATGGGGACAATACGGCATCATCATGCCATATTTAGGACAAAGCTTGGTGCTGATAATTCCTTTATAGTATTGTAGTAAGAAGGGGTGCAACTAGGCAATCTTTACAGTAACCCAACTTCCCCCTAAACATGAACATTTCCCAACTCTTTGTGAAAGTTAGTGCAAGGACACACCTAATACATACAAAAATCAATAAATAAACTTGCTATTAAATTATGACCTAAATATTCATAAATGAAACGCTTTGGCAGGCTTTTTCCGGACAAACTATTGTTACCAGTGTTAGGTAGGGATCATCTTTTGGGGAGGCAACCCTGTTTTAGCAATAACAGTAGGGTGAGCCCATGTGAACAATGGAAGTTAGAAATTGTACCAGGTCCTGCCCTTATAGCACATATAATGCATTCCCCCATATGCCTTTTCAGGGTAGCAGATCTATGCTTGGGGTATTGCCATATCACAGCGTTTTATAGAAGCATTTTGTATATTTTTTATCCGCTTGTTTTATTTTGATGGATCATTGATAAAAAGATACATTTACTTTGCATGCTTATGAGGCTCTGGGGTGAGGATGGGGATTTGATTTTTAGAAATTCTACTATTATACATGTTATTATAGGAGTTGTCCCATTGCAGAAACTTGTCCCCTATCCCTACCTAGATAAGTGTCACATCACTGGAGGTCTGGTCACTGGGTCCCCTTGTGATCAGGAGTACAAGGGGGCTAAAGGTCCCCCTGAATTTTCTATGGGAATGACCAGCATTCCATTTACTGTATGGGGCTGTTGGGACTGCAATCTCTGTCTGTAACCCTTTTAAATTACATATATATTAATAAAGTTTATTAAGCTGTAAAAAATATCAAGGAAAAAATATATGTGTATCACATATATACAAAATAACATAAACATTCACTAGACACAGGCACATTTACATAGATAGGCACCTACAGACACTCATAGTTACTCTAACCTTCTATGTCCTGTAAGTAATCTTGATTATTCTCCAATTTTGAAATTATTATTTTTTATTTTTTTTTAACCAGAAAGTAGTTTCCAGCAAGTTTCCCCCTAGCTACACCACTTAGCACACTCAATGACCTGATGCTGGCTACTGTCAGAACATTGTGTGCCTGGCTTCCCTGGGCTTCCCTGACAACAGTGTCTCTACAGTATAAGTAGCTACTAAAGGGCAGTAGTTATGCCCATGGTGGTCAGGACTGATACATTCTGACTGGCCCTTAAAGGGAATCACCAATGTTTGTTTACGTTTAAAACCAGATATGAAATATATCACTTTTATTTCTATTCTGTTTTTATCTGGTGGAGGTAACCTGGAGGGTGACATGAAAATGTGTGGGCATCCTGTGGGGGAACATGATACTGAGGGAACAACTGAATGGGAACATGAAACTGTGGGGGAAACCTGGGGGGGGGGGCAATCTGGGAGGAGTGGAAGATGATACTGTGGGAACAACCTGGTTGACCCCTTACAATCTAGATTCCTTGCTCTCCACTGAAATAGCCCTTACAAAAGTCTACTATGATCTCCTGACAGCTAAATCTAACGGTGACTATTCTCATATTGTTTTGGATCTTTCATCAGCATTTGACGCCATTGACCACCAACTCCTCCTCAGTATTATTGGCCTCTCAGACACTGCTCTTTTTCGGTTCTCCTCCTATCTCTCAGACCGCACTTTTAACCCCTTCCCGCCGATGGCATTTTTTGATTTTCGTTTTTCGTTTTTGACTCCCCTCCTTCTAAACCCCATAACTTTTTTATTTCTCCGCTCCCAGAGCCATATGAGGTCTTAATTTTTGCGGGACAAATTTTTCTTCATGATGCCACCATTAATTATTCTGTATAATGTACTGGGAAGCAGGGAAAAAATTCAGAATGGGGTGGATTTGAAGAAAAAATGCATTTCTGCGACTTTCTTACGGGCTTTGGTTTTACGGCGTTCACTGTGCAGCCAAAATGACATGTCCCCTATATTCTGTGTTTTGGTACGGTTCCAGGGATACCAAATTTATATGGTTTTATTTACATTTTGACCCCTAAAAAAAATTCCAGGTACGGGGGTAAGTGTACGGGGATGCATAGGGCGTCTTTTTTTGCGGGGCCGGGTGTACTTTTTAGTTCTACCATTTTCGGGAAATATTATTGCTTTGATCACTTTTTATTCAAATTTTTATCAGAATCAAAACAGTGAAAAAACGGCGGTTTTGCACTTTTGACTATTTTTCCCGCTACGGCGTTTACCGAACAGGAAAAATATTTTATAGATTTGTAGAGCGGGCGATTTCGGACGCGGGGATACCTAACATGTATATGTTTCACAGTTTTTAACTACTTTTATATGTGTTCTAGGGAAAGGGGGGTGATTTGAACTTTTAATTCTTTTTATATTTTTTTATATTTTTTTAAACTTTTTTTTTTTTTTGCATTTATTAGACCCCCTAGGGGTGTTGAACCCCAGGGGGTCTGATCACTAATGCAATGCATTACAATGCTAATGCATTGCAATGCACTGCACAAAATCATCCTTTCTTTTGCAGGCTGCATAGAAAGTACTTGAAAGAACAGTTTAAAGTTTACACTAACTTTTTAATGATTATGTAACACTACACAAAAACATATACATTTCATCAGTTCAACTAAGTTCTAATGGAAAAACAAATACAATTATAGACAAATAAAATATCTGTGATGTTTTTCATTTAAACTATAATTAAACTGGAAAATAGCTTTTGTTATATTTAAACCTGTCTAAAAGTAATTGAAAAAGTTTCCACGTATGGCAAAAAAGTAATATACAAACTGTATTAATTACTGCCATTAAAGCCTTATTAAAACTCAAACCAAATCCACAAGAAATGTAACGTTTGTAATAAAGCAAAGTCATTGTCTATTTTGTGTATTGGTTATATCTTTATAAATATTAAAAAGTCACTGCAGGAGCAAATCTATAAAACATAACCTTTAATAAAGTTTCATTAAAAAAATGGCCTATTAAAATAATAGCATTAATGCAATATGACTTCTAATAGATATAGGCAAACACCAGTCACTTTTTGTATCGCCTTTCCATACAGTCATATGCAATATTTATCCCTGTGTAGCTAACACTGGATACATTGAAAGCCACACATATAATAACCCCTTAATGTCTGGGTTATATTATTGCAAAGAAGGTTAATTGGTCACATATCAAAATTATTTCTCCCTGTATAGCTCACACTAGGTCTTTTCTGAGCTGAGAACTAATCCTTTGATGTCTGGATTATATTTATATAGGGAAAATAACTCATGTAGTCAGGCAGTTCTATTTAAACAGGTGATGAAAGCTTTATAAATATTAGTTTAGAATTTCTAGGATACAGTATGTGCATGATTACATATAGAACATTCGTGAATTAAGTGAAAGAGAACTAAGGAGGCAATACAGTATACTGCAAATTAAGCGAATAAAAAGTTACTAATTTTCTGTATCGGCTTCTCAGAATTTGATCTTGTTATATACACTAAGTGGCCAAAAGTCATAGGAAGCTACTGGATGTACCGTTAATAGCAGGTAGCCTCTTCACGAGCCCTGATAACTGCAGCAAGATGACAAGGCATGGACTCCACGAGGTGTTGGAAGAGTTCTGGAGGGATATTGAGCCACGCAGTCTGCACTGCAGCCCACAATTGGTCCTGTGTAGTTGGCGCTGGGTCCATGGAGCGGATACTCGTATCCACAGCATCCCATAAATGCTCTATGGGGTTTAGATCAGGCGAGCGGGTAGGCCAATCGAGGGTCGTGAGGTCACTGGTGTGTTCATTAAGCCAGTCCCGTGTCACCAACAAGCGATGACATGTTGTCCTGTTGGTGCACAGCATCCCCATCAGGGAACTCCAACACCAGAAAGGGGTGCAGATGGTCTGCCATAAGTTGTATATACAAAGCACTGGTCATTGATGCTTGCACCCGTACAATGGGGCCCAATTGCGACCATGTGAACATGGCCCAGACAATGATGGAGCCATCTCCCACCTGGACACGTGCTTGTTGGCATGCAGGATCCATGGCTTCATGGGGAATACACCACACTCTCACATGCCCATCGGCTCTGTACAACTGGAACTGTGATTCATCAAACCATGCCACATGCCTCCACTGTTCCATTGTCCAATGGAGATGGTTGCGGGCCCATGCCAATCTTCGAGCTCTGTGTTACCGTGTCAGCAAAGGGACACGGGTCGGGTGTCGACTGTTGAAGCCTATGCGTCCTGGAGCCCCACAGTCAAATCAATTCAATTTGACCCACAGCAGGCCGTTGAGAGCCTCGTACGACTCTGCGGAGGTGACCTGACATCCGTTCATCGAACACTCGTGGTTGACCAATGCGCCGGTTGCCAACATTGTCTCTGCGATATTGCAGGTCCACCCCATACACTGTTGACCTCAGAAACCCAAATTCCTGGGTAATCTCCAAAATGCTATGCCCCATGTGTCTTGCACCGATTACCATCCCACATTCAAAGTCACTTACCTCGTGATGTGCTGTCATGTTTACCTGTCTGTCTGACCCCCTGTCTGCATCAGTCTGCTCCGATATCCTGGAAACACTAGCGCCATAGGCTGCATCACATCACACTGTTTGAGTGTCATATCCGACACAATCAGTACTTGGACACACCTTCCCATGACTTTTGGCCACTGAGTGTAGTATAGTTGAAAAAAGACATATGTTCATCAAATTCAACCAAGGTATGGGACAGGTAATGACTGAAAGCTAATTGAATATCGCATTCATTACTATGAGCACCAATGCTATTTTGCTGTAAAAATGCAAGGCATTTGTTTCAGAGTCTCTGTTTGCAAACTCTGTTGTAGTTTGCACCAACATCACTGAATAAAAAAAATTTCTGCACTAGAGATGAGCGAACACCGTTCGATCGAATAGGTATTGTATCGGGATTAGCGCAGGGATCGCTGTCTTGAGCACTTTTTGGCACAAAATGAAAGTCCAATCCAGCCAAGTATGGTGCAACTGGCCGCAACCAGTTTTATTAGGATTTTTCCAGGCAAAACAAAACATAAACAATGCAAAAATAAAGTCCTAGCCGTCTGGCTTCTACCTTCAACACAGGTTACCTAACTATAAGAGCTGAACCTTTTGCACAGCTCCCTAAACACAAAACAGCAGTATTACTTACAAGTATTTTCCCCAGAAGTAGACAGAGCCATTATATTACATTATTATTTTATACAGACACTTTCATGAAACCAGGAATTAACCCCACACATCTCAAAACCTGGAGTGGCTGAATGGAGTAGAGCCACTCCCAATACTCCCACTCCAGCAGCCAGAACTTTTTACCAGGGTTTTGGTAAGACCCACGAGCCAGGAGCACAGCTTTGCTCAGCTGCACCTAGGTTGTGTATGACAGGAACCTGGGAGAAATGTATACTCCTTCTACCACTTTGACCCTGGTCCTGTCACAGTATTCGATTGAATATCAGGCCGTTCGAGGTATTTGTTTCCAATCGAATACCAGGCTGCAGACGGAGTAAAAATTCTTATCCCCTCCCAGCTTCCCTGGCGCGTTTTTGCACCAATAACTGGGCAGGTGAGGTGGGACAGGAACTACGACAACGTAGGCATTGAAAAATTTTTTTAAAAACCCATTGGCTGCCAAAAACATGTGACCTCCCATTTATAAGAACGGTGGCCGCCATATTCGTCAGATTTGAGGTGAGAGATAGGGAGAGAAACATATCTGCTGAGGGCTAGATAGGGATTAGCTTCTAGTAGGCAGGGAAAAACTGAAGAAAAACAACAGCTCTTTTCAGAGCTATATACTGCAGAGAGAGGAGTCCAGATTTCCACGGGCTTTCCCCCCAAACACCTAACGGGGATACCGAGCAATTCAGTGCAGCTACGTACGTTCAACACAGCTTTGCAGCCGCTGTCCCCCCAAAAACAGGGATACGGAACAATTCATTGCAGCTATATACGTTCAACCCAGCTTTCCAAGCCGTGTCCCCTCCAAACACCTAACAGGGAGACAGAGCAATTCAGTCTAGCGATATACGCTCAACCCAGCTTTTCAGGCTGTGTGAAACCCCAAAACAGGGAAACAGAAAAAAAATCTGTGCTTTTCAGGCTGTGTGAAACCCCAAAACAGGGAAACAGGAAAAAACTGTGTTTTTCAGGCTGTGTGTAACCCCAAAACAGGGAAACAGAAAAAATCAGTGCTATTCAGGCTGTGTGTAACCCCAAAACAGGGAAACAGAAAAACAAAATCATTGTTTTTAAGGCTGTGTGAAACCCCAAAACAGGGAAACAGGAAAAATCATTGTTTTTCAGGCTGTGTGAAACCCCAAAACAGGGGAACAGAAAAAAACTGTGCTTTTCAGGCTGTGTGTAACCCCAAAACAGGGAAACAGAAAAAAAATAATAGTTTTTAAGGCTGTGTGAAACACGAAAACAGGGAAACAGAAAAAAACAGTGCTTTTTAGGCTGTGTGTAACCCCAAAACAGGGAAACAGAAAAAAATCATTGTTTTTAAGGCTGTGTGAAACCCCAAAACAGGGATACAGAGCAATTAGGTCCGGCTATGTATGCTCAATCCAGATATCCAGGTTGTGCACCCCCAAAAACTAGGTGGGAGACACCGAAATTCAGTCAGGCTGTGTATGCTCAATCCAGATATCCAGGGTGTGTACCCCCAAAACCTCGGTGGCAGACACAGAAATTCAGTCATGCTATGTGTGCTCAATCCAGATATCCACAGTTTTTACCCCCAAAACCTAGGTGGGAGACACATCAATTCAATGAGGCTATATCAGCTCAATCCAATTTTTAGGGATCTACCCCCCAAAAGCTAAGTGTGACACACAGAAATCCAGTCACGCTATATAAGCTCAATCCAATTTTTTAATGCTGTATCCCCCAAAACCTACCAGGGATACACAGCAATTCAGTCAAGCTATATCAGCTCAATCCAATTTTTGGTCAATCCAGATCTGCTAGCAGGTTCCGGCCATTATCACATACGCAAACATGCCTGGGCCCAGGTGCAGCGGGGAAAACCATATTGCCATATCATTCAGGACGGCATCGCTCACCTCGGGTGCGGCATTTCCAGCTCGCAGTTGGGGTCGATGTTACGGCAGAGAAGGAGGGTTTGTGAGAGGGTCCCAGCCTTGACTACATTCACACAGCATGCCGTGAGTGAGATGTAGCGTCCCTGTCCGCATGCGCTTGTCCATGTGTCAGTGGTCAAGTGCACCTTAGAGCAAAGCGCAGAATTCAGGGCCCGACTAATGTTATGGGACACGTGCTGTTGCAAGTAGGGGACGGCACACCAAGAGAAGTAGTGACAGCTGGGGGCAGCATAGCAAAGTGCCGCAGCTGCCATCAGGTCACGGAAGGCCTGATTCTCCACTAGCATAAATGCCAACATCTTCAGGGCCAGCAGTTTTAAGATGAGGCCATTGAAGGCTTGGCCATGTGGGTGGATTGCGCTGTACTTCTGCCTGCAATGGGGAGTGGCTGGGAAGAGGCGCATGATGGTGCACGCAAAAAGGGCGGATGAGGGTGAACTCCCCAAAGTGTCAGAGGCAGATGTGGAGGTGTCCAGGCTGGTGGTCTGGAATGCAGCACCAGCACTGTAAACAGTGGAAGAGTCAGTGTTGGCAACGCCGGGCGACGATTGTCCTGCGTTTGCTCTCTCCCACTGAGCCCAGGGCTTGCCTTCCAAATGACAGCACACGCAAAAGGTGTTGAGGTTGCTCTTTTCAGAGCCTCTATTCAGTTTCAACTTGCAAAGTGTGCAAACCGCACTAAATTTGTCATGGAACTGGTGACACTAGGCACCTCAGTGGCAGTAGTTTGTCCAGGGGAAGACGCTAGCCTCCTGTGTGACAATGAGATTATCTGCCACTTTGTCATCCTCCTCTTCCCCATCAATATACACTGTGAAGAGTGTGCACTGACTACCCTGCTGGTAGGTTCCGCTGCTATGCCCGACTCCTCAGCGTACAATGTGTTATCCCTGATGGCGAGGAGGGATTCTTGCATCACACACAGGAGCGGGATTGTTACACTCATGAGTGCATCGTCTTGGTGGACTCCTCAAAGACACAAGGAGACCTGGCATAAGTCTGGCAACATGGGCGAGTTTTTGGCTGACTGGCTGGTGGAAAAGCAGTTGGAAGCATTATCCGCTAGCCATTGTAACACCTGTTCCTGGTGCTTGGGCCTGGTCTGCATTGTACCCTGCACCCTGCTTAATGCAGCTGTCATTTCAGCAATTGTGATGAGCGCATGCTAATGTTTCTTCTCCAGTGGAAAGGATGGGATAGGATTTCACATAAGTCTGCCACCCATGGAAACTCATGGTACAGAAACTGAGGGAGCTGACTTTGATGAACCCTTGGGTTTTGGAGATGGTACTCCATCAAAGGTCTCTCCTGCTCACACACCCTGCTCAACATATGGTATCTAGGGTTTCAGTGTGTGATGACCTCACAAAACAGCTGGCGCTTTGGGCAGATGTAGGTGTTGCAGGACTGTATTGAGGCTAGCAGCAGCTACTGTAGACTTGCCAAAGTGGGCTCACAAGCGCCGCACTTTAACCAGAAGCTTGTGTACATTGGGGTACGTTGTTAGAAACCGTTGCACCAATAAGTTGAAAATGTGGGCCAGGCATGGACTGTGTTGGAGGCTGGCAAGATCCAGAGCCGCTACCAGGTACCGTCCATTATCACACACAACAAAAATGCCTGGCCCCAGGTGCAGCGGGGAAAAAAACATTGCCATATCATCCAGGATGGCATCCCTGACCTTGGAGGCAGTGTGCGGTCTGTCCCCCAGCAGGGCCCGCTGACGTCTCCCCACGCCAGTGTTGCAGCGTTTCCAGCTTGTAGCTGGGGTCGATTTAATGGCGGCGGAGGAGGAGGGTGGTGTTTCAGCACTCCTGCCAGGAATATTGGGCAGGGAGACAAGGCAGGCCGCCCCAGTTTGCGACCCGGTCCCAGCCTCAACTACATTCAGCCAGTGTGCCGTGATTGAGATGTAGCGTTCCTGGCTGCATGCACTTGTCCACGCATCAGTGATCAAGTGGAAATTTGTACAAAGCGCAGAACTTAGGTCCCACCTGATGTTACGGGACACATGCTGGTGCAAGGCTCAACTCACCCAAAGGGCAAAAAACTCTTCTGGTGCAAGGCTCAACTAACTTAAAGGGTCTAAAACTCTGCTGGTAAAAGGCTGAAGTCACATCAAAGGCCTCAATCTCTGCTGGTAGTTCAGCTTTTGGGCCTCTAACTTAATTTGTAAGGGGTCACGTTAAGGGCCAGAAAAGTGAATTTGGGAAGGTCTTACCACATCACACACACACATCCACAATGACAGTTAAGGGTGGGTACTGTTGGATTTCCCATTGTCTATTCCATCTGTGGTTTTCATGGGCAACATGATTTAAAGGGGTGCTTGTTAATGTTTCTTTAGCTTAAATTTGGGTTTCTGTCCATCCAATTGGGGAAGAAAGAAGGTTTCCAGGTATTTTGCCACTTTGATAGAGGTTTTTTTAGAGTGTAGAAAGTGTGTAGTTGATAGGCTGTGATGGTGGGGTAAAACTGTGACTTGGGCTTGTTAGATGCCCTCAGGCATGCTTGCTCTGCTGTCCCAGTTGCATTGCAGAGGTGTTGGCATCATTTCCTGGGGTGTCATAGTGGACTTGGTGACCCATCCTGAGTCGAATGGTGGGTTTCCCTGAAACGAAATATTTTTCCCCATAGACTTCCCCATAGAACCCAAAATAAATCTACCTGACCGGTTCTGTGATAGAAATTTTTTTGCTATTGTTCTTGAAAGCTGCAAGCTGTATATTTGCCCCCGACCTAACTAACGGGTTGCCATTATTAAATTACTTCTACAAGACAATCCTCAAGCATGGGCCTTTTCACAAAATTCCTAAGCTCCAAAATTGTTTTCTGTGGACTGCTTTTTACTGCACTGGGATTACTCTATGATGAACCTAACTTTAATCCCAATTCTAACTTAACTGCCTCCCGCCAAGTTAGCCGTCCAGTGGAAGATTATTGTTCCTGGTGGTCGGCTCACTCTCAATGGAATGATCCTGCTCTCTGTTGTCATTTCCAACAGGGCCTGTCTGACACTTTTAAAGACTTGTTTGTGAACTACTCGTAACCTGCATCATTGGATGACACCATGACTCTCACCAATTATTTAAACACAAAAAGGAACAAAGTTTTGACTTCATTCCTCTGCCTCCACTTGAGTCCATTTCTGTCACAGTTAGGACCTATTGTATGCAGTTAGGTTCCACTATGTTGACTCCTGACAGTAGAACTTATCAAAGGCAAAAAGGACTTTACTACTATTGTGGACATGCCAAACACTGGCTTAAGAACTGTCCTAAATGTCCATATCAAGAAAGGCTTCAGCACCTAGGTGGTTTTTGAGAGATCCACCTAGGCAGCCAGGAATTCCCTTGTTTGTCTCAAAAAATTCTATTATCTGCTTAGGTATCAGCCAATGGTAAAGCAGTTGCTGGTAAAGCATTTATTGATTGTGGTTCTGCAGCTAATTTTTTGGGATTGTCGGGTTGCTAAGCAGTTGGTGAATCCTGTCATTGTTACTGCTGTGGACAGTACCCTACTGTCTCAAGGCCAAGTTAAATATGCCACTGCACCAGTCACTCTGGAAATACAATATCTGCATTCTGAAGCTATTTCTATCCTTATTCTAAATAATTTACCTGCTGACACTGTATTGGGTTACAATCCCAAAATCCAGTAATTGACTGGGTGAAAGGAGAGCTGGTTAAATGGAGCTTTCTATATAATGCTTTTTGTAATTCTTCTTCTGCAAAGTCCCTCTGACCTCTTAGGCAGTGGTGGTGAAGGCACGTGAGGGTTTGTCTTGGCTGTGCGGATTTTAGACAGCTGGTTCTACTGCTCGCTGTTATCAGCCAGCTCTTGATTTTACTTTTGTTTTACCTTTTATCTTAATCATAACATGTTTTGGGGATAACAAAGTGGTCCATGAAAAGTCTGCTTTCCCAGAGAGATGAGCAATAGTTATATCTACAAACCAGTAATAAGATAAGATAAGATAATCCTTTAATAGTCCCACAGTGGGGAAAATTCAGCATGTTACAGCAGCATAGTAATACAGATACAGGTTAATACACAGTAATATATTATGGAAGTAGTCACACATAAGCTGAGAAGAGAAGATATACTAGGAGTCCATAGAAGCTAAAGATCAGAAGAAGAAAGAAGGAAGACTTCATAATCATAATCATTAGTTTCCTGTGTGGAGTGATCTTCGCTTGGTCTGATGTAGATTATACAGCCTCATCGCGGTTGGAAAGAAGGACCTGCGATAGCGCTCCTTCTCACACTTGGGGTGAAGCAGACGGTCACTTACAGTGCTGTCAAGTGCCATCAAGATGCTCATGTCTGGTAAAAGACATAATTTGCAACACCACATACAGACTATGAGGGTGAGTGGTAGTTACTCAGGGGTAAGTTGCTCTATGGTCTGTCCAGAAAAGAAATGATATCTCTGAACAGGGTGGCTGGATGCCACCGCTGGTGGTGCTGTCAGAGAAGTGGAAGTGTCCAGTGAATTATCTGTGGATGTTGTTGGGAAATGATTTGGTGATACATTGTGCACATACACAGAAACCATTTTCTGCATCATCACCACAATTGCATGATGTTATCGGCATATGCCAGAGGGGACAGTGTGTCTGGGAGAGAGGGCAGGGTGGTATGAGTACATTTAAGCCTGTGCCAGAAACAAAGGTGTCCAAATGTGAGCAAACTATGGGCCCATTCACACAGGAACAGAGAGGGAGGATTATGGCGCATAATCCACATCATAATCCCCCTCCCTCACAATGGTGGTCTATTTAGACCGCTAGCGTTCGTTTTTCCATTAGCGGAAAAAAGAAGCGAGCTGCCCTTTCTTCAGGCGGATTCCGCGGCTCGTTGAACCATGGTGTCTGCCTGGCAGCAGCAACTTCCTGAGTCAGCCCATTCATTTGAGTCAACTCAATGAATGATACCAGAACCAGTGCTAGGAGAAAACACTGGAACCTATATCATAGCAAGGTCTCCAGAGAGGCCTATAGCCAATGCTGGTAGATGTGCTGAAGATTCCATTTTACCTTACTCTACTCTCTTACCTTACTCAGGTACAGAGCAGGGGGAGTGGATACAAGAGAGCAGAGACTGTCATTAGGGTTCTCAGCATATGGTCCAGTTTAGGCCAAGGGCCCCAGGAACACGAGGTGACCCACAATGATCACATGAAGGAGGGTCCACCACACATTACCAAGATGATTGTAAAAATCATAAATTGTCAGTTGCTGGGTACATTAGTCATATGCAAAAAAGGGAATGATTAGCAAACAGCCCAGAGCATAAATACAGACCATAAACTGACAAGAGTCATCATGTATAACGTAGGTTCACTTACATTGGTTGTATCTCCCCGAATACCACAGTGCTGGTAGTTTTCCTGGTAGGGTCACGCTGTGCTTGGGAAGTTTCCTTCGACAGAAACATGCAGCATATAAAGCAAAAACAAAAAATTCCCAGCAATCGTGCCATGTCCAAAAATACATTAGTCATACTCTGAACACAACTGCTGTTGTGTGCAGCAAGGAAAGGTTTAATCACTGACATCAAGACTAAGGCTAAGGCCCCACAGCCCGTATCCGCAGCACTAAAGCGCTGCGGGAAGAGCCGCTGCATGAACGCATTGCGGTTCTTTCTGCAGGGCTTTTAAAAGAAAGTTAACAGAGTTTTCCTCTGCGGACTTTCTCTTAACATTATATCTACGGGAAAGGCGCCGGCGTTTCCATAGATATAATTGACATGCTGAGATTTGCAAAGCCACAACGGCTTTGCCATTCGCAGTGTGTGTGTACGCTGTGATCTTTTCCGCAAAGTAGGGATGGGATTTGCATGAACCCTACATTTAGGTTTTTGCTGTCTGCTTGAAAAATCAGATATCTATGTGAACGTACAATTAAGGACACCAACGGACAGTAAAAGAACACACCCGATGTCCATTTAAGTCAATGCAAAATGTAACGGATACAGCTAGTGTCCAATGCTAATGTCCGCGCAAGATTTTGTAATCATTGTAATTGTCATTTCCCTTTTTTGCTATTGCATAGGGAGAGGCTTATTGAACCCTTTTGCAATTTACTGTACAATAATAATAATAACAATAATACATTTTATTGATATAGCACCAACATATTCTGCAGCACTTTAGAAATTGTAGGGTTCAAGTACAGACAAAAACAGACATTACAGAGTAATAAGTCAATTCTAACAATGGAACTGAGGACTCTGTTCGCAAGAGGTTACAATCTATGAGGTAGAAGGAGTGGCACAAGAGGTAGAAGGAGCGGTATTGTAGGTAGCATTGTGATAGAGGTTACCTTCATTACACATAAATATGGCTGTATCAGCTGTCACCATATCTCAAACTCTGAATCTTAAAAACAAATACCTGGTTGTATCCCTGACCCATTTTATGATGCGTTTCAAATAGACCACTACTAAAAAAAAAAAAGAAAAATTTTACTTAAACCCTTTTCATAAGAATACTTAAGATCATCCTCATTACTAGTGATGGGTAAATCGATTTGTTACCAACTGGGTTCAACCCGAATATTCCAAAATGTTTTGGTTTTTAACAAAATCTAATAAATAACAATTTGTCTATGATACAGAAGACACATGTATCTGTGAGACTCCTTCCTGTGATGATATAGCACAACAGAAAATATGTATTCACCTGAAATCACCCTCTCAGCCAAAAGATAGTGTTAGTTGAATACCTAAAAGTGCTGATACCATATATGTTACATAAGGTTCTATAAGCTGGGACACAAACCATTACTGTAATGGTGGAGATAGTGTAGGGTCTTTGTTACATCTCACGCGCCATACAGATCACTCATTTCTGAACTGCTTACAATTGGAAACAATTTTAGGAACAACAGGAGAATTGAGTTACATTTAAGTAATTACAAATAGATTAATAAAAGAAATCAAAGATAAGAATGAGAGAACAGATCTGTGCTGCTGTATACAAAGTGTTTAAACATACTTTTACTGACAGTCAGTCCTGTAGCACGTGAAAAATCTTTGTTACTGTTTTTTTGGGGCAAAAGTTGAAATTTTACTCATTAAAGAGGACCTTTCATGTCCTCAGGATCATGCTGTGTAATACACCGCTAGAAAGCCGACAGTACGCTGAATCCAGCTTTCACGTTCTGTGTCTTTGGTGAACAGCTATCGGTGCTGGTACTGTAGCTCTTCACTGTCAGAAGGGCGCTTCGGACAGTCAGTCAGGAACGCCCTTCCTCACAGCAGCGTCTATAGCGCTGTACTGTGAGAGTGGTGAGGAACATACCCCTCCCCTCCTGATAGTGCTCGTACATAGACGCCATCGCTGCGCGGTAAGCAACACCCCCTCTCACAGTACAGCACAATAGACACTACTGTGAGGAAGGGCGTTCCTGACTCACTGTACGAAACGCCCTTCTGACAGTGAAGAGCTACGGTACTGGCACTGATAGCTCTTCACCGGGGCACAGAAAGGGAAAGGCGATAGTGCGCTAAATTCAGTGCACTGTCGGCTTTCTAGCGGTGTATTACACTGCATGTGTCCCAGAAGGTGAAAGGTCCTCTTTAAATACATGTAAACTGCTGTCCCAACAGCTAGGTCGCTGATTCCACCTCCACAAAACTAAAAAAATATACATGATTTAACTTCTTCCTGACATCTCCCGTAATAGAACGGAGGATTCCAGGTCTAAAACCCCTTCCCACCGATGGCACTTTTTGACTCCCTGACCAAGCTCGATTTTTCAAAACTGACATGTGTCACTTTATGTGGCAATAACTTTGGAATGCTTTAACTTACCAAAGTGATTTTGAGATTGTTTTTTCGTAACACATTGTACTTCATGTTAGTAGTAAATTTTGGTTGATATGTTTTGTGTTTAATTATGAAAAATAGGAAATTTGGTGGAAATTTTTAAAAATATTCATTTTATAAAGTTTGAAATGCTGTGCATTGCATACAGATAGTCAGACCGCCAAAATTATATCATAAATCTCATATCCCAGATCTCTGCTTTATGTCAGCATCAAACTTTAGTCACCCTTTTATTTTTTACGGACATTATAATATTTACAAGTGAAACAACAATATTAAAAATTTTCAAGAAATTTCCAAAACCCATTTTTTAAGTGACTAATCCAGTTATGAAGGGGTTTTGAAAGACCCTTGTATTAAAACCCCCCTTAAATCACCCTATTTTCAAAACTGCACCCCTTAAATAAGCCAAAACAACATACAGTCCTATGAAAAAGTTTGGGCACCCCTATTAATCTTAATCATTTTTAGTTCTAAATATTTTGGTGTTTGCAACAGCCATTTCAGTTTGATATATCTAATAACTGATGGACACAGTAATATTTCAGGATTGAAATGAGGTTTATTGTTTATTGTAACAGAAAATGTGCGATATGCATTAAACCAAAATTTGACTGGTGCAAAAGTATGGGCACCTCAACAGAAAAGTGACATTAATATTTAGTAGATCCTCCTTTTGCAAAGATAACAGCCTCTAGTCGCTTCCTGTAGCTTTTAATCAGTTCCTGGATGAAGGTATTTTGGACCATTCCTCTTTACAAAACAATTCAAGTTCAGTTAAGTTTGATGGTTGCCGAGCATGGACAGCCCGCTCTCAAATGTTCTGAAAACAAAGATTGTTCAACATAGTTGTTCAGGGGAAGGATACAAAAAGCTGTCAGTTTCCAATGTGAGGAACATAGTAAGGAAATGGAAGACCACAGGGACAGTTCTTGTTAAGCCCAGAAGTGGCAGGCCAAGAAAAATATCAGAAAGGCAGAGAAGAAGAATGGTGAGAACAGTCAAGGACAATCCACAGACCACCTCCAAAGAGCTGCAGCATCATCTTGCTGTAGATGGTGTCACAGTGCATCGGTCAACAATACAGCGCACTTTGTACAAGGAGAAGCTGTATGGGAGAGTGATGAGAAAGAAGCCGTTTCTGCAAGCACGCCACAAACAGAGTTGCCTGAGGTATGCAAAAGCACATTTGGACAAGCCAGCTTCATTTTGGAAGAAGGTCCTGTGGACTGATGAAACAAAGATTGAGTTGTTTGGTCATACAAAAAGGCGTTATGCATGGCGACCAAAAAAAACAGCATTCCAAGAACAACACTTGCTACCCACTGTAAAATTTGGTGGAGGTTCTATCATGCTTTGGGGCTGTGTGGCCAATGCCCGCACCGGGAATGTTGAGGGTCGCATGGATTCCACTCAGTATCAGCAGATTCTTGAGAATAATGTTTAAGAATCAGTGACAAAGTTGAAGTTACTCCAGAGATGGATATTTCAGCAAGACAATGATCCAAAACACTGCTCCAAATCGACTCATGCATTCATGCAGAGGAACAATTATAATGTTCTGGAATAACCATCCCAGTCCCCAGACCTGAATATCATTGAACATCTGTGGGATGATTTGAGAGTAGGCTGTCCATGCTCGGCGACCATCAAACTTAACTGAACTTGAATTGTTTTGTAAAGAGGAATGGTCCAAAATACCTTCATCCAGGATCCAGGAACTGATTAAAAGCTACAGGAAGTGACTATAGGCTGTTATCTTTGCAAAAGGAGGATCTACTAAATATTAATGTCACTTTTCTGTTGAGGTGCCCATACTTTTGCACCGGTCAAATTTTGGTTTAAAGCATATTGCACATTTTCTGTTAGTACAATAAACCTCATTTCAATCCTGAAATATTACTGTGTCCATCAGTTATTAGATATATCAAACTGAAATGGTTGTTACAAACACCAAAATATTTAGAACTAAAAATGATTAAGATTAATAGGGGGTGCCCAAACTTTTTCATAGGACTGTATAACAAGTATTTCAACCCTATAAATGCTTAAGAGGAATTAAGACAAAATGGAGGTGAATTTTTCAAATTTGATTTTATTTTACCAATATTTTCATTTAGCCCTAGAATTTGCACATTCACAAGGGGTTAAAGGAGAAAACACATCCCACAATTTGTTATGCAAGTTCTCCCGACTACCATAGTACCCCACTTGTGGGTGTAAACTAATATATGGACGCACAGCGAGATGCAGAAGGGAAGGTGCGCCAAGGGGCTTTTAGAGGGCAGATCTGGCTGTGATCAGTTTCAGGAACAATGTCGCATTTACAAAGCCCTTGAGGAGTCAAAACAGTGGAAATCTCTAGAAAGTGACCCCGTTTTGAAAACCGCACCCCTCAAAGAATTTATCAAGTGATGTAGTGAGCATTAGTAACCCCGAAGTGAATATATAAGCTGTGCGGAGTAAATTGGGTACACCAAATCCCATTCTATTTTCCCACTAGATCCTATGACACGGATGGGGAAGAGGAGCATTCTGGGGGATCAGCGCTGGTGTATTATCTCTCATAAGCTTTAAATATGGGGTGTCCCCTGAAAACGTTCGCACAGTTACACATTTCCTTCTAGTCGCAGCCACTTATGTCCTATTGATTTGGCAACTTTTTAGGTTTTTGTCTTCACATTGTACAACCTAGATTTTTATTTTTATTTTCTGGCAATGTGGCCATATGAGGGCTTGGTGTTTGCGGTATTAGATTTACTTTTCAATGCCACCATTTTGGGGGCTGTAACTTATTGACTACATCTTATTAACTCTTTCTGGGTGGGATGTAAAAGGAAACATCAATTCTGGCATTGCTTTCTAGCATTGATTTTTTTTTTTTCCCGTGCAGCATACAGCATAAGTAACATTTTACCTTTATTCTGCGGGTCTGTACAATTACAGCGATACCTCATTTATATTATTTTTTAATCTGTTGCTATTTCTGCAGAATAAAATTCAATTTAGGGGAAAAAATCAATTATTTTTGCATCGCCAACTTCTGAAAGGCATAACATTTTTATTTTTCGGTAGACAGAGCTGGTTGAGGGCTTATTTTTTGCGGGATGACCTCTGCTTTCTATTGGTACCATTTTGGTTTTCATCTGACCATTTGATTACTTTTTATTGAACATTTTGTAAGGCAAAGGTGGTGAATAATCATTATTTTGTGCGGTTTTCTACATTTATTTTTTATGATGTTCGCCATTCGGGTTAAATAATGTTTTAATTTTATTGTTCAGGTTATTATGCAGTTCTGCATGTCCAACTTTGTGTTCGGTTAACAAAAACGGTTTTGCCGCGGAGAGCACAAAATGCTCACCGGCGCTCACGGCCAGACACTTTTCAAACCCATTCAAATGAATGGGTTGAAAAATGCCTGCAAACCTGTATAAACGGAGACCGGCCACAGATGTGAACGATGCATTATTCAGTTAAGTATAGGTGTATAGGTGGGGTATTTAAACCCTGCAGACATTCAACATTTCCCTGTGATTGACCTGTGCAAGTAAAGGGCTCTTATTCTGCAGTGAGAAGGACTTTTCATAGTGATCTTCTGGTTCTGACTGCTAGCTATTTCTCTTGGTTTACCCCCCTTGGTTTCTGACTTTGAATTGGTATTGACTTCTTGGTATTGACTACTGACTTGGACTATGACTTGGCTTCTATCTACTCTCCTAGTATGACCTTGACTAGATTGTTACTCCCTTTGTCCTCCTATAAGGGAACTGGTTTTGTTCTTTATTTTTGCTAATGCACTTGTTGTCTGATACTCCTTGGCTTTGTGACCTAGCAGCCAAACCCAGCCTGCTTTGCAGCAGGCTCTGGTGAAGACATTGGGGGAGCCTTAGATTCCACACTCCAAAACAGTGGTAGGCAACTGGTAGCAGAATTCAGAATTCTTTCATAATCTGTTCCTCGGGTATTTCAGGAAATACCTCATGGGAATTAAAGTTAGAGATGCTATTTAGGTTCTCTACTGTCACGAAGGCAGTGTCATACAGGAGCAGACGAGTGGTGTGATTCTAAGCTATGACACTATCTACCTCTGATTGGAGCTCTGAATCATGTTCCCTTGATTGACACACACATTTGCCAGTACAGAGCCTAATTAGCATATGAAGCACCAAAACAAAAAGCATTCATTACTCAGGAACAGTGAGGGCTAGAGATAAAAATTCCAACTGTGCTGGAATCAGTAGAATCAATAGCCTGTTAGATTCTAAGAACTGGAGTTGATGAAGGTGGTTAAAGCATCTCTTTAATTCTAACCATTCTACATTTAGACCAGTTCATTCATGAGCAGTTCTATTTTCTTAGAGACTTTTTCCATAATCCATATTTTCACAATGGCACATTCTTTAACAATTATAAGATGTGAGGAAGTGTAATAACCTATTTTATCTGCTTTAGATAACTATAACTGCCTATAACTGAGCCAGGTTTAAACCCAAATGAATATTTTTCCCCCCCAGTCCCAACATGTTGACTTTTTTTTGTAATTGTTTCATTTCCTCTGGTCTAGTTCTGGGTGTCAAAAGATCATGTCTATTGCTTCCAATCGCTGTAGTAAATGGTTCCCTTAAAAGATAGTGTGAGTAGCTTCTTAACCTGAAATGCTCTCTCAGGTCATCTTCCTTCATGAACAATTTCTCCGCAGGAGGAGGTATTAGCTGCTAGGTAAGTCTCTTTTGAGGGTAACTGGATGGACACTCACCCACCTGAGGAGACCGTTTGTTGCTGTATTCTTACAGTATACTTGAGTCTGAATTTTTCCATGTGCATCTCTCTATATGATTACATCTAGAAATGGCAGAAAGTCCTTGTGCCACTCACAGGTAAAATACAAATTGAGAGAGTAAGAATTTAATAACAATACAATTTTCATGCTACGTTTCATAACACCCAAGATATAATATTTTACACAGCCCCCTTCTCCAAACCCATACTCCCTGTACAGTTATTGAGTGAGAGCAACAGCTCTCAATACAGAAACAAGGGAAAGAATAAATAGATGCAGGATTTAGCAGAAAGGAAACAAAATTTGTTAATAACTATGTTACAAAATTTATGAATGACGCAAAAATGACAGTATATCAAAATTTGTCCGAAAATGTATTTGCACTTTTAAAAAAGTGATCCATATTATTACTTATTTTAGCATGTGATTCAAACAGGGAAAACCAAGCAGGGCTAAATCTAAACTCGCTTCTCTTAATTTCCAACTACCATTAATTTGACTAACACTAACAATAATCCGAAATACTTCTATTTCCAAAAGTTATTTCCTGTTATAGTCAATTTATATTCAATTACCAAATCAATAGGTTATAGTACGTTATGTAATGTACTATAACACGCATATACTCTCCCTATCTGGATACATACTATACGATACATTGCTATATATCATTCCATTGAAATTCCTCAACCAACGTCGCAAGTGGAGCTGCCAGTATTATTTACAAAAAAATGCACCATTTCACAAAATGTAATGATTGCAGTGAAAATGATTTCTTGTCTTTTTTCCATTTCTATCCTCTTCTCTCTGGATGACGAAAATTTGGCAGTTTTGTCACTTGACATTTTTCAGTCGATTTCGTAGTAGGAGGTATACATACAGTGCCTTGCAAAAGTATTCGGCCATCTTGAACTTTTCAACTTTTTGCCACATTTCAGGCTTCAAACATAAAGAGATCAAATTTTAATTTTTTGGTGAAAAATTAACAAGTGGGACACAATTGTGAAGTGGAACAACATTTAATGGATATTTTAAACTTTCTAAACAAAAAAAAACCCTGAAAAGTGGGGTGTGCAATATTATTAGGCCCCTTTAGTGCAGCAAACTCACTCCGTTCAGTTCAGTGAGGATCTCTGAATGATCCAATGTTGTCCTACATGACTGATGATAAATAGAATCCACCTGTGTGTAACCAAGTCTCCGTATAAATGCACTAGCTCTGTGATAGTCTCAGGGTTCTGTTTAAAGCGCAGAGAGGATCATGAAGACCAAGGAACACACTAGGCAGGTCCAAGATACTGATGTGGAGAAGCTTAAAGCTGGATTTGGATATAAAAAGATGTCCCAAGCTTTAAACATCCCAGGAGCATTGTGCACGCAATCATATTGAAATGGAAGGAGTATCAGACCACTGCAAATCTACCAAGACCCGGCCGTCCCTCTAAACTTTTATCTCAAACAAGGAGAAGACTGATCAGAGATGCAACCAAGAGGCCCATGATCACTCTGGATGAACTGCAGAGATCTACGGCTGAGGTGGGAGAGTCTGTCCATAGGACAACAATCACTCATACACTGTACAAATCTGGCCTTTATGGAAGAGTGGCAAGAAGAAAGCCATTTCTCAAAGATATCCATAAAAAAGTCTTGTTTAAAGTTTGCCACAAGCCACCTGGGAGACACCAAACATGTGGAAGAAGGTGCTCTGGTCAGATGAAACCAAAATCAAACTTTTTGGCCACAATGGAAAACGATATGTTTGGCGTAAAAGCAACACAGCTCTTCACCCTGAACACACCATTCCCACTGTCAAACATGGTGGTGGCAGCATCATGGTTTGGGCCTACTTTTCTTCAGCAGGGACAGGGAAGATGGTTAAAATTGATGGGAAGATGGATGGAGCCAAATAGAGGACCATTCTGGAAGAAAACCTGTTGGAGTCTGCAAAAGACCTGAGACTGGGACGGAGATTTATCTTCCAACAAGACAATGATCCAAAACATAAAGCAAAATCTACAATCGAATGGTTCACAAATAAACATATCCAGGTATTAGAATGGCCAAGTCACAGTCCAGACCTGAATCCAATCGAAAATCTGTGGAAAGAGCTGAAAACTGCTGTTCACAAACGCTCTCCATCCAACCTCACTGAGCTCCAGCTGTTTTACAAGGAAAATGGGCAAGAATTTCAGTCTCTCGATGTGCAAAACTGATAAAGACATACCACAAGAGACTTGCAGCTGTAATCGCAGCAAAAGGTGGCACTACAAAGTATTAACTCAAGGGGGCCAATTAATTTTGCAAGCCCCACTTTTCAGTTTTTTCTTTGTTAAAAAAAGTTTAAAATATCCAATAAATTTCGTTGCACTTCACAATTGTGTCCCACTTGTTGTAGATTCTTCCCCCCAAAATTAAAATTTTATATCTTTATGTTTGAAGCCTGAAATGTGGCAAAAGGTTGAAAAGTTCAAGGGGGCCGAATACTTTCGCAAGGCACTGCATCATCTGCAGGGCCTCAATTTATACGCATCACATACATTTGACAAAATCCACTGGTGGTACATTGTTTTTGGCCACCATTTATTTAAGGTTTAACTAATTGCCCCGTTAAAATCCCTCATTATCAATTTTAGAAAAACAAAAAGAGAAAGCACCGCGCTACACCTAGTGCATTATCACTTGGTAACAGAAGATTCTAATAACAAGTGTAGGGATAATCACCTTATTCAGCTGTGATATGTCACAGCCCAAATATAGCTAGAAAAATAACACAGGGTAATCTCAGCAGCAGATCCAGCCGTATAGAAACGTAACAGACCAGAAAAGTAGGACCAACTTCATATAAACTCTATTTGCCACAATATGAGTTAAGAAGTAAAAGATCCGCGCTTACCCTCAGGATAGTTGAATAATCGCCTTTATTTAAAAATCACAAACAGGGATCTTCATCACTACGCGTTACGGGACACCCTGGTCCCTTTTTCAAGTGCAAAAATAGATCAATGTACATTGATCTATTTTTGCACTTGAAAAAGGGACCAGGGTGTCCCGTAACGCGTAGTGATGAAGATCCCTGTTTGTGATTTTTAAATAAAGGCGATTATTCAACTATCCTGAGGGTAAGCGCGGATCTTTTACTTCTTAACTCATATTGTGGCAAATAGAGTTTATATGAAGTTGGTCCTACTTTTCTGGTCATTATCAATTTTGGTATTCCTGAATATACAGAGATTATACAATTTAAAGAATTTCTCAGTGGAATATTTACAGAAGCCAATAAACACCTCTTACCCTTTAATTCACAAACAATAAAAATATATCTTCCCTGTTTATCTATTAGTTTCTATTCAGGATTTTATTTAATACTGTGATGCGCTAACACGCTAACCACTCTAGAATTGACACAGGTTCTTGCATTAAGTGTGTTTAACAAACCATAGCAGGTAATTGTCAACCAATGATCTTAACTATCTCATTTCTTTTTAGCTTATTAGATAGGCCCTTTGTCATCTAGACTATAGGAAGGCGTTCACACTACTTTTAGTAGTGTCAGTTGCTAGCATCCGTTCCAAAATGTTAACGACAATAAAAGATCTGTCATAAATCCATAAAAATTTTTTACAAATCCGCCTCTCCGTGTGCTTTATAAGTTTGTTCTTCCTCTTTTTTGTTTTTGTTTAGCTATCTTTCTCTCTCTCTCCCCTTTCCTTATCTACCTTAACAATCTTATCTACCAAAACAGAGGATTCAAGGTTAAAATTTCGTATTTCATTACACAAATACTCTGTCATAGCAAGAAACCAGCTCACTTTATATACCTCTGTCTCCTGTGTATAATCTAATCCAATCGCTCCCACAAGAAAAGATCTCTCCATAAAGTCCCCTGGTATGTTCCATCATCGTCCTTAAAAAGAAGCATTATTTAACTATAGCTCATAATAAACAGATTAACCATGAAATGTATAATTCCAACGTTGATGTTATTCAAAAGATAACTGGAGATAAAAGCCATGCAATTCAGTTCTTCCAAGAAAAACATCACCTTTGCATTCTTTCACCTAACATTCACCATATAGTCAGTTATTTAACTTGTTACTTTCTATGCATTACCATAGGAACGGGATCTTATGACATACAATAAACTTTCCTTGACAGCATGTTTTATACATCAGTGCTTTATAATACGTCCCTTTATAATACAACTCAGGTGTCCATGTTTAATTTCCCTCCACAAATATCTTGTACTAACAGGTGGAAACTTGTGATTCAAGCATCCGACTGTGTCCATGGTAAGACAATACGAATTAGATATTATGTGACTGAATTATTAGATTGCTTTCTTGAGACATTCTGTTCATCATCACAGGTTGTACACTTCTCATTTCCACTCTAATATCTATGAATCAAACCTCTGACTGCACTTCTTGTGGCGCATGCAGGCCTCAGCATCACACAAATAATATAAACCCCTGGGTGACGAATAAATCCCGTACAGCACATCAAACTCCCCTACTCAGGCTTAAAAGTTTTCATTATATTCAAAAGAGACCAAGCATTATAACCAGTTCGCCTTTATACTCTGAACACATACTTTATTCCATGTATTAGCATATATTACAGTGGCACATATAAAATATACTGTATATGACAGCTATATCTATGTATAGTGTGAGAAGATGACAGGTAAAATTCTGGAAGGTTGCTATATCTCCCCCAGATTCCTCACTTATGTGTGGTAAGTGAGGTTACAACACAGATCTGTAACAAAACCTCAGCTGTGAGAAGGCCTTTCTGTTAACCACTTCTTGTCCTACAGCAGGAAGGAGCCTTCAAGCACAGGTGGAAACTGAGCCTCATTAAAAGGCCTATAAAAGGTTGTGAACACCTCAGTCCTGGGCAGTTCCTGGGGAAAGGGGAGGAACCAAGTTCTGTCCTAACACTCTGAAAACTGGTGAGAGACCAGTGTGAACTGTTGCCTATGTTTTTGCCCTGTGTGTTGACCGTGTGGCTGAAGTAAGCCATATGTACAGTTAGGGTTTTCTTTGTATAATTAGTAGCTCAGACGAGCAGGATTTTTTACTTATTTTATTTTGCCATTTTTGGGAAAATAAATGTACAGGGTAAAACCCGACTTTTTGCGTGCGTCCGACTGGGTCTGCTGTTGCAACCATTGAGCCTATACTCCCACAATACCTATACATATGTAGCAGATATACTTTACATCAAACCCCATTGGAAGCCCAGTCAGCAGAGTTTTCCTTGGCACAAGATCTCCAACCCATTCCAGCAAATTCTCCATAATCAACACCACACAAGCCTCCCACCTTACAGCAGCAGGGTCATGGTCTTTTATGTACACCATGTCATTACTTGGGATGCAGGAGGAGAAGGCAAGGATGGAATTACTAGGAAGGAGGTGTGACACAATACCAGCAACCCCATGGGTGGAATATTCAGATTGAGATTGTTTTGAGCTTGTATTTCTTTTTGTAAGTAGTTTAACCTAAAAATTTTAATTAAAAAAAAAAACGTAAAAATATTTTTTTTAATAATAAATTAATAATATTTTGATAACTGTGCCATGACATTAGCGTAGATAAATGATATAGCTAAGTACTAATTTGTAATTTACTAATAAGTACTATCTCAGGGCATCCTTGTGGACCTTTTGAACTCTGAGCTATTTTCCAATGACGAGAGAGGCCAAAGCCACTTGTGTCAGCATGACTGGAAAACTATAATGTTCTTGGGGTTACTCAGTTTACAGAGCAACATGTAACATACAGCAGCAGCTTCCATGGATCTGGCTCTTTAACCCCTTCCTGCCTCTGGCATTTTTTTGATTATTAGATTTTTGTTTTTGATTCTCTGCCTCCCAAATCCAATAATTTTTTTTTATTTTTCCATTTACAGAGCCATATAAGAACTTAGTGTTTGTGGGACAAATTGTACTTCGATAATGGTACCATCTAATATTCTGTGCGACGTACTGGGAAGCTGAAAAAATTCAGAATGGAGGGGAATTGAGGAAAAACTGTGTTTGTGTGAATTTCTTGTTGGCTGTTTTTTGTCGTTCATTGTGCAGCCAAAATGACATTTCATCTGTATTTTATGGGTCAGCACGATTCTGAAAATCTACTTTTGAAAATAAAAAAAAAACAATAAAAGGTAACGCATCAAGGGTGTCTTCAATTGCAAATCAAAATATGTTGTGTACATAATATGGTGCAGTATTTGTGACTCGTATTACGTGGGGTGTACCATACGCCCACTAAAAATGTATATTTCTGAACACATAGCAGACTTTATTAATGCCAGTCAGAGCAGAGTTTCATTTTGTTTGTTTTTCTGGACAGTTAATAATTAACCTGCCAGTAAGAGTCCATGCACACAGAGTACAGTGGCGCTCTTTCTGGCACGATAACTCGCGTAAGAATCAGCGCTGATAAAAAGACTCCCATTGACTTCACTGTGGTTATAATTAGAGATGAGCGCGTAGTGAAATATTCAAGATTCGATATTGGTTTTGAGTAGAGCCTCAATATTCGACTATTCGATCGAATATCGAATCCCATTATAGTCTATGGGGAAAAATGCTCGTTTCAGGGGAAACCACTATTCGACTAAAGGAGAGTCACCAGGTCCATGAGTAGCAGGAGGAGAGTGTTTAAGAGGAGCGCTGACGGACGGGAGGCAAGCGCTAATGTGAACCGGCCCTTACTCGTCCTGCAGAACCAGCATTGATTGGTCGAAAACTATACACTGTATAGCATTCAGCAAATTAATGCTGATTCTGCAGCAGGCTCATCCTTGCTAGTCAGGAGAGCTGGCAGCTTGCAGGTACGAGGGAGCTGACTTTTTCTAATAGGAATGCATTGATCAGCGTTGATTGGCCAGTGTAGAGCATTCGGCCAATCAACGCTGGTTCTGCCGAAGGCTCGTCTGTGAGGAGGTGGAGTCTAAGATCGGAGCAGAGCAGTCTCCATTGTGGTCCGATCTTAGACTCCGCCTCCTCACAGACGAGCCTCAGCCTCAGCTTAGGCAATCTTTTTGTATCCAAATCCGGCTTTAAACTTCTCCACAACAGTATCTTGGACTTGCCTGTTGTGTTCCTTGGTCTTCATGATGCTCTCTGCGCTTTATACAGAACCCTGAGACTATCATAGAGCAGGTGCAATTATAAGGAGACTTCATTACACACAGGTGAATTCTATTTATCATCATCGGTCATTTAGGACAACATTGGATCATTCAGAGATCATCACTGACCTGAATGGAGTGAGTTTGCTGCCCTGAAAGTAAAGGGGCTGAATAATTTTGCACACTCCACTTACCAGTTTTTATTTAGTAAAAAAAAGTTTAAAATAGCCAATAAATTTCGTTCCACTTCACAATGATTGATATCTTTATGTTTGAAGCCTGAAAAGATCAAGGGGGCCGAATACTTTCGCAAGGCACTGTATACATTTAACTACTGCTAAGTTCTATTTAGAAGTCCCTTTATACTGCGAACATTTGATCATCATGAGATATGACAGTATTCTTTTGTACAGTGTTGTCTTATATTCAAAACTATGCCATGTAAATATAGCATAGATGGTTATGAGCCATGTAATTCTCATTGAACTCATTAATGGAATATTCAAACACAAATATTTTGAAAACATTTGAACAAATCTTTATCAATGGTACATAATACATGTATCCATAATTTTGTGTCTATACTGAAATTAGTTTCTTTGAGTTCAAGTGTCATGGCTGTAAAAGCTTGCTGCTATGAGGAATCTTTATTTGTTGATCATATCATCTTGTTGACTGACAGACAGTGAAAATCTTTTAGAGTTCTTATCATTTTTGGAAGATTTTCTTCTTGAAAGCACAATAGTGGATATCTCTTCAATCCTCAGAGATTTGGTCTGCATACTTCTATTTGAAATTGTTAAAAAGCCCACATGAATCCTAGGATAACATTTTCCCCTTGGTACAATTTTGCCTGGTACATTGCACTATCCCAGGAGTCATGCAAAGATATCTATTGTACACCTTGGAGTGTATTTCTGAATATGATAGGCAAATTAAGATGCCTGAGGATCTTTCTATTAACATTCACATCATGAAAACAATATTTCTGACTTTTACTTAGTAAATACATAAAAATTTCATGGTTGAAAGGGGGGCATCTGTAGCAATCCATGCCTTGCTGAGGTAGCCCACATTACACCAGACGTGCAAGGACAGGGCAGCCAGGTTCTCGCTTTTCTGTGCAGTCGAAGTTTGTTCGAGAAAGCACACAAAGACTTCAGCAGGTCTGGTTATCATTGGTACTTTCTTAATGTAGCAGCTGATTGGCAGAAAAGTCGTTTTAAACTTAACAGAAGTTCCTTAAGGGTCCATTCACATGGTGGAAAATGGTGAGGAATTTGGTGTGGGTTCCAGTCCAAAAAAACGGCCAGCCTTGACTGAATGATTTCAATGAGTACTGCACGGAAGACGGAACCCATTTTAATCAATGGGACTCTATTTTTCAGCGCTGATTCTTTACTCGAGTTATTGTGGCAAAAACAGCACCACAAAACTCTGTGTGAATGCACCCTTAGATGATGCGGCAAAAACGCAACTGCGGCATCCTACATCCATTGTGTATGGTGAGGGAGCCTAATCACGTACATGTACATAATTTTGCGTGAAGGGGTTAAAGCGGCCCTGAGTATGGCATATGTCACTGGGAGGCAGGGACTTCTATTAGCATAGATAAATATACTGCTAGGAGTCCCTCCCCCAGGAACAGGTGAAGGCCAGTAAATCCGGCTAACACATGAACTGGGTTTAATGGATGAAATTCGGTCATGTGAATCACTTTAGTTTGTCAGTATGTGATAAAGATGATTTAGTTGTTTGCTACATGACAAATATTTTGCATTTATTTGTCCTTTCACAGCTTCCAATTCTGTCATGCATGTCCATTTCTTTTTTTTTTAATTGTTTTGTTTTGATGGATTTCATTTATGTAAAGACTCAACCACAGGTTGATGGCATGCTTTAGCTCACTATACGCTAACATACAGTATCTTTAGGAATTTTAAACTTTTTTTTTATATTACCACACATCTTGCTTTAGGCCAGAGCCCCACATAGCGGAAATGCTGGAGCAAAACCGTGGCATTTTATTGTATCTACAAAGTGGATGGGATTCTGGCTTATCCCATCCACACATTGCAGAAAAAACTTTGTAGCTGTCATGCTGTGATTTCAAAAATCATTTTTTCCCCGCATCACTTTTTTTTTGGCTTAGATAAGAATTTCTTCTTTTGTATCAACATTTTTTTTTTCACACAAAGACTTTTCCAGCATATAAATAACATGTGCACAATAAACTGGATAGAAATAAGTAAAGGGGTAGAATAGTACAGATATCCCACAAATGTAAATCATAGGAATTGTTCATGCACATCAAGAATAATGAGCAATTGCAGGAATGAAAGGCAATAAAAACGAAAGGAATTGAAACAGAGCAGTAAAATCCAAATGCATGATACACAATTAGAGATGAGCGAGTTCTATTCGAAATTCCCATTTCGAATAGCACGCACCCATAGGAATGAATGGACGCAGGCTCTTCCATTCATTCCTATGGGTGCGTGCTATTCGAAACGGCCGTTTCAAATAGTACTCGCTCATCTCTATACACAATCATCTGGCAGATGAAGTCCCATAGGTTGCTTAGCAGAAAAATCATGCCTGGAAGGTGCTCCAGGATAGAGTCAATCATAAGGTGTTTGCCAGGAAACAGCACACAGAAAAATGGAAATGAGGGAGAGCAAGTTTGAGAGTATAATCGGTCTACACACAAGATCAAAGCTACTTTGTCAGTGTGAATCTTGGATAAATTCAACTCTTACTGTCAGAAGCTTCTATACATTTGACACTTCTGCTGGCTGAGAAATTTTACACAGTTCAGATGATATTAGTTAAGAAATGGAATACATACATCCTGGTACTGAATAAGAACTGTGTGCAGTTTTTATTTGCAGTATTACTTTGCACATGTAAGCTTCTCAAATGTAAGCTGAAAACCTCAGGATTACTGGCTGTTCCATGTGCTAGGAAATACTGCAGTTAAAAACCACATACAGTTCTTCCGAAAAAGAGTGATATGTAAACCCATCCCAACGATCCGCTTATCTGATCTGTGGTTGGATGGTTAGGCTGAGTTCACACAGACTTTTTTTGGTCAGGAATCCACCTCAAAATCAGCCTCCAAAAAAAGCCTCCCAATAGAGTTCTATTGGAAGGCTTTTTTCTGGAGGTTAATTTTGAGGCGGATTCCTGACTAAATTCCTGACCAAAAAACTCAGTGTAAACTCAGCCTTAGGGTAAGTTCCCATGGGATGTTTTGGATTGGAACCTGATGTGGAGGCCGCCTCAGATTCCTATCCAAAAGCTGGGTAGCCGCGACTGAAAGCTGATTGTCTGCACCAGCATCCAGCAGTGCACTCTGCTCCGGATTAGGCCCAATGAATGGGCCTAGTCCAGAGGAGGGTGTGTCTTCAGGCCAAATCACGAGGCGAAACGGCCTGAGGAATGAGCACCTTGCTTCTTTTTCTGGGAGCCGGCACAAGCCAGTTCTCGGAAAAAGCTCCTGAGCGGCTCCCATTGATTTCAATGGGAGCCGTCTTTTTGCAATTTACAAAAATGTGAGCATTTTTTTTCTTCAATGTGTAGATGGGATTAGCCAGAATCCACTTTGCAGGTACTGTGAAATGCCATATTGATTAGCTTTTAGTATTTGTCTTTTTTTTTTTCTTTTTGCAGAAAAGGAGGGTTGAAAGAATGCAAACCAAAAAAAAAACAAAAAAACTAAAAACAATGTGTTGTGTAATATAAAATATAATTTATCTTTTCTATATGGGTTATTTTAGGACCACTAAATAGATGCTACAGCACTAAACAATCTCCAACATTCTCATGTAGTTGACTGGAGCAGCAGTGCTACAATCAGACACTGGTTATCTATCCTAGGTGATACATTGTAAACTAGGCACAACCAGATTAAATACAGATCTAAACCCAAAAATGATTGCATAGCTGCTAGGACACAATTATCTCTCACTCAGCACCATCACAACAATCAAGAGCAGTAAAAAGTCAAAATAGTATTTTGCTTTGGACGCTTTCTAAGTTGCAAAGCAAAAACATGTTAGATTATTCAGGAGAAGATTTTATTCCAAAAACTAGGAAACTGTTCCAGCATCACTTCCAGAAGCAGCAACCTGATATTTTTCCCACAATGAAGTCTGACCCTGTTGAACTTGCTGACTCTGGTGATACTTAACTTTTGAGGGATAGTTGAGTGTAGTCATTATTGGACTACCCCCTTAGAATGTACCCCTAGCTTGATTTTAAGCTTATGTTTGTGTCACTTTTAGATGAAATATTAAACATCTTGATACTGCTGGCTTGTCCTGCTTTATTTACAGTGTTATGTTGTATTGTCCTTTCCTTTATCTGTCTGCCATTCCCGATCTGATACCTGTGTGCTAATCCTGACTCTATCTCTCTGCTCACCCATATCTGCCTGATACCCATTACCGACTCTTTGAACCCCTTGGTTTGTTCCTTTGGTGCTGCGCAGTGGTGTCTCTCTGGTCTTTAGCCACCTGCCACTAATAAAGGGACCACTGTGAGAGGAAGCAACCTAAACTTCTCCCTACAGTGAATTCCAGATACTGGTAGGTGGGTTAAAGGGTGAATCCTGAGGAGGCTGGTTAGGAATGGCCAAACGTCAGGCTGGTTATATGGCACACTAAGGGCACAACCCACTTCCTGCTACCAATAGTAGCCTAGTAAAATACAGCATAACTAAAAATTGGATGAGGTTTTACAGTCATTATAGCTTTTGCCATGTATTACCATTTAATTTTCTTTTCCACCTTATTAAAAGTATGACATGAAGCTAGAAAGGGAAACTCCTTCGTTATTGAACATTATACTTTAGTAAAAAGGAGACAGATAGGAGGGCAGAGTGGAAGAGAGAAAGTCCAATTGTAACCCAGAGAGTGGTACACAGGGGAAGATACTGTATGGCAGTGTTTCCCAAACTGTGCTCTGCAAACCATTTACAGGTGCTCAGCGATATGGCGATAATAAACGGTTAACAATAAAAAATAGGTTAATGTGAAGGGTTTCAAGATTAAAATACTGGTTCACATGGATTCCTAATATTTTACCGGCACAGCACTATGGTCTGTTCGGCGAATATACAAGGCCAGCGGATTAACTCTTCTCGGTCGGACGGCACTTCCAAACTGGTCTCAGATTGCCCTTTCCCGCTTAATACGCCGGTCTCGTATAGTCGCTTAACAAACTGTACCTACGGACGGAAGTGCTTTATTCATCTTTCACGCTCGTCTTGTGCGGTCACTCGATCCTTGCTGTATCAGATTAGTTTGCGCAGTATTTGCAGTTATTTGCCACGTATTATTCAAAAAACATTCCTAATTTGATTGTTCAGCAATGGATCGCTGGTTGAAGACTGGATCCTTCAGAAAAGCAGTTAATACCACTGACACAGACCCTCCGGTAGGAGCCGCGACTTCAAAATCGAACAGGAATGTTCAATATTATGTTAAAAAGTTAAAATATGGATATTGTGATTATCCAGAACCAGATGTGGGCGATACGACTTTTCAATTGCAGTGTTGAAGAGATTACTGATACTGAAATAATTCGATAGGCTGAAGCTTTTGTGGAAGAGTTATGGAGGGTTCACACCTGTGCCCGGTCTCCGCTTTAGTCAATCCTGCTGGGTTTGCGTCTTCTGCCCCGAGAAACTGAACAGGGGACGGAAACCTGGCAGTCAGTTTTCAAATGAGTTTGAAAAGTGAGCGCCGGTGAGCATTTTGTACCGGTCTGTGGCAAAACCGTTTTTTTTTTAACCAGACACAAAGTCGGACATGCAGGACTTTGTGCCCAGTTTAAAAAAAAAAAAAAAAGTTTTGCAGCCGAGAGGTACAAAACGCTCACTTTTCAAACCCATTCACTTAAATGGGTTTGAAAACTGGCTGCCAGGTTTCCGTCCCCTGTCCAGTTTCTCGGGGCAGAAGACAAACACCTGCCGGATTGGCTAAAGCGTGCACAGGTGCAGATGTGAACTCGCCTTTAGTGATGCCAAAAGCGCCAGAAGTGTTCAACGAACGAAAATGTAATATCTAGTATCAATTCGTTGGAAATCCCTCCCTCCCCCATTGTGTCTCCCCTGATCCACAGATATATAACTTGTTGGTTCTCTGATCTAGGAAGGCAGATTTCTCTACCTCAGTGGCAGATCATCTGGTCGTGCGCCAATAAATCTTCCACCTGTATTTCCTACTGTGAAACCAAATTTAAAATTCTGCTTCACGGGTATCATACTCCAGCCCTCCTCCCTACCTTAAATCCCAGCATATCCCCTTCCTGCTGGAGGTGTTTGAATGCCCCGGGAACTCTTTTCCACATTTTCTGGGATTGCTCCCTGATTTGCCCATTTTGGTTGGAGCAGGGCCGCCATCAGGAATTTTGGGGCCCCATACAGCCTAAGTGTCTGGGCCCCCCCGCCGCCATTTTAAAACTACTTTAATTTGCGACATACCCATTCTGTATTACATTTCCCTTTATTTAGCAGCATTACAAGGCTTAATCAGATTCTATTTGCAGGTATAATCTGCTACGTGTGACCGCGCCTATAGAGAGCCAACACCATTTATAAGAGCCCTCTTAATAAATCCTCAGGGCTTTTTCACATTGCGTTTTAGGCCTCCCTTACCGGGATACGTTGGTAACCAGTCAGAATCAGCTGTCAACTTATCCCTGCACGAAGAACTGGCCATTAAAAAAAAGGGGGTCCTGCAGTTCTCCGTGCAGGGATAAGTGGGGAGCTGATTGTGACTGGTTACCAACGTATCCCGGCAAGGGAGGCCAAAAACGCAATGTGAACACTCCTTTATATTGAAAGTCCCACCCCCAAACAGGCTGCTATGCTAGTAACATAGCAGCCTACATCATTATTAATACAAAGCACACATACCTTTGGAGGTATTATGTGCTTTGTAGTTCTCCAGCTAAAAACTTATATATTATATATTATTGCCCCAGTTCCCTCTCCACAGTGCCGCACACCTGATGTCCCAACAATCCCACCCCCCCCTCCACCTTCTAACATCTTTCCACTGCCCCCTGTACCCATACCTCCCAACTTTTGAAGAACCAAAAGAGGGACAAAATGTGCGGCGCGATTTGCGTGCCGCGGCAAATTTAGCCCCACCCACTGTTATGTTGACTCCACCCATTCTCATTAATTTTTCATGTGCCCGCACACAGTATAATCCTCCTACAGTCACCCGTACATTATATGTCCCCCCTCTATCTCTCCCCCAGCTTCATATACACCCTTCATCTGCCCCCAGTTTCATGTCTCCCACCCAACCTCTGCCCCCAGATTCATGTCCGCCCATCCATTTCTGCCACCAGTTTCATGTCCCCCCTTCCATCTCTGCCCCCAGATTCATGTCCCCTCCATCTCTGCTCCCATATTCATGTCCCTCCATCTCTGCCCCCATTGTCATGCCGTCCTCTCCATCTCTGCCCCCATATTCATGTCCCCTCCATCTCTGTCCCCATATTCATGTCCCTCCATCTCTGCCCCCATTGTCATGCCGTCCTCTCCATCTCTGCCCCCATATTCATGTCCCCTCCATCTCTGCCCCCATTGTCATGTCGTCCTCTCCATCTCTGCCCCCATTGTCATGCCGTCCTCTCCATCTCTGCCCCCATATTGATGTCCCCTCCATCTCTGCCTCCATATTCATGTCTCTCCATCTCTGCCCCCATTGTCATGCCGTCCTCTCCATCTCTGCCCCCATATTCATGTCCCTCCATCTCTGCCCCCATTGTCATGCCGTCCTCTCTCTGCCCCCAGTTTCACATTACACTGACTGACTTACCTTCCCCCTTCGTTCCCTCGCAGCTCTCTGCGCGCCTGTCTCTCACTGGCGCACAGTTATAGACGCGATGTGACGTCATCACATCGCGTCTACAAGCCAGTAGCGGAGGCGGCGAAGCGAGGAGCTGACACAGGTCAGCTCCTCGCTTCAGCCGCATATGTGACAGCGAGAGAGGCGCACAGCGGCGAAGCAAGGAGCTGACCTGTGTCAGCTCCTCGCTTCGCCGCCGGCTACTGGCTTGTAGACACGATGGCTGAAGCGAGGAGCTGACCTGTGTCAGCTCCTCGCTTCACCGCTGCCGCCGGCTACTGGCTTTTAGACGCGATGTGATCACATCGCGTCTACAAGCCAGTAGCAGCGGCGGCAGCGAAGCGAGGAGCTGACACAGGTCAGCTCCTCGCTTCAGCCATCGCGTCTACAAGCCAGTAGCAGCGACGGCAGCGAAGCGAGGAGCTGACACAGGTCAGCTCCTCACTTCAGCCGCATATGTGTCAGCGAGAGAGGCACGCAGCGGTGAAGCGAGGAGCTGACACAGCTCCTTGCTTCAGCCACGTATGTCTTCAACTCAGATCTGCGTCCTCTGGATGCAGATCTGAGTTGAAATAGGACATACACAATGACTGCTACGGGCGCCAGGGGGCCGGCACACGGTGGCGGGCCAAAACCGGGCCCCCCCCATTTTTCAATTTGGCCGGGCCCCTGACGCCAGTACCAGTAGTACTGCCCTATCGGCGGCCCTGGGTTGGAGGTCCAGACTATGATGACTGATGTTTTTTCCCTTATGATTCCTTTGGACTCTATGGTATACCTCCTCAATCTCCCCTCTCGCTCCCTGAGCAAACGTTCCTCTATCTTATTTTTGTATATCTGTACTGCAGTTAAATCCCTTATGTAATTTACGGTCCATGGTCATGTGATGGACACACAGGTGCACAGCTGATTACCAGGCAGATGTCTGATTATTGTGCTGTGACGAGCAGCACCTATGTGTACACCACATGACCATGGACCGTAAATCACATGACCATGGTCAGAGTTTTATCCTCTAGAAGTAACAGAATGAATGACAGCAAGCAGAGATCTAGAAAAGCGTGAGGAATTGACACAGAAAGTATATTGGAAAATTGTATATCTTTTTATTGTACATTTGTTTGTCAATATTGGTCTGAAAGTGGCCAACCCCTTTAAAGATGTTAGATGCTTGGAATACCTCACAGCTTCTCTAAACAATACAGTTAAGAAGTTTCGAGTGGATTGGGCACCCTGGGACTTATATTGTGCCACCCATGGTCTCTGATTCCCTTCCTCCCTCCTTGTGTCTCCCTGCCTTTGTCTCTTGTCATTTTTTCCTTTTTGTATTGGTTCTTATTACAGCTTTGTATTGCAACTATGGTTTTGTTGCTCTAATATGTGTTTTACCTGCCATTTTTGGCTCTGGCGGCAATCTTTACCCTGGATTGTTTGTTAATTGTTGATTTGAAAATTTCAATAAAAATTACAGTTTAAAATAAATAAATAAAATAGAACCCCCCCCCCCATTGTTAATATTGCGCGTTATCTTTGGCACCTATGTAGGTTTTAGGTAAAATAAGTGCTCCCTACAGAATTTCTGTCCTGAATAGTGCTCCTCAACTCAAAAAGTTTGGGAAACACTGCTGTATGGTAACAGAATTCCTGACTCTTTTTATTTATTTATCTAAAGAAAGAACTTGGCCTGAGAGAAGTACTTGAAAATGGGTAAAATATACAAATTAAATACACTCAAGCACAAACTAAAGGGGCAAAAGAAAAAGTTAGTTTTCATCTAGTTCCTCTCTGACAAGTTATTTTTCTGTAAGCCAACCTACTACACCAACTGAAACAAATATTATGCAGATTGTCAAAACCAACTCCACAGTAGCCTAGTATTAGCTAACCAAAGTCACAACTAACAGCATAGTGCATGGCCCCCACTAACACCCAGTTTTTTCCAAAGATATAACAAGAACATATTAGTTGCACCAGTAATGATGTATCAAAAGTAAGTGATCCTATTAGAATTTCTAGCTGAAGCTTACCCAGTGGTCATACTAGTCAAACTTACAAGCTTGACCTCAAGCTGGGTCCTAACTACACCATCAGTGTCCTTTACAAATTCATCACTACATAGCCTTAGACTAAGTTCACATCTACGCACGGATCTCCATAATTCGGGTCTGATAGGGGACCCAAACGGCAAAGAACCAGACCACTAAAACTGCAGTAACCCACTGATCCCATAGTATATAATGTGGTCCAATGGGCATCTGTGCGGTGTTCAACCATTTTTATACTGAAACAAGGGAGAGAAAGTCCTCCATGCTGAATTTTTTTCTCCACCAATTTTTGTTGCTTTCTGCAGCGCAGATGTTAACCTAGCTTTAACCCACCTATCTCTCTTCAAAATTCAGACTCTTACTATTGACATAATTGGAGTTTTACTGGAACATGACCCATATCAGCCAAGATTAAATGATGTTATGACAAGTTCACCTACAATATAGAAAAAAGTCGATTTAGTCTGTTTTGGTTCAGTTGCACAATAGGAAAGTCATGAACTGTTGAACAACAGTAGATAACTTACTTCCCTAAAACATACTGACTATTTTTTCTGATGCTGGCTGTTTGATAACAGAACTGAAAAGGTTAGACTCTGGGCAGACCCATTCATAGGCTTCTCTAACTTTAGGAAAGACAGTGTCAATAGAAAAACATGAGTGGCTTAATACACATCGAGAAGCAGAGAAAACATTTATGACTAAATACCATTTCAGGCAGTAATAGCACAACTCATTAAAGGGGTTCTCCCATCTCAGCCTTTCAGCCAGGCTGCATGCAGTGTGTGCTTCTCACTTCCTGTATTTCCCCTCCCCCCTGCTGAATGGGACAAACAACACATCTGCAGATCAGATAATATGCAGATGTGGACTCAGTATTATCTGTGTCTTTACACAGAGAGACAGGGCTTTATCAGAAAAGTACAATTAGCTGAATGGATTGCCCTGCCGGCACTGAGTAAGTAATGTCACTTGTCCTATCTTCCAGCTCAATGGTTATATCAACCATGTAAACAATGGGAGGAATAAGGTCACATACCAGGCAAAAAAAGCTGAATTTCTAAAGCAATATATTTTGAAAAAGGCTTCAATTTACATAAGCTACCAGTATAGATAGGATCTTTGAGATGGGACAACCCCTTTAAAGGGATCCTATCATACAAACACATTTTTTTTCTTAGTAACACGTCGGAATAGCCTTAAGAAAGGCTATTTGTCTCCTACCTTTCGTTGTCTTCTCCGCGCCGCCGTTCCGTAGGAATCTTGGTTCTTGTCGGTATGCAAATTAGTTCTCTCGCAGCACTGGCGGTGGGCAAGAGCAGGCTGCGCATGCCCACAGGCCACAAATAAATGGCCGCTTATCCAGTAATGTAAGCCATTTTCTCATAGCCTTTGGGCATGCGCAGTCTGCTCTGCCCGAGGCCTAGAAGTCTGAGACCTGTGCTGGAAGAAGAGGATGAAGAGGACATTCCTGACGAAGATGGAGGTGGCGCTGGAGAGAGTTCACTGGCAGCATTGGGAACGCCCCCAGTGCAGTTTGAGCACTGGGGCCCGCCCCCAGTGCTGCGAGAGAACTAATTTGCATACCGACAAGAACCGGGTTTCCTATGGAACAGCGGCACGGAGAAAACAACGAAAGGTAGGAGACGAATAGCCTTTCTTAAGGCTATTCCGACATGTTACTAAGAAAAAAAAAATGTGTTTGTATGATAGGATCCCTTTAAGATCAAGAGAAAACAGATAGAGATAAACATAAAAATCCTTCACGGTCTTACATGAGTTCTGTATCATAAAATTAAGTGATTTTGACTTAAGACATGAAAGCAGTAACATTTTTCTCAGTAACTGAAACTGATATCACAAGATTAGATCAATTTTCCTAATTTTTAAGATATGTCAAAGCATTTTTGGTCTACAATCTCAAATTGGTAAGGGTCTGGCATCCTGGAATCAACTAGTCTCAGCAGCCACTATAAAGGACCCCCAGCGCCCATAGTGCTTTTTAAAAACAGTCTGGAGAGTTTTCATCTGTGAACTTTCCGCTTCAATTATAACTATAAGGAAAATGCCAGCATGTCTGTTGGTATAATGCAATGGTTTCTGAAATCACACCATGTCTGCTGCAGATATTGTTCTGCAATGTGGCTAATGCCATCCGCTCTGGAACTACTGTAAAACTCTTCAGTTGTTGCCACAGTTTTTCCACCCCCTTCCCCATTTCTACCTTCTAAATGACTAATTGTTTCAAAAATCTATATTTATCTAGATTGCCTGGGCGGCCATATGTACACCCTAGGCACATTTTCTGATCATGTTGCAGGGAACTTGTAGTTCCCCTTCCAGAAACGAAATTTCCCGTAACTAACTCACCCCCCCCCCCACCCCATCATACTTACCTGCCTTCCAGTCCGGAGCTTCTGTGCATGGGATGTCACTTCTTCTGCTTGCACAGGCTATATTGCACAGGTATGGGAAGCCAGCAATCGTCAAGAAGACTAGGTGCCGGCTGCCCAGAAGATGTGTTGCCCCAGAAGATCTGGAACCAAAGTTAGGTGAATATGATTGGATGGGGGTGGGGGTTAAATTAGTTAGTAAGGGCTAGTAGTGGGTAGGCTAGCTAGGGAAACGGGGTGTGAGGGAGAAAGTGAGAGGGAGTGAGAGAGGTGTGAGAAGGTGGTGTGAGTCAGCTCTGAGAGAAGTTCATAGCATCATGGTAGTTGTAGGGAAGCACAGAACAGGAAGATGACCACGTAAACAAATGCAGAAGATGCTAGGAGCTCACAGAGAAAACCAGAAATCACCGAAAACACTGCTAAAGGTATTTTGGTGCACTTATTCTCCTATTAATAGCACTAACTGACCTTTTTTTGTCTGGAAAACCCCTTTAATAACAAACACTTTCAAGACTTAGATGTACATTTAACTTAAAGGGGTTGTCCAGGCAAAAATGGACAATAAATCTATTTTTTAAATAGGCCTGGAAATTGAAAAAAAAAAATCATACTCACCTTTCTCAGTCCTCTCGGCCCAGAGTTGACTTGTGGTGGAAGTCCCAGCCACACATGACTGTTGAGGCCAATCAGTGGCCTCAGCAAAGGGCATGGGATGTCGCTAACTTTGCTATCCCGGGTCTCTTCCAGTGACCGCTGCGGCCCGTCAACGGCTTCAGCTAAACAGATCCGGGATGTCACAGATGGCGAGCAGTTTCACTTTGAGAAGACGATGGAGCAGGAGGACCGGACCATGCTGAGAGGACACCAGAGCACTGGAAACAGGTGAGTATAATTTTTTTTTTTTTTTTTCATTTCCTCACAGTCTATACAAAATATAAAACATGTGCCTGGACAATCTCTTTAAGTTAGTGTAAGCTTACATTCACATGACAAAAAAAAAAAAAAAATGCTGGGAAAAACATCACTGAAATTGAAGCAGCCATGTAAATATAAGCTTAGGATATGTTAATGTTCACACTTCAGTATTTGCACAAACTGAAAAACTAATGAGGATCACACTATGAGGGTTATTTCCAGTGATTCTATAATTTTTGAGTATGCACTTTTTATGGCCAATTAATTTTAGGGTAAAGTTGTTCAAGTTTATGTAGTCATTAGTTTAATATGTAGGGTTTTTTTTTGTATTGCTACTTACAAGATCATGATACAACATACGGACCGCACGTGGCGCATTTAAAAGTTCCTGCAAAGTGGATGGGATTCTGGCGAATCCAATCAACATATTGTAGAAAAATATCTGCAGTGGATCTGTTGTGGTTTTAGAAATCACAGTATGTCAATTATACCTATGGAAATGCTGGTGGCTTCCCTATAGGTAAAATGGAAGCAGAAAGTTTACAGAGGAAACCTGTGTGGACATTTTGGAAAATGTTTGGTTTTTCCTGCAGCGCTTTTTTGCTGTGCCCTGCTACATGGGCCTTAGTCTTAATAAAGCCCAAGTGCTACCTTAATTAATCGAATTGTACCCTTATATCAAGCCCCTGATTTCCCCTGACATAAATATGGCGCTGTGTTAGGATTGTGCAGTAACTGCGGCCATGATATGGGTGTTGCTGCCTGTTCCTCTGCACAGTCCAGGGTTGCAAGGGTTAATCTGCCTTGCAATAGCTGGGCATGGTCGACTGTTTGACCGACATAGGTGTCGACCAATGGACGCTCGGATTGGGCAGCTGGGCTATTTCCTGGTGATCGCCCCTTGCCTATATAAGGGGGCTGGTATAGACGCCCGGCGCTCTAAGATCAAATCTCAAACCAAATCTTAATCTGATACTTGAAAGGTTGTGTGTGCTTGGGTTCCAGCCAGAGCATTATTAGTTGGCCCTAGTTAGTATAAGATCCCCAGAGACAGCAATGCCATTTATAGTTGGGCAGCATGCTGCCTTGTGTGTGTGAGTGCGTCAGTCAGTATTCACACTGACCAGTTGTTAGGCTGTAGCTGCATTGGGGGTTGGGTGGCTGGAAGCACACAGGGTTTGTTGGACTCTGGCTAGTCCAGGAGTGTTGGCTAGCCAGTGTTTATTTGTAGCGGCTGCTCTGACTGCAAAGTACTCTGTGAATGATAACAGAGCGCACCCGGTCCTTTATTTAGCTGGCAGTGACAGAAACTGTCAGTGTTCACACCAGGTTTTTAGCAGTCAGTAGCCCAGAGGGCTCCACAGGGTTTTTCAGTTGTTTAGTTTTTTTTAATAAATCCTGCTGACCATAACACGCTGCTAATGACCCCTTATATAAATAACCTCCCTCTCTTGTATTTATAATGCCCCTAATAGTCCTTATATAAATGATCCCTCTTACGTTCACAATGCCCCCTTATATAGATGACCCCCATTGTCCTTTTGCCACCCTAATGAATCCTCCCTTACAATTCTCCCTCCTAATTCCCCCTTTATACTATCAAAACTCCCACATCTGGCTTAAAAAAAATAAATAAAATTATACTCACCTACTTGCGATCCTTTGGTGAATGGAGCTTTATGGTTTACAGTTCATGCATAGGACGTCATCTCATCGCCTGTGCCACGTGCCCTTTGCTCCCCCCGCTAGCTATGCCTCTGGTAATTGCCTTATTTACCCACTGCTGCCATGTTACCCAGATAAAGTTGGTGCTAGGATGAATAATCCTGTACTAGAGATGGGCGAACCAGTTAAGATTAGTTTTGTTCTAGATTCAGTTGGTTCGGTCCAAAGATTTGTCACAGGTCAAACAAGTGTGAACCACAGTTAAAAAGTACGGTAATAAAGAATTGAGAATTTAAAAAAGCCACCAAAATAATCCCTACATGGGTGCACATGGTACCAAGTAGTGACAATTTACAGAATTTCAAGAAAAATTTGTGGTTTACCATCATTGTGCCTAGACTGCAGCTGAAAAGGTTGGGCTATCTTCCAAAAGAGATCATGAGATAGAAGTTGTTCTTCTTTCTATCACAGTTAACTCTATTGTTTCTGTGGTTTTCTGCATGCACTAATCATTCATCAGATACTGCTGCTCAAACTAAAACTTCTGCATGTACCACAGTGACACTCAATATTCACTTTACCTTACAGCCATGAAATGAGGGAAGGGGAGTGTAAGCAATGACTTGCCTGGTGAAGTTGGAGGCAAGAAATGATGTGTGGAGGAACTGGAGAAGGCCGATGGGACCCCTTGTATTGAAATTGGGTCTGCCACTGCACCCATAAGGCTTTGCTGGGTTTCTAGACTGTGGCCACTGATGCTCAAATCAATAAGTCAAGTAAGCTACGTATTGCACTGCTATAATTTCTGCTCCAAGAGTTTATAGTGGTGTGCACCTTTACCCAGATGAGCATTTACAAGGAGAAGTCCACATGGCAATATTGTTACTGAATAAGTAGCAATTCTAAATCTTATCTTTTGTTAAAATCTCGATAATAAAAATAAATTATTACTCATAAACACCAAATTGTGAGTCACCAAAAGAAATGTGATAAAAAAAAGAAAAAAAATATCAAATGTATGTTGTATAGCATGTGGATGTTATTTTGCTATACTGCATCACAATGCTATCCCATACAATAGGGGAGCAATGTATTCAGAACTAAACCCCCTCCCCCCCGCCTAACTTCTAATTGACTTTAATGTAAAAGAAATTTATATTTACCTACCGTTATATACCTGGGGCAGTCATGTGATCCAGGAACATTTTCTGATGATCTGGGGATGTTCCGTTTTCGCATTTCTGGAAACAAAGCATCATCAAAACTCTCCCGCCCCGTCCCTTACATACTTAGCCATCTTCATTTTTCTGGCACTTCCTCCACTCCTCCCTGCGCCTGTGCAGTAAAGCTTTATTTACAGTCGCCAGGAGAAGTGAAAAGCACAAACCACACATGCACAATATGTTCACAGAAGAAGACCAAAGGCGCTGATCTCCAGGACACAGAAGACAGGTAATTATGATTGGAGGTGGGGGAGGAGATTGGGGCTGAGTGAGATAATTAAGTAGATAGATAGGGCTACTAGTCCACGTGCTAGCTAGGGAAACAGGGAGAGAGGGGAATCATTGACTAGAATAGCTAGGGGGAAGCATGTAAACAAATGTAGATAGTGTCAGCAGATCCCAGAGAAAACCAGAAATCACCCAAAACACTGTTAAAGGTATTTTGGTGCAATTAATCCATTAAAAGCAATAAAATACCCTTAAAAAAAAAAAGGGGGGTTCCCTGGAAAATCCCTTTAAGGCGTATATACATTCAGACCTCAGTCCTCTGTACAGTCATGGCCAAAAGTTTTGAGAATGGCACAAATCTTATATTTTCACATGATCTGCTGCCCTCTGGTTTTTATGTGTGTTTGTCAGATGTTTTTATCACATACAGAAATATAATTGCAATCATATTATGAGTAACAAAAGCTTATATTGACAGTTAGAATGAGTTAATGCAGCAAGTCAATATTTGCAGTGTTGACCCTTCTTCTTCAGGACCTCTGCAATTCTCCCTGGCATGCTCTCAATCAACTTCTGGACCAAATCCTGACTGATAGCAGTCCATTCTTGCACAATCAATGCTTGTATTTTGTCAGAATTTGTAGGTTTTTGTTCGTCCACCCGTCTCTTGATGATTGACCACAAGTTCTCAATGGGATTAAGATCTGGGGAGTTTCCAGGCCATGGACCCGGAGTCTCTATGTTTTGTTCCCTGAGCCATTTAGTTATCACCTTTGCTTTATGGCAAGGTGCTTCATCATGCTGGAAAAGGCATTGTTGATCGCCAAACTGCTCTTGGACGGTTGGGAGAAGTTGATCTTGGAGGACATTCTGGTACCATTCTTTATTCATGGCTGTGTTTTTAGGCAAGACTGTGAGAGAGCCGATTCCCTTGGCTGAGAAGCAACCCTACACATGAATGGTTTCAGGATGCTTTACAGTTGGCATGACGCAAGACTGGTGGTAGCGCTTACCTCATCTTCTCCGAATAAGCTGTTTTCCAGATGTACCAAACAATCGAAACGGGGATTCATCAGAGAAAATGACTTTACCCCAGTCCTAGGCAGTCCACTCCCTGTACCTTTTGCAGAATATCAGTCTATCCCTGATGTTTTTTCTGGAGAGAAGTGGCTTCTTTGCTGCCCTCCTTGAGACCAGGCCTTGCTCCAAGAGTCTCCGCCTCACAGTGCGTGCAGATGCACTCACACCTGCCTGCTGCCATTCCTGAGCAAGCTCTGCACTGCTGGTAGCCCGATCCCGCAGCTGAAACACTTTTAAAAGACGGTCTTGGTGCTTGCTGGTCTTTCTTGGGCGTCCTGGAGCCTTTTTGCCAACAATGGAATCTCTCTCCTTGAAGTTCTTGATGCGATAGATTGTTGACTGAGGTGCAATCTTTCTAGCTGCGATACTCTTCCCTGTTAGGCTATTTTTGTGCAGTGCAATGATGACTGCACATGTTTCTTTAGAGATAACCATGGTTAACAGAAGAGAAACAATGATGCCAAGCACCAGCCTCCTTTTAAAGTGTCCAGTGGTGTCATTCTTACATAATCATGACAGATTGATCTCCAGCCCTGTCCTCATCAACACCCACACTTGTGTTAATGGAGCAATCACTGAAACGATGTTAGCTGGTCCTTTTAAGGCAGGGCTGCAATGATGTTGAAATGTGTTATGGGGGGAAAAAGTTCATTTTCTAGGCAAATATTGACTTTGCAAGTAATTGCTGTTAAGCTGATCACTCTTTATAACATTCTGGAGTATATGCAAATTGCCATTAGAACAACTGAAGCAGTAGACTTTGTAAAAATTAATATTTGTATCATTCTCAAAACTTTTGGCCATGACTGTACTCTTTAGGCCAGTGATGGCGAACCTATGGCACCCGTGCCAGAGAGGTTATGCAGAGCCCGCTATGCTGGCACGCGTGCGGTCGCCCAGATCCCTCACTAACGGGGAATCCGATACAGGCACATGCACATCCAGCTGAAAGCTGTCAGTGTAGCTCACCTGTTGTCAAAGGTTTCATTACATGCATGTACCTTTTTTTTAAAGTTCTCCAATATTACTACATGTTTATGTGAGAGAGTGAAGGGTGTGGTCTCAAAGGACAAGTATATTCCGGCCAGGCACCTAAAGGGTGTTTGGTAAAGACCCACACCAGGGAGGTCAGCTGGGTAATCAAGGCCTGATATAGTCTGTGTGTGAGGACTGGGAAGGGGGGCACCACACTGACAGAGCTGACCTGTTCACACCAAATCTACAAAGCAGGTACTGTGCCACTGTTTTTGCCAAGGTGGGAGACTGGTAGCCAGGCTTCTGTATAGACAGGGAAAAGTTTTCCTATGTTTAGTGAGTTCTCAGCCAAGAAAACTTTTGTTTTGTTTATTTTGTGCCTTTGAAAAGGCAGTGTACGCACTACAAGTGAATAAAGCCTGAACTTGTGCAACCCAGTGTCTGTGTCCCTGTTTCCTGCACTGCTACAAGCATCTACCTGAGCTATTCCCGACATATGGTGCTTCGGATGCTGGCATAAGTGCAGTGAAACATATACAAGCTGAAATAAAAAGCTACAGCTATGGAGGAGATTGTGAACCAACTGATACGGACTAATTAGCAACAGCAGCAGCAGAGACTTGCAGAGGCCAATGCAGTGCAGCGAGAGGCTAACAGGCTGTTGCAGCAGAGACATGCAGAGGCTAATGCAGTGCAACAAGAGGCTAACAGGCTGTTGCAGCAGAGACATGCAGAGGCCAATGCAGTGCAACAAGAGGCTAACAGGCTGTTGCAGCAGAGACATGCAGAAGCTAATGCACCACAACAAGAGACCAACCAACTTTTGGCCAAGCAGATGTCCATGTTGTTGGCTGCTCAGCAAAAGGCCAACCCAGCAAAGAAAGAGCGGGACGCCAGGAAAGAAGTCCGTAAAGCATTGACCAAGATGACGTCAGAGGATGACGTAGAGGCCTATCTCGCTGGTTTTGAAAGAGTGGACACTCGTGAGAGGCTTCCACCGCAGCTATGGGCAGAGGTGTTGGCTCCTTTCTTAGTTGCTGAGCCCCAGCAAGCCTACCCAGCAATCCGACATTATGTGACTGAATCCAAGAAATCCTTTGTATTCATTGCATGGAGTTTATGTTGTCTGAACTCAGAATTTCACCCACTCACAACAGACCTGGCAGCTATGGGACGTGTTTAAATACTATTCTAAAAGCATTCAACCCCTCCCAGACACTCCCCCCCCCCACATGATCCCTATTCTCAGGAGGTGAACACCCCTCCTAATACTTACCCCCCCCCTGTGTTTCACACATCCTCACCTCCTATGTATACCTCTTCTATCACTCTATTGTGTACCCTTCCCATTCTGGTTCTTCAAAACTGTGTTATTATATTTACAGTCCTACTGCATTCATGCTTTTATAGGATTTAGTTGTTCATGCTGCGTCAGGACTGGTTCTACTTGTCTTAGATTCCTGTTACTTTTTCTTTGTTTATTACATTAAAAATATTCAATAAAGATATGATGTTAAAAAAAGAAGTAATTTTTCATTTTCTTGTCTCAATGGTAAAAAAATCTGTGAAACACCTGTATGATCATAGTGCTCACTATGACCCTTGATAAATTCCTTGAGGGGTCATTTTAAGGGGGAGAGGGTAAACTGTTATGGCACTTCGGAAGCCAGATTCCAGCAAAATCTGCCCTCTATAATCCCAATAATGCTTCTTGCATTTTTTACTCTACTGTATCTCCATAACTCAGTTTACATCCGCTTGGGAGAATCTGCAGAACAGATTGTTCCTCCTTTAACTCCTTGTGAATATGTAAATTCCTAATGAATATATTAATAACAGAGATTGAGCAGTGTAAATTTGACCTCCATTTTGTTTTAATTGCTATAAAATGCTGAAAGGGTTAAGAAACTTTCTAAGGCTAAGGCCCCACGTTTGTTTTTTTAGCCAAAGCCAGGAGTGGATTGAGCAGAAGGGAGAAGTATAAGAAGTTCCTGGATAGTTCCCATTCCTTTTGTATTCATTCTTGGCTTTGGCTTAACCCTAGAATGCATATTTGTTTCCTATTTTATACACGATTACTTTAGATAGAATTTTGAAACTCCGGGTATTCCTCAAGTTTGTTGTTGATAATTTCCAGTTGTTTTTATAGTTTGATGCAATAGGCCAGGGGTGCTCACAATTTTTTCAGCGTGTGAGCTACTTTTTAGCTGACCAAGGCAGAAGATCTACCAGGGCGGGGCCGGGCCTGTGGGCGGGGCCTGGACCGGGCTGGCTTGTGGGCGTGACAGGCGTGTCTGTGGGCAGGGCCAGGCGGATCGTGACAAGCAGGAGACAGCAGAGTTCTGTGGCTGCCCAGGGATCCCCGCTGTCTGCTTCTTCACAGCGCAGGCTGAGAGTTATTTCTGGACACTGGCAGACTGGGGCTGCGGCAGCCCTGCCTGCCAGTGTCCGGAGGTGACTCTCAGCCTGCACTGTGAAAAAGCAGACACCAGGGATCCCTGCATCCCACGATCGACCCATACTTCCTTTGCGATCTACCAATAGATCGCGATCGACGTATTGGGCACCCCTGCAATAGGCATTTTGGTATAATAATGCTTTTTTGGAAAATTACATATTTACATGGTCTTTTAGGCCCATATTATGTTTCTCATATACTCATCAGTTTATGTGTTACAAAATACTGTGTTAATGAAATCGGGGTTGCTGGGGAGGGAAGGTGGATCATGCCTGTGTGTAGAAAGACCTTTGATAATGTCATGGCCATGTAATCTTGGGCGGTAGACTGACTCCTGCTTCCCAACATTACATAGCCATGACATGTTCAGGTCTTTCTGAACACCGTAATGAGCATCAGGAGGACAGCATACACCAGTGAGCTCAAGTGCCCAAATTGAATCCCAAAACCCACTACATTATCAGTGCCAATACAGTAATTTAACCTTAAATTAACCAGGATCTGTATAGTTACCATGCAATTACAGCCTGTAATAATATTACGTTTGCTATAATACAAATACTGTGTGATATAAATAGTAAAAGTTTCCCACACAATACACTCCACAGTTGCACCCAGACAGTACAATTCACTCCGAACTGGCCTCCAGACAGTATATGCTCCAAAATGGTCCCTACACAGTATTATATGTTCCAGAGCGGCCTCCACACAGTATTAAATTGTCCACAGTGACCCCCGCACAGTAGTATATGCTTCACAGTGACCCACGCACAGTAGTATATGCTTCACAGTGGCCCCCACACAGTATATACTCCACAGTTGCCCTCCACACAGTAATATATGCTACTTAACCAGTATGGCCTCAGTCCCACGAAGAGTGTCCTGCTTTTTCTTCTTGCACTTACGTCATTGCGCCTGCGTCGGGACAGAAGTTACACTCTGCACGCAGTGTAAGATGTGGTCCTGCGGCCTACACTGATATCTTTTATCTGTATGTGCATTAGCACATACAGCTGAAAGAAGCAATCACTCACTGATGAGGAATCCTGCACTGGATTCCCCGTTAGTGAGCGATTATGGCGACGGTGCGCATGCCAGCAGGGAGGGCTCTGCATGTCCTCTCTGGCACGCATGCCATAGGTTTGCCAACATGGGCATACACTGTGTGCTGAAGGATCTGTTATGATACTATGTGATGTTGGGAGGAAGGAGTCTGCCTCTTTCTCAGACTCTTTCTAGAAGAACCTGGCAAAGTATATACCTTGTGAACTACGAAAATCCAAAGTATTGTACATCACCTAGAAAAAAGTCTAAGCGTAAGTTCACACAGTTTTTTGGTTAGGGTTTTGAGGCTATATTCGCCTCAAAACCCTGACCAAAAAAATGTCTCTCATTGAAATCAATGGGAGCCGCTCAGGTCTTTTTTCCGGGAGCTGTTTCTTCCGGCTCCCAGAAAAAAAGAAGCGAGGTACTCATTCTTCAGGCCGAGTCACCTAGTGATTCGGCCTGATGACACACCCTCCTCTGGACTAGGACCATTCATTGAGTCTTATCCGGAGCGGAGTGCACAGCTGGATGCCGATGCAGTGCACCGGCTTTCAGTTGCGGCTACTCAGTTTTTGGATCGCAACCTGAGACAGAGGCCGATCCAAAATACCCCGTGTGAACTTACCCTAAAAGGGTAAGTTCACATGGAGATTTTTGGTCAGGGTTTTGAGGCCGTATTTGCCTCAACACCCTGACCAAAAAGACGGCTCCAATTGAAATCAATGGGAGCCGCTTAGGTCTTTTTTCCGGGAGCCGTTTCCTGCGGCTCCCAGAAAAAAGAAGCAATATGTTCATTCTTCAGGCCATTTTCTCGTGGCCTGTAGACATGCGCAGTCTGCTCTGCCAAAGAACCGAGGCCTAGAAGTTAAAAGGCACCACCGGAAGAGGCTGAAGATGACGCTGCTGAAGAAGATGGAGGCGGAGCTGGAGAGAGTTCTCTCGCAGCATTGGGGAAGCCCCCAGTGCTATTTGAGCGCTGGGGCCCGCCCCCAAGTGCTGCGAGAAAGCTAATTTGCATAGCCAGAGAAACCGGGATTGTAGGCGAATGGTGGTACGGAGAAGACAACGAAAGGTAGGAGAAAAATAGTCTTTCTTAAGGCTATTCCGACATGGTACCTAGAAAAAATTGTGTCTGAGTGATAGGATCCCTGAAGCATATTTTTTATACAGATAATATTTGCAGACTTCTTGTAAAACTCCCAAAATATTCTAAATGCACATTTTTTTTTGTTATCATAGACAGGCAGACTTGCAGGTCAAGGGAAATGAGAAGCACATTTTTCAATATATATATATATATATATATATATATATACATACAGTGTTGACCAAAAGTATTGGCACCCCTGCAATTCTGTCAGATAACACTCTTTTTCTTGATTGCAATTACAAATCTTTGGTATTAATATCTTCAGTTATTTTGCTTGCAATGAAAAAACACAAAAGAGAATGAAAAAAAAAAGTCAAATCATTGATCATTTTATACAAAACTCTAAAAATAGGCCGGACAAAAGTATTGGCACCCTCACCCTAATATTTGGTAGCACAACCTTTAGACAAAATAACTGCGAACAACCGCTTCCGGTAACCATCAATGAGTTTCTTACAATGCTCTGCTGGAATTTTAGACCATTCTTCTTTAGCAAACTGCTCCAGGTCTCTGAGATTTAAAGGGTGCCTTCTCCAAACTGCCATTTTGAGATCTCTCCACAGGTGTTCTATGGGATTCAGGTCTGGACTCATTGCTGGCCACTTTAGAAGTCTCCAGTGCTTTCTCTCAAACCATTTTCTAGTGCTTTTTGAAGTGTGTTTTAGGTCATTGTCCTGCTGGAAGACCCATGACCTCTGAGGTAGACCCAGCTTTCCCACAATGGGCCCTACCTTATGCTGCAAAATTTGTTGGTAGTCTTCAGACTTCATAATGCCATGCACACAGTCAAGCAGTCCAATGCCAGAGGCAGCAAAGCAACCCCAAAACATCAGGGAACCTCCACCATGTTTGACTGTAGGGACCGTGTTCTTTTCTTTGAAGGCCTCTTTATTTTCTCTTGTCTGCTGAGCATTTTGGTAAATGCTCAGTATTGAGCTGGATTTTTAGGAATGACAGGTAGGATTGGTAGTGGGACCTCTCATTCCACACTTTGGGGATGTTCCGGCAGTGACTCAGCTGCAGAGAGTTCTCCTCGTCAAGGAGGTTTAAGAAGTCAGCTCCAGTAGCAGACTCTTGGCAGAGTTTGGCTGGAGAGCCAAAGAAAGAAGTCCTATTTTTGGAGCTGTGTCCTGAGTGATTCTACTGGCTTTTGATTTCTGTTATTCTAGGTGAGGTAACCTATTCTTATGTTTAGTTAGAGCCTAGCCGGGCAGGTATTTATTTTTGTATTGTTTCCTTTTGTTGCTGCACTACCTTTTTGAGTGAAAATAAACTCTACCTTTGTTTTGGACTAAAAGAAACTGGACTTTTGTATCTATGCCATCCCACCTAACAACCCCAGACCCTGACAATATACACTATGTGATCAAAAGTATCCAGACACCTAGCTGAAAATTACTTACTGTTAGGATTGGGTCACGCAGGTTGCTATCATAGCATACAGCGCCACCTGCGGGTCAGTCTAACCGTCCAGCATTCACCTTACTGAGCATGCTCAGACCTATTGGAGCTGCTCACAAGCTAAGTGCCATTTCTCCCCTATTGAGGATGAGCGGTGAGGTCATCACCACCGCCCCTATTGGGCGGGGACTTCCCTTTAAATAGTGTGAGCCAACGCCCGCCGGGTGCTCACACTTGCATTAAAATTTCCTCAAAGTCCACGGAGTGAATGACAGTAGTTTTCAGGGATAGGCTCCAGTACTCAGGCAGGTTTCAGACTAGGCCTCTGTGTGGGGTTTCTCTGCTTCTCCTGGGTGCTCTTAGGTAGGACCTGTAAACCCTGAACCGTTAGATCTACACCAGGGCTAGGAGCGGTAGACGCCGTTCCAGCTTGTAGATCTGCGGCAGGTATGGTCTCTCAGATAGCCTATGTGTACTGTCTGACTTCATGTATGGCTCCAAGCTGTGTGCAGGAGAATGTTCAAAACTTCCGTGATGGCCCCTAGCTGTCACAGGGGTAAGTGTGTGTGTTTGCTGGCCTGGGGTGAGCATTAACCCTTGGCAGCCGTGTGTGTTTCACTTGTACTGGTGCACCTGGCCAGTGAGCTAAACTGGCAGGACTTTAGTTGCACCTTGTTCACATGGAGTGTCGCACAGTACACACTGTTCACATTGAGTTCAGGCTGCAGTGTCTTGCAGTAGTTCACATTGATTTTCACGCTGCAGTGTCTTTGCAGTAGTTCACATTGAGTTCAGACATACAGCCGCCCACCAATGGGCCTGTGAACCTCGCTGTAGTGTCCTACAGCTAAGAAGTTCTGATATATATATATATACACAGAACCGTAACACTTACAAGTTCGTGGTGCCCTCCATCGGTAATGGAGGGGGCTTGCACCCCTTGTTGATTTGCGTGGCACTATCACAGCACAGGCCTACATTGATGTTTTAAACACCTTCTTGCTTCCCACTGTTGAAGAACAATTCGGGGATGGCGATTGCATCTCTCAACACAATCTGAGCACCTGTTCATACTGCACGGCCTGTGGCGGAGTGGTCACACGACAATAACATCTCTGTATTGGACTGGCCTGCACAGAGTCCTGACTTGAATCCCATAGAACACCTTTGGGTTGTGTTGGAACGCCGACTTCGTGCCAAGCCTCACCGACCTACATCGATACATCTCCTTAGTGCAGCACTCCGTGAAGAATGGGTTGCCATTCCCCAAGAAACCTTCCAGCACCTGATTGAACGTATGCCTGCGAGAGTAGAAGCTGTCATCAAGGCTAAGGGTGGGCCAACACCATATTGAATTCCAGCATTACCGATGGAGGGCGCCACGAACTTGTAAGTCATTTTCAGCAAGGTGTCTGGATACTTTTGATCACATAGTGTATATATACACTCACCGGCCACTTTATTAGGTACACCTGTCCAACTGCTCGTTAACACTTAATTTCTAATCAGCCAATCACATGGCGGCAACTCAGTGCATTTAGGCATGTAGACATTGTCAAGACAATCTCCTGCAGTTCAAACCGAGCATCAGTATGGGGAAGAAAGGTGATTTGAGTGCCTTTGAACGTGGCATGGTTGTTGGTGCCAGAAGGGCTGGTCTGAGTATTTCAGAAACTGCTGATCTACTGGGATTTTCACGCACAACCATCTCTAGGGTTTACAGAGAATGGTCCGAAAAAGAAAAAACATCCAGTGAGCGGCAGTTCTGTGGGCGGAAATGCGTTGTTGATGCCAGAGGTCAGAGGAGAATGGCCAGACTGGTTCGAGCTGATAGAAAGGCAACAGTGACTCAAATAGCCACCCGTTACAACCAAGGTAGCCAGAAGAGCATCTCTGAACGCACAGTACGTTGAACTTTGAGGCAGATGGGCTACAGCAGCAGAAGACCACACCGGGTACCACTCCCTTCAGCTAAGAACAGGAAACTGAGGCTACAATTTGCACAAGCTCATCGAAATTGGACAATTGAAGATTGGAAACACGTTGCCTGGTCTGATGAGTCTCGATTTCTGCTGCGACATTCGGATGGTAGGGTCAGAATTTGGCATCAACAACATGAAAGCATGGATCCATCCTGCCTTGTATCAACGGTTCAGGCTGGTGGTGGTGGTGTGATGGTGTGGGGAATATTTTCTTGGCACTCTTTGGGCCCCTTGGTACCAATTGAGCATCGTTGCAACGCCAAAGCCTACCTGAGTATTGTTGCTGACCATGTCCATCCCTTTATGACCACAATGTACCCAACATCTGATGGCTACTTTCAGCAGGATAATGCGCCATGTCATAAAGCTGGAATCATCTCAGACTGGTTTCTTGAATATGACAATGAGTTCACTGTACTCCAATGGCCTCCACAGTCACCAGATCTCAATCCAATAGAGCATCTTTGGGATGTGGTGGAACGGGAGATTCGCATCATGGATGTGCAGCCGACAAATCTGCGGCAACTGTGTGATGCCATCATGTCAATATGGACCAAAATCTCTGAGGAATGCTTCCAGCACCTTGTTGAATCTATGCCACGAAGAATTGAGGCAGTTCTGAAGGCAAAAGGGGGTCCAACCCGTTACTAGCATGGTGTACCTAATAAAGTGGCCGGTGAGTGTATATATATATATATATATATATATATATATATATACACACACACAGTACAGACCAAAAGTTTGGACACACCTTCTCGTTCAAAGAGTTTTCTGTATTTTCATGACTATGAAAATTGTAGATTCACACTGAAGGCATCAAAACTATGAATTAACACATGTTGAATTATATCCAGAAACAAAGAACAAAAGTAGACGGCACTGCTCACTCCAAAATAACGGCAAAATAATAATCCACTATGAAGAGTAAAATCTCTTGGGTTGGGAATTTCTTCTGACGAAAAGTGGTGCTCACAACCCTTAGAAAAAACAGTAGCAAAAGTAGAGTAGTAAAGGTATGGGTGGGCACTCACCAATCAGTAGACGGCAAATCTTTTCTTTGTATAAAAAGTATTTCTTTTATTCAGAACATAGTAAAATAAGTCCTCAGGGAGGGAAAGATAACGTAATTGGCAAAGAAAAAAAGGCAACAGCCGTTTCGCGTTATCGAACGCTTTTTCAAGCCTAATATGCAATTGCCTAATATGCATATTAGGCTTGAAAAAGCGTTCGATAACGCGAAACGGCTGTTGCCTTTTTTTCTTTGCCAATTACGTTATCTTTCCCTCCCTGAGGACTTATTTTACTATGTTCTGAATAAAAGAAATACTTTTTATACAAAGAAAAGATTTGCCGTCTACTGATTGGTGAGTGCCCACCCATACCTTTACTACTCTACATGTTGAATTATATACTTAACAAAAAAGTATGAAATAACTGAAATTTATCTTATATTCTAGGTTCTTCAAAGTAGCCTCCTTTTGCTTTGATTACTGCTTTGCACATTCTTCCTATTCTCTTGATGAGCTTCAAGATGTAGTTACCTGAAATGGTCTTCCAACAGTTTTGAAGGAGTTCCCAGAGATGCTTAGCACTTGTTAGTCCTTTTGCCACTCTGCGGTCCAGCTCACCCCAAACCATCTTGATTGGGTTCAGGTCTGGTGACTGTGGAGGCCAGGTCATCTGGTGTAGCACCCATCACTCTCCTTCTTAGTCAATTACACAGCCCGGAGGTGTGTTTGGGATCATTGTCCTGTTGAAAAATAAATGATGGTCCAACTAAACGCAAACCGGATGGAATAGCAGCATGCCGCTGCAAGATGCTGTGGTAGCCATGCTGGTTCAGTATGCCTTCAATTTTGAATAAATCCCCAACAGTGTCACCAGCAAAGCACCCCCACACCTCCTCCTCCATGCTTCATGGTGGGAACCAAGCATGTAGAGTCAGTTCATCCATTCACCTTTTCTGCGTCGCACAAAGACATGGTGGTTGGAACCAAAGATCTCAAATTTGGACTCATCAGACCAAAGCACAGATTTCCACTGGTCTAATGTCCATTCCTTGTGTTCTTTAGTCCAAACAAGTCTCTTCTGCTTATTGACTGTCCTTAGCAGTGGTTTTCTAGTAGCTATTTTACCCTCAAGGCCTGCTGCACAAAGTCTCCTCTTAACAGTTGTAGAGATGTGTCTGCTGCCAGAACTCTGAGGCATTGACTTGGTCTCTAATCTGAGCTGCTGTTAACCTGCGATTTTTGAGACTGGTGAGTCGGATGAACTTAATCTCTGCAGCAGAGGTGACTCTTGGTCTTCCTTTCCTGGGGCGGTCCTCAAGTGAGCCAGTTTCTTTGAAGCTCTTGATGGTTTTTGCAACTCCACTTGGGGACACTTTCAAAGTTTTCCCAATTTTTCGCACTGACTGAGCTTTATTTCTTAAAGTAATGATGGCCACTCATTTTTCTTTACTTAGCTGCTTTTTTCTTGCCATAATACGAAGAATTCTAACAGTCTATTCAGTAGGACTATCAGCTGTGTATCCATCTGACTTCTGCACAACACAACTGATGGTCCCAACCCCATTTATAAGGCAAGAAATCCCACTTATTAAACCTGACAGGGCACACCTGTGAAGTGAAAACCATTTCCGGTGACTACCTCTTGAAGCTCATCAAGAGAATGCCAAGAGTGTGAAAAGCAGTAATCAAAGCAAAAAGAGGCTACTTTGAAGAACCTAGAATATAAGACATATTTTCAGTTGTTTCACACATTTTTGTTAAGTATTTAATTCCACATGTGTTAGTTCATAGTTTTGATGTCTTCAGTGTGAATCTACAATTTTCATAGTAGAGATTTTTCAAGCAGCTCTGGGGACGCCCCCAGTGCTGTGAGAAAAATTATTTGCATACTGAAGAAAACCGGGAATATCTAATGAATGGCAGCGCAGACTTCTAAAGGTAGGAGAAAAATAGTCTCTCTTAAGGCTATTCCTATGTGTTATAGGCATTCTAATGATGGTATCCCTTTAAAAACTGTTGAAAATGCTAACCAAAAATTACTTGTGTGAATGAGAACCCGTGCATGTGCTGGGTTCTTGGCTAAACAGAAAAGACAGCACATGGGTGATAGATTTCAACATGGCTAGCACACTGGCAAAGTACTGTAAAATGCAAATCCCATCCACACATTCCAGAAAAATATGAGCAGCACAAACGCTGTGGTTTTGGAAATCAGTGTGACAATTATACCTACAGAAATGCCGCCGGATGCTTTATAGGCATAATGGAAGCAGAAAGTCTACAAAGGTTCTACATACTTTCTGTATCAAACACGGCAGGAAAAACTGCGATGTGTTGTCTTTCCTCAAGCGCTTTTTGGCTATGTGGAACCTTAGCCTAAGAGCTTATTTGTACGGCTGGTTTTTCTTTTTACTGTCAATCAGTGGCACCTTCCCACACAGACAATAAAGCGAAAAACAAAAATAACTGCACTTCAGATTGTGCTACCTGTCCAGGAGACTGTACCTGAATTGAACATGCTACAAGATTTACATGCCTTAGGGCTCGTTCACATCTGCGCCCAGTCTCCGTTCTGCAGGTTCGTGTTTCCTGCACAAAACTGAGCAGGAGACAGAAAGCTCAGCATTTGAATGGGTTTGAAAGATGTCCGGCCGCGAGCGTTTTATGCTCTACGCCGCAAAACCGTTTTTAAAAAAAATCAGATACAGAGTCGGACATGCAGTACTCTGTGTCCGGTTTAAAAAAAACTCGGTTTCACGGCAGAGCGCATAAAACGTTCACCGCCGCACCCGGTCTGACAGCTTTCCGTCTTCTGCAAGCAGAAGACGGAAAGCTCAGAACGGACTCCGGGCGCTAATGTGAACCTAAGCGTTAGCAGACTATGTTTAGCCCATGATGTATACTCAGACTTGGCTCCTGCCATACAAATAGACAAAGTTCAGGCTTTCTCTTGTGTGTTTTGCTGTAAATTTACCACATATGTTACCCTTCACCAGAGCAAATCCACATGCCCTTAAAATCTGCAAAAATGTGACTTAGTTATATTTGGAATTATCTAGTAATGTGAAGAGGAAGCCACAAAGCAATGCCCTGAGAGTCATTAAACCAAGTCTAAGATTTGACGAGAAAGAGCCTTTTGCATAGCCCACGGTGTACACAGCTGCAGCGGCTCCCTCAGTCACTCTCCTGGCGCCATTTCCTCACATCCCGCCACCTCCCTCCCAGGAAACCGTTATCTGCGCCACCTCCTATTTTCTTGCCAGTCATGCCCGCGTCACACGTTCTAAGAAATGGCTTCATTTCCCGTAAAAGCTCCGCAGCCTCAGCCCAGCCTGTCCCCACGTATCCCCGCCTCAGTCACACAACAACGTCCCCTCACCCAATTAAGCTGTGGCTCCCCCTCCCCCATGTGACCGTTGCTCCCTAAGCCGGTCCATTGACAGCACGCTGCCTCGCCCACCCCGTTACACAAGCGCTAGCTTTCTAGCCCCGCCCCGTCCACTAGCCACGCCCAGTACACCCTGCCTATTTACTAGTCTTGCGGCCGGCGTTTATCAGTCTGCGATCTGCCCGTCTGTCCCAGGTTACCGGCACCATGGTCCGATCTATAGAGAATCTGGTAAGATGGGTAGCGGCCATAGCAGGTCACACACACTGGCATCTTGTGCCATGTGACTGTGCCACGTGGGAGAAGCCAATGTGTAGCTTCACTTGATAGTTTTTAGGGGCTGCAACATGTGTGTGGGGCATAGTCACATGTACATCTACTGTGAGCACGGATCAGGGTTATGTGATGGTTACTGTGTAGCAGAGCTGAGTTTGTTGTGTAATTCCCGTTTAGTATGGTGACTTGTATCTAGTATAGCAGTGTCCTATAATGTGCTCAGCTCTACTACACCTGTATATACAGAAGGAGCTGGATATTGTCCCATCATAGACCTTTCTATACTACAATGTAATAACACAGTCCTGAGCCAGCACTATTACATTGTATGACCATAGGATTTGCTTCTGGAGTCTCTAGTATGAGTTTGCCAGCACTGCATCATTTGCAACTCAAGGATGACTTGGCATATCTCGTCTCTTGGAGACGTCTATCAATGTGCCATGTTCTTTGATCTAGCAGTCTGCAGACTCAAATGGGTTCTCCTTGGCTTCTAGCTCTGATAAGATGTGAGTAAATAATATTTAGCAGTTATGTATAATATAAATACGTATACATTGCCTAGCATGAAATATTAATAAATAATATATTTTGTTTATATAGCACCACCATGTTCTGCAGCGCTGTACAATATGTAGGGTACAAGTACAGACAAAAAGATACGTTTACAAAGAAATAGTCACTTCATACAATGGGACTGAGGGCCCTGCACACAAGAGCTTACAATCTATGTATCTATTGTAGACCATGTGAGAAGCAAATGTTACTGCCACTCAATAGTAAGACCTTCCTCTACTGATCACTAATGTTGCTTGGTAAACTCTTAAGTTAAAGTTGTTTATTAGGCAAATACGGGCTCCGTGGGCTATGTCCACGTCTGTGTCAGAGTCCGTCATGCACAACTTTTCATCCGGCAGTATGACTTTGAAAATCAAAGTTACCCAATGACCCTTATTATAGTCATTTGGGATTCTTAGTTATCTATCATTATAGGGATCCATTTGTTAAGCTGTTCTTCTGGTCCTGCGACAGATATGACAGAACCTTCAAATACGAGAAGATTGCAGACAACAGAGTGATCTGAGGTGTAGTCTGTCCCCTTTGCTCTTTCAGTAAGGGCCCACTCTCACACATTTCTGTGACTATTGGCTACTTAGCTACTAGAATTTTCCTTGTCTAGATGGGTTATGTATTTTTTATAAATAGTTCCTCGTTTCGAAAAATACATTTTGTTACAAAAGCAACTACATTTTTTTTTTCCTCTCCTAATCCAGGATAACCTGTTTTCTTGTCAGTAAACTGTGACCAAACTGGATTTTTCTTGTTTCTGTTTCTCTCGAGCTGTAATAAAGATACCTTTGTAAACATGAGCAGGGATTGTCAATACAGTAAAATTTGTTGTTCAAAGAGCTTACACTTATATGTATCGATAAGTTTGAATGAAAGAATGGTCATTTGACATGTCCTCAAGTATTATTAAGGCTGCCGTTACAGGACATAAGATAACAATGTTGCACTACTATATTGTATCTAAGGATAGTGAATGTGGATCAGTCTTTGTGTCAGTGAAAAAAATAAAGAATGACTTTCACAGTTTTTTCTTAAAGTTTCCCACTTATACGCATTAAAAAGCAGTTACCTGGGAAACCTGCAGACCCCATAGACTGTAATGGGGTCCATGTGGTTTCCACTCAGTGTCTTGCAGCCAGCACTTTTCTCTCCACATGTTTTGTGTTGAAACCAAACATAAACCCCACAGACCCCATTATAGTCTTTGGGGTCCGTGTGTTTTCCCAGGTAACCGCTTTTCTATGCATATAAGTTTCCATTTGGGGGGTCCCTAAGCAGACTTCCCAAACAGAAACCCAAACACAGATGTGAATGGAGCCTTAAGGACAACTGCAGGCCATTAAATTATTGGCGGTTCAGGCTTAATGAATGTGGTGGTTTGTCTTGACACTATATTTTTAATTATATTTACACCAGAAAACAATTACAGTATTACTCCAGGTCACTGAAAGCTGCCTTTAGAATAGTGATGTAGTAATTCCATGCTGTTTTCTTCTGTATGGTATAATATAATTAGCAGTTTGTTTGGGTTTTTTTTTCCTTTCCTCTGGGCATTTTATTAGAAGTAGGTTAGAGCTGGCATGATCTTCAGCTGATCTGTACGCCAGACTGTAAAGCATTACATAATAATTTATGCAGTTATGGGGCGGTGTTCTTATAATATAGCAAGAAATTGAAAGGGATTTTTTTAAGTGTAAGATTTTAAAAACTTTTCAGTGTGTGTATGTATGTGTGTGTGTATGTATATATATATATATATATATATATATATATATATATATATATATATATATAATTTTTTTTTTTTTAATACAGCATGTCCTATTCTTGTCCATTCAATTCTAGTGGATCATTGAAGAATGCAGAATACACTGAGGCAACAAAGATGTTAAACCCCTTTCTGACATCTGCCATAATAGTAACTAAACAAAGTAAAACATAAATAGATTAGGTATCCCTGCATATGGAAATAACAAAACTACAAACTTCTATAAATATTTTTCCTACAATTCTTTGAGTCAAAACCAGTAGTGGATTTAATAGAAGGGGGAAGTATAAGTGCTTGTTAAGCAGGGGGGAAAAAAACGTGGCGGCAACGCATTGTGGTTTTTCACAGGAACTTTGCCGAGGATTCCTCTGCTGGCTTTCTGCTTTAATTATACCTATAGGGAAACCGCCTGCATCACTGTTCTGAGAACATCCACATACAACTGAGAAAATAAATATTTCCATAAAACATTACCACTTCTCTGCTCTCTGAGCCATTCGCCTTGCAGCTGTAGAGTAGTATTGTACTTTTTGACCAGATGTCCATATTTATTTCAGAGTGCCTCTTAAAATATCAATGCTACTGCCCACTTCACTAATATAGCCTAATTTTGATCAACACTAAAAGGCTTTTATTTTTGGAATAGCAAATGCTCAGGTTGACATCAGATGACATATGTCATTGGACCTTTCACATCTGGTGACAAGTCCTCTTTAGCCCTACTGAGAATCAAAACCACATGCTGATGTCGATGTTGGTTGCATTGTGACCACTACCTTGGGAGTCGCCCTTAGTTTCCTTGCAGAAAACCTTTTTTCACGGATAGGACTCAGACCGATTCATTTCTATGGGCTCGTACCCTTGACCATGATTGTACATGGTCACGTGTGTAGGCTGACAGTACAGGCGGCAAAGTATAGCACAGGCCCTACTCCTGTCCAATTTTACAGCTCTTTTTCTGTGGCTCCTATTCATTTAATGAAAGGGTCCACGGGTGCATGGGCATCGCACGGCTCAGTGCAAATCTGATAGTTGCATGTTTCTGCTTAGCAAATAGGCAGGTGCGGTTTCCAAAAACCTTTAATTACAGTGTATTCTCAATTCATAAAGTGATCAATGGGAGTCTGATGTTTTGGACCCCCACAAATCCTGAGAAATAAAGGGACTTTAGCACTGATTCACTGCTGTTGTCCCTTCGACCTCATTTGAACAATTTCAATACACTATGATCTGCATTCACTGATACTTAAACATTTGCTCATAATAAATCTTGTGATTTAAGCATCCTAACAAAGAATAGTGTGTTCTGTGGTTTTCTACTATAACATGTCCTTTAAACAATGGCCTCTAGGTCAAGTGAATAGGACCCCCTGCAGTTCCCTACGCAGTCATGAGTTGTTAAATTTTATTTTTAAAAACTCCCTTTTATCAAGCCTAATATTTTTTACAGGATGAGCCTTACACTGTAATGTAGGGAGTGGTACTTTGTCCATATTAACACAAATATATCTGAACTGTTTCCTTCTTGGTTGTTTAAACAAAATATGCAACTAGGAATTTCCCATTGAGCAATAGATTAAGTACATTTTTCTTCCTGTATAACAAGTGTTTGTACAGTATGACTCAAATGACTTTCAAGTTGCTTTATAGTTCAGCTCTATTTTAAAGGGGTTTTCCCATCTCACTGTTTCAGCAGTTTGTCTGCTGTCTCTTCTTCTCACTTCCTGTACCCCCCCCCCCCAGCTTGCTGAGGTACACTATGAAGTATTACACTACTTATGCAGATGCTTGTAGAGAAGGGACTTTGTGTCATTTGTGTGTTTACATTGAGAGATAACAGACAGGGCTTTATCACCAAACTGCAATATAGCTTTGTAATTCACTCTGTACATAAGATAATCCTACCCAACGCTTTTACATTATTATTAGAGATGAGCAAGTACTGTTCGGATCAGCCGATCCGAACAGCACGCTCCATAGAAATGAATGGATGCACTTGGTACTTCCGCTTTGACGCCGGCCGCTTAACCCCCCCGCGTGCCGGCTACGTCCATTCATTTCTATGCGAGCGAGTACTGTTCGGATCAGCCGATCCGAACAGCACGCTCCATAGAAATGAATGGATGCACTTGGTACTTCCGCTTTGACGGCGGCCGGCCGCTTAACCCCCCGCGTGCTGGCTACGTCCATTCATTTCTATGCGAGCGTGCTGTTCGGATCGGCTGATCCGAACAGTACTCGCTCATCTCTAATTATTATTTTTTCCTTTAAAGGACAATCTATAGTCACAGCTCAGGGATATGGGAATGAATGATGCTTGGCATATGTATAAGAAGGGTTGATAGTGTCCAGTGTGGTCTCTCTCTACGTTGCTGTATACATTCAGATTTCTATTATCTCCAGAGTCAGTATGCAGTTTCTACATGACTGGAGAAGTATTAGATTACAGTTCTGAAGAAAGGCCTTACATAACAATGCTGCTGAGTCACTATGTGTAATCCGAATTCCTCTTGTAATGTTTCTCCTGAGGTAATGCGGATACGGAAATTAGTTTAACCCTTCACAGTAAATGGCAGAATCACAATGAATTCAAGTGAGAGACATTATCTTGACAACTTGTAAATGACAACGCTCTCATAATTTTTAAGTAGATTTTTTTAAATCTTTTTTTTTACTTATGTAGACTAGTTATGTAGAGAATTAAAAGCAGTGCCTCATGAACATAACACCTGTCCATATTAATCTTATATAGTGAGGTTTCCTGCACATACCCTATTTCTTTGAGCTGGAATGCAGGGCCACTAACTGCATATTACATTCTGGTGGACTTCAACCACCCATATATTACATGAAAGGCCATTTATCTGAATGGCTGCCATGTAGTATTGCATTTGTAGTAGACATTTGGAAATGTCATTCAGTGTAAGCTGACCAGCCAGGTCATTGCTGTAGCTCCCTTATGAAAAGTGAGATCTGATAGGAGTTGGTTTATTCATAGTTACAATGCTTGGGTTTGATCTTCATTTACTTGTGCGATCTGTTAGCAGATTAACAAAGTTGAGCTTCTGCATGTACACAAACATCTTGTATAAATATACGCCTTTTGTTAGGGTAGTCTGGGAATAGGATGTTTGTTCATTCACTAGGACAAGTTGGAACCCCTTCAAAGAGTTATTTGCATCTGTTAATAGGTGCCATTCCACCAGCCCATTTGGAATTTTTTTCTGTAGCCCCCACCATTCCCGGAGGAATCAGTGTTGTTAGTTTTGGTGCCTGCTACTTAGGTTCTCTACTGTCAGATGAGCAGTCTCAGGCAGGAGCACATAAGGGGATGTGATTTGGAGCTCCAATCAGAGGTCAAGAGTATCAGAACTAAGAACCACACCTCTTGCCTGCTCCTTCTTGACAATACCCCACCTGACAGTAAAAAAAAAAACAGATAGTATATCCAAAAAAAGAGAATAATGGGCACAATCCCTAATAATATATAAGGAGTGCCTGCTCGAGAGCTCAAAAGGATACAGATATAACCCAAGACGAAGAATTAAAAAAAAAAAAAAAAAATCCACATTGAGTAATACAGGGTGTTGTCTAATCTGACAAACAACCCCTGCCCCGACAAATAACTGCAGAGAAAAGAAGTATAAATGTATACACACAATAATGTAGTAAATCAACCACCGCTAAAGTAATATGCATCTGCATATGCATCAATGTATCTGCTGAAATGCCCTATAAAGCACGAAAACCCTACGGAGTACAGAAAATGCACAATGTACAAAAATAGACAATCGGGGCATGTACAAATATGTGAACAAATCTAGAAAAACGATCCCTATCCTATCCCTAAACCATGAGAAGATAAAAAGTGTATAGTATGGTTTCTAACAAACGCCAAAAATGTGAAATTATATCGGTAATACCGATGCCCCAATCACATGACCATGGTCAGAGTTTTATCCTCTAGAAGTAACAGAATGAATGACAACAAGCAGAGATCTAGAAAACCGTGAGGAATTGATACAGAAAGTATATTGGAAAATTGTATAACTTTTTATTGTACATTTGTTTGTTAATATTGGTCTGAAAGTGGCCAACCCCTTTAAATACTTTTCAAAAGGAAATGGTGTTTAAATTTATTTATTTATTTTTTATTTCAGGCTGAATTTAATGCTGCACTGAGTGAGGCTGGTGACAAACTTGTAGTAATTGACTTCACTGCCGTATGGTGTGGGCCATGTAAAATGATTGCACCTTTCTTTGCTGTAAGTATCTTGTCTCTGTGTTAACTTATGTACAGGTGGCTGTTTCTTTAGACCGCCCATCCACCAGCTATTCACCTCCACTGTTTCCTCCCATGTGTACACTTCCTCAGCTGAGCATGCACGTGTTCTCAATAGGAACATCTCTGGCCATAGTCTTTTTTTTTCCTTAAAGGGGTATTCCCATGAACATAATCATATCTATATTTGTAGATAATTAAAAGTTAAACATTTTCGCAAATGTAAGTAGTTAAAAATTCTGCAGTGTTTTAAAGATTTTCTCTAACTTTCGTAGTGGTGACAATCTATTATTTTGATCGGTTGCCAATGGTTACGGCCACTAATGTAGAAACTTTCTATGGTCTGGGACTTGTCAAGATAGCTATGATTTCTTATTGTAGCTGGGTTATCAGACAGGGACACTACATGTATCAGAAGATATCCCGGTCACAATAAGGAAATCATGGCTGATTTTCTGACCTTAGAAAGTTCCTGCATTCATGGTCGTATCCAATGGCAACCGATAAAGACAACAGACTGTGACCAAAATCTTTAAAACTCTGCAAAATGTTTAATTAGTTATATTTGTAAAAATGTTTAACTTAATTATCTTCAAATTTAAAAATGACTATGTACATGGGGAAAAATGATTAGGGATATTGAAATCCAACATGCCCAGTCCAACATAGCCATTAGAGGAGAGTAGGGATAATCCCTTATTATACATCTCCAAAGGCTATGGTAAAAATTTACAATATAATTGGAATGATGCAGATTTGCAAATATGCCACGTGCCCTGAATTCAATGTAGGTTTCTTTGCTACATGTAGAAGAAGTTTTGAAATCCCCATCTACTTACATTGTAGTGCAAGTTATGTATATGAAAGATGGGAGACCAGTGCCCAGTACCAAGACTCTGCTCTGTACCATTCTCTAAATAGGCAGTTGTGAGCTTCATAAACAGATGAGCACTCACACTTAGATGTTTCTGATGTTCCTGTTATTTTCCAAGTTACTAGAGACTGCCAACCAGAGTTTGTGGATCTGTTGCATACTCTGCACCACCCACCCTAATAAATTGTTTACAGTTCTCATCCTAGTTTTGTCCCATATTGTGCAGCACAAAAGAAGATAAATTAAAGGGGCTCTATTATTGGGAAAAGTCATTTTTAACTAAGCACATACTTGCATAGCCTTTAGAAAGGCTATTCCACGCATACATTTTATGTTAATCGTCTCAGTTTTTTTTAATGAGCCCGTTTTTATTGATATGCTAATTAGCCTCCAGCGAGCACCCTGAAGTGTCTGCGTGCACTGTCTGATATTCTCTGTTATGTTTGTGTGAGAGCAGGGAGATGAGTCATCAGCAGTAACAGCCTGTGCTGTACACACACATAGGAGAGAATAGCAGACAGTGCTCGCTGAGACTTCTGGTGCACGCTGGAGGCTAATTAGCATATGCATAAAAAAAACAGGCTCATTCAAAAACTACTGAGGCAATTTACATACAAAAGGTAGGTGTGGAATAGCCTTTCTAAAGGCTATGCAAGAATGTGCTTAGTTAAAAATGACTTTTCCCAATTATAGTGCCCCTTTAATGTATTGTTCCAATACAGTTGGATACCACTGCACTCTTGTATAACCCTATAGAATAGGTGCACAGCTAAATAAGTGTAAGGTTAAGGCCCCATGTAACGAAAAGCAGCAAAAAAAAAGTCCGAAAAATTGCACCTGAAGTGCATCACGTTTTTTTCTCCCTTAGCATTTTTAATAGCTTTTTTTGGAAATCAAAGCGTTTTCGCAATGTGTATTTTCTGCAGCGTGAGGATAGGATTCGCTAGAATCCCAATCACGTTGCAGGGACTGTAAAACGCCATGGTTTACACCATATGAGGTTCTGGCCTAATGGTGATTAATTTTTTTTATTACGGCCAATAAAATTGGATTATTTTGATTACTGTGGGCCTTTGTGGGAGGAACGTTGATCTGCGGTGGCTGCAATACCGAGTAAATTCCTGTATCTATCCATATGAAAAATGCTAGTATTTGTTGGCCTATTCTAGTGTTGTATATCTAAATACTGAACACCGGTACTTCTGTACCCTGTAGTATTGAAATTGCTCTTATATGACCAGGATTACTACAAATACTGTTGCATTTTTTTCCTTTACACTTGAAATGAATTCTAGAAAGCGTAGGCTCACAATTGTTTAGAACATTGGGGAAGTGCTCATAATTCAGTTCTTTTACATGAAGAAACGGCCTTATTTCCGATGGACATCAGCTGTCTATAGGCAAGCATTCTACTTGTTTTAAAGCATGTCTATGGTTGAAATTAATTTACACTGACTTATTTTTTAGAAACTCTTTCTATAACTCACAGTTTAATTTCCTTCTCATACATAATGTAAATCCCCCTCATAAGTCAGAATACAGAGCTGTCGGTAGCAAATACTAGTACACCCAGCCATTTGTTTGAAAAGCAAGCATATAGCGCTACATTTCCTCTGGGCTGCTACAAGGAAAATGTATGGCCAGCCACATTTTGCGCAATGATCAGCTTAAAGGGTCAACCTCTAGTGGCTGCCTATAATGAGTTGTCTTCATGAGATGACCTTTGTTAATACACCTTTTGTGTCCATTCCTGGATTCAGCTTTAAAATTTCAGCAAAATATGTGTATGTATATTGTAGCTGCAGTTATATCAGTTTATGATCATAAACACAGTTTTAACATCTTGATCATTCTTGTGTTTGTTTCTAGAGCTTGAGTGAAAAATACACTGATGTTGTATTTCTTAAAGTGGATGTGGATGATGCAGCGGTAAAGTATATTTTATTTCAAATCTCTGGTTTTATTCTTGAAATCATCACACTGTATTCACTGAATTTGCTTTATTGCGGTCAACATAAAACCTAGAAGAACATAACACAATAACATCACAAGGGATATATAGATACTAGATCTGATACTGATCTGATATTTCAGTCTTACTAAATATAATCTGTTTATTGTGTTTGTTTTTTCACAATGAAACCTGTTGTACTTCTGTTTTATTGGAGACCTTGATCTAAAATATAAAGCTTCACTTTTATTGAAAAAGTATATAAGAAAAATCTAGAAATAAACAACAAAAAAACTAGGACAAAAACAAAATTTACATTAATACCACCCGGTCACAACAGTGTATAGCAGGCATGTATATGTCCAGCCTATATCTGAGAGGTGAGAATAGCTCATCCTCAATCTGCCTGGACGCTCTCAACCAAATGTGCATGCATAGTTAGACCTATGAAGCGGCAACCCATATATTATGATGTATACAATGCTGTAGAAACAATGGATCCCCTGCTATCCTGAGGCTACTAGCCTAATATCACACCATCAGGACTGTGAAAGGATAGAAAGCCCAATGCACATGGGTATTAGTCACTTCAGCGCTGCAGCTGACAAGTAGAACTGACTAAGTTGCCAAACTGGATAGCCCAATAGGGTAGCAGGGTCTTCTTTTCTCTGTCTATGTGTACATTTACTGACAAAATAAAAAAGAAAACAAGCACCGCGCAGTACCTTGTGCATTAACAGTATTGATGAATAGAGTTGAACACGAGGGTATAAAAGCTGCTCAGCTTCAGAGGTTGTGATTGGATCACAACACCCAGATGAATGTGCCACTAGACCAATTGTATGGGAGCCGCAGGATCCAATCTGTTACAGGATGTGACAATAGAAGCTGGACTAGGACCAACAGCCACACAGATCTTGCTCAGAAATAATATGGTGAAGAAAATCCGTGCTTACCCATGGAGTCTTAACTTCTATGTGTGCATTTAATCTCTACTGACTAGCTGCTGGGAAAATGGTGAACATTGCACAACAGATGTTGTCTTTTCTCTTGCACACAACAGCTTATTCTGGAAAGTCACCTGAAATGACTGGCAAGCTTTAAAGGGGCTCTATCACTGGATTTTCGTTATTTTAGATAAACATATGCCTGAATAGCCTTTAAAAAGCCTATTCAAGTCCTGCTAATCGTTTCTTAAAAGACCCCCCCCCCCCCCCTGTTTATGCATATGTAAATGAGCCCTCCGTGCACCGTGGGCGTTCCTGTGCACCCCTCACGTCATACTCTGTTCACGCCCTCCTCTGTGGTTCTTCTATATAAGTCCCTCCTCCTGCTTTCGATTCACCACCTTCAACTGTCTCTTCCCTGCTAGTGGCACAGGGCCTGTGACGATGTCACTACTGCTCTGTGATTGGCTTGTCCCTGTGATGACGTCACTACAGGGTCCTTCATCGTCTTCTAAGTAGTGATCTTTGCAGAGCAGGGGCTGCAGCTCCCTTTTTCTATCATAGCATAGATCTACTGTACACATGGAGATCTATGATAGACACAGGGAGCTGCTATTCAGGCATATGTTTATCTAAAATAGTGAAAATCTGGTGATGGAGCCCCTTTAAGTTTCATAACCTCTTTTTCTCCCCTTGATTTTTCTTCTGTGCTCAGCCAAGAATAATGTATATATAAGAGCTAAAATACTTGTCACTGATTTACTTTTGCAGGAATTTACACTGTTACATGTAGAAGGTTTCAGCAGCAGCCTAGTTAGTACCTTGGGAGAAAATAAACGTAATCTTGTCTTGAAGAAAAGAGAACACTTTACACTGATTAACTCCAATGAGTGAGGCTAAATTAGAGCATGCCAACCTCCAGCAGTGCAAAGCTGCAAACTGGCAAAAACGTCAGGCTCCTCTGTGTATTATTGCTGTGTGAACATAGCCTTACAATTCTAGACGTGCCTTGTGTTTCCAAAGAGAAAATAGAATGATATTCCATCTGCTTTGTCTGATGCACTTTGCTCCAGTGCATGCTGTAATGCAGCGTAACGTCTTTTAGAAGCAAGTATTGTATGGTGTTGCTGTACTGCCTCCTGCATGCAGTTTTGAAATGTTAGTTTACCTACTGCATCTTTCTTATGTAAAATATGTTCCTTTTTACAGGACGTTTCTGCACAATGTGAAATCAAATGCATGCCTACCTTTCAATTCTATAAAAATTCAAAACGGGTAGGTATTTGACATTGAAGAACATCTCCGAACATTTATCTTGAATGTAGTGGGCATCATCTGTTCAGCACTACTGGTTACAGTGGTATTGTTGGTCACAATAGAGAATATGAAGAACTGAATTTTGATATATCGGCAGTGCCGCACCTCCCATGAGGCGACCTGAAGCGACCGCTTCAGGCGGCGCTATGCCAGGGCCTCGGGAGGGCGGCATTTTTGCTGACCTAAGCCAGTCCAGAAAGCCCAGGTTCACCCCTGTATATCGGACATCAACGTGAAGTAAGATGAAGCAGTGCAGAAGATTTACTATAAAAAATTATGTACCGTATTTTTCGGACTATAAGACGCACTTTTTTCCCCCAAAATTTCGGAGGAAAATGAGGGTGCGTCTTATAGTCTGAATGTGGGTTTGCAGCATGGCCGCGCTACTGCCACCGCTGGTTTTCTTCAGCGGCAGTAGCGCGGCAATCCGCAGGCCCCGGCAGCTAAGACAGTCCCCGGCATCTGCTGTAATAGACCGGCGGATGCCGGGGAGTGTCTTAGCTGCCGGGGCCTGCAGATTGCCGCGCTACTGCCACCGCTGGTTTTCTTCAGCGGCAGAAGTGTGACAATACTGCAGGCCCCGGCAGCTAAGACACTCTCCGGCATCCGCCGGTCTATTACAGCAGATGCCGGGGAGTGTCTTAGCTGTCGGGGCCTTCAGATTGCCGCGCTACTGCCGCTGAAGAAAACCAGCGGTGGCAGTAGCGCGGCCATGCTGCAAATCCACTCCTCCACCGCAGGTCCCGACAGTCAGTTAGCCCCCCCTTCCCCCCCCCGGCCTCATACCTTTAGTGATGCAGGCCGGCTCCTGCACGGCGAGGCCGCAGGAGCCGACCTGTTCCGATGACAGCTGGGAGCCTAATGAAGGCTCCCAGGCCTGTCATAGATATATATTACTATCGCGGCTGGTCTATGACACTCCACGATAGTAATGTATAGAATCTCCCATAGACGGCAATACACTTGTATTGCCCTCTATGGGACTTGCAATCAAATGATTGCAGGTTCAAGCCCCCTAGGCGGGGGATATTAAAATAGTAAAAAAAAAAAAAAAAAAACACTTAAAAAAAAATATAATAAAAAATAAAATAAATAAAAGTTCACCTCCTTTCCCTAGAATACATATAAAAGTATAACATTACTGTGAAACATATACATTAGGTATCCCTGTGTCTGAAAATGCCCGGTCTACACCTGGCCCCACAAAAAAAACGCCCTATACATCCCCGTACAGCTGCAGGGTCACCTGTCAATGTGGCCTTGCAGCTGTTCCAAAACTACAACTCCCATATATTAAATATTTTACCATTTTTTGCCTGAAAATTTTTTTCCCCTATTTTTCTCCTCTAAAACCTGTGTGCGTCTTATAGTCCAGTGCGTCTTATAGTCCGAAAAATACGGTACACTCATTGGCAGAAAAAAAAAAATAACACGCAGATATATTGCATTGCTGAAAAAGCCTTCAGGCAGTTATGTCTCAGGGGGATATATAAGTGATTATAGGTGTGGTGTAATTAGGCCTTGCCTCAAGAGGGCTTAAATGCTTCCCCCACTGCCCTATAACAAGGCTCTCAGAGGCTAATTTGGGTAATGTACCTCTTGGTGAGACATCATTGACTGCTACATATCCCTTTAACAAAGAACTCCATGATATTTTACCCAGTTGATGACCGAAAGCACACCACTGAACTGAGAGAAGCAGGACGGTCTTTTCAACGAATTGCCCGCCATCTGGGCCATTTTGACCTAGCTGTTAGGAGGTGTTAGAAAGTTTGGTTAACTTAGGACATGTACACACTGTGAACAGAATCTGGATGTTCCAGACATACCACCAGTACAGAGGATTTCTTGACCTGTTGACAAGCACGAGCTACCACAGTTTCTTATTTCATCACCCAGACACTGATGGCATATTAATTACTCACCCCTGTTACTGCCAAGGCCATTTCCAAGCTCTTAGAGGGAAACTTCGTGTTGTGGAGCGAATTACATGTCCTGTCATTAACAGCCTGTCAGGTTGAATTGGTGTTGTGGGCGAAATCAAGATTACTGAGGATTAGCAGCGAATCCAGGTTTTGGATAGGATCCAACAATGGTCCAGTTCAAGTGTGGAAGCCTTGTAGTGAGGACTTCAATCCTGCCTTGTGTGGTGATTTGGGGAGCCCTTGCTCAGTCAGTTATTTCTAGTATAGATACAAGGGACACTAAGGGGCCGTTCACACAGCTGAAAATGAAGAGAAATTTGAGGGGAACATCCGCCACAATTTACCTTCATTTTTCTGTCCTTCAGGTCAGAGTAGAGGAATGCCAGAGCAGAGCTTCGGCATTCCAGCGCGATTTTCAGTTGCCGATTAAGCAGACAATGGGTCTGATCAGAGGGGTGTCTAACAGTGCAAACTTCAGCAAGGTGCTTTTTGTCAGCGTTCTGCTCTGATCTCTGCCTCCTATTGCAAATGAGAGGCAGAATCTGCATCAAAATCGGCACCAGATGCAACTGTGCAATAGACGCTACTGTGAGGTGGGGTGTTTCTGACTGACCGTCAGAAACGCCCTTCTGACTCTGAAGAGATACGGTAATGGCACCGATAGCTCTTCAGCGGGGACACAGAACGGGAAAGCTGACAGTGCGCTGAATTCAGCGCACTGTCAGCTTTCTAGCGATTTATTACACCACATGTGCCCGAGGATGTGAAAGTTCCTCTATAAATGGGCACTGTTGTTTCAACTATCCTGGAATCAATGAATAGTACAGTCAATTATGAGAGACTGTAATATAGCTTATCAGATAGAAATGCCTCTCTCTGCAGTTAAGCTGTTCTTTCTCCTCTGTTAAATGAAATTGCACTGTGAAAATCAATGTTCTGTCCATCATGAGATGGACTGCATGTCACATGACTCCAATGGCTTATCTCTATAAACAGCCGTGGAAAGGAGAGGGGGAAAAGAGTGAGCAGGGAGTGGAGCAGATAACAGTAGATAGAAAGCTCCACCATCAGCACAATTAAAGTTCTTTATTTGCATTAGTCAGTACCTCTGCATGGTCCTGGGGTTGTTTCTAAGTGTGGCAGCTTGTCTGCACCCACCTGTTCAAAAATGGAAACACTAGTTACAGCAAGCAGAGGGGAGAACTGCTAAAAACTGTAGAATGTATGTTATGTAATGACCAGATGTTTCTCCAGATGTACACACACGCATAACAGCTTATCGGGAAATCATGTACTTTTCAAGTAAAGAAATTAATTTTTTTTTTTTTTTCAGATACATGAATTTAGTGGAGCCAACCAGGCCAGTTTGGAACAGAAAGTGCTAGAGTTAAAATAAATGTGCTAAAATGAAGGGTGTCTTCCTATTTTGATTCTATTTTCTGTACATTTTGACCACATTTGAACCATGCTTCAAATACTTATATGAAGGAGACTGCAACAATTCCTGTTTGTTAAAGCTCTAAAGAAAATGCTACTATTTCCAATACTCATTTATTGTACTGTAAAAGGAATGGACCCAATATGTGTTGAATAAAATGGCTGCTAGGCCCCATTATCATTTTCTATTGTGTTATTTTTCAAGTTGATCATGGATATTTAGTTAACTAAGTAACCAGCAAAGGTATAAAGTTATAAATAGAAAATAAAAACTTAAATGGGTTATCTGGTGATTTTAAAATTACCTTAATTTGTTGATGGAAGGGCTGGGTAACAATAGTAAAAACAGCCCCAATAGCACAGGTATTTACCTCACGAAATCAAGTGAGGAGGCGGGAGGCAGAGCGGCGCAAGGGTCATAACCAGTCCATTATCAAGAACACGGCAGATGAATTAAGTTCATTTTAGCTCTCTGGACAACCCCTTCAAAGCTGAAGCCCCCATATGATGGCAAAACTGTGGTGTTTGACAGTCATATTATATCCCATTTACACATTGCAAAAAAAATACAGCAGAAACTCTGATCTTCAAAACCGTTGCGGTTTTGCAAATCGCAGCGCGCCAGTTAAGCCTCTATGGACTTTCTGTGAAAAACTGCAGGAAAAAATGCAATGGGTTTCCACAGTGGTTTTTCCTGCATCGTTTTTTTTGCTGCGGCCCGCTATGTGGGGCCTTAACCTACAGAGGTTTTCCCAAAAACAAATTATCTTCTATACATAGAATAGAGAATAACCGGCATTTCACGACCGACAGCTCAGACCCCTACTGATCTGGAGAACAGGATTATTCTAAATGGAGCAGTAGTCAGATGAGATGTGCGGGGCACCATTCATTTCAGTGGGAGGACCAGAGGACCATTTATAATACAATATACATTTTGACCATATAGTTCATTTGGACAACTGACTACACTTCTATGAGTTTGACACCATTTCAAAACTATAGCTGTAAATATGAAGTTTGACCATCTATTTCCACTATAAGGGTGCATTCACACTGAGTAAACGCTAGCTTATTCTGAACGTAAAACACGTTCAGAATAAGCGGCGTCTAAAGCAGCTCCATTCATTTCTATGGGAGCGGGGATACGAGCGCTCCCCATAGAAATGAATGGGCTGCTTCTTTCACTCCGTGCAGTCCCATTGAAGTGAATGGGGAGTGCCGGCGTATACGGCTAGCTCTGCTCATGCCGGAGCGTACACGCCGGCACTCCCCATTCACTTCAATGGGACTGCACGGAGTGAAAGAAGCAGCCCATTCATTTCTATGGGGAGCGCTCGTATCCCCGCTCCCATAGAAATGAATGGAGCTGCTTTAGACGCCGCTTATTCTGAACGTGTTTTACGTTCAGAATAAGCTAGCGTTTACTCAGTGTGAATGCACCCTAACACTAGTTTTCGTCTCTCCGCAACATTTTGAAGTGTCTGGAAATTTTCTGACCATTCTGCCCTACTCAGTTATGTTAAAAATATGCTAAATGCAGAACAGGAAAGCTGTGGATAGAAGCTAACAGGTTTTAGCTAGGCTATGACTATGGGTAGCAGCACAAGACCTTTTTACCCATGAAACATGATCCGTGTGTTAACCAGATTTACCAGCTTGACCTTCATGCTGGAAGTGGGATTCTTAGCAGTATAGTTATCTATTATTCTAGGAGTCCCTGCCTCCCAGCGACATACTGTCCCATACTGTAATTGATACAGAACAATATGTCACTAGGAGGCAGGGACCCCTAAGATCAGATCCCGCTCCCAACAGGAAGTTCAAGCCAGTAAATCTGGCTAACATATGAACCGTGCTTCACGGGTAAAACAGTCATGTGGTGCTACCCTGTGTGTGTGGCCTGAAGTATGTATATACCTTCCCACAACTTTGCTATTATAATTGTCCTTTCCCTCATCTTGTAGGTATACATTTTAATGTCATACCATACATGGTAATTATTGGTGGAGTTTAAGCTTCCCTTTGAAATGGATCAGGGACTTGTCTATTGCAATTCAATGTTAATGGGTTTATGCCTCTGCAAATTTAGTGCTAAAATGATCCAGGGCTGGTCTAATTTTAAGGAGGCGGTGAAACATGATGTCATTTTGAGTACTGTTATATACTAGAAATTTCAGTATTGCTTCAAAGTGTGTCTTGTTCATGGCTGTACTTCCATACTGCTTAATTTCTGGGTTTTATATGTGCAATGTGCAGCATCAGGCTCCAAAATGCGTCGTCTCTACTGAATTTATAAGGGTCCACCTAGCATATAATCATATGGAATTTTCTTCTAAAAACTGCTGGGCATATAGATGAGGGAAAGGACACCAAAATTGAGCCTCAGAATGCCCCAGTGCTGAAACCATACAAAATGCTACAATTGGCTCTGTGCAATGCGTACCCTATTCTGAAGTTTAGGAGAGATGGGGACATATCTTCATTTTCAAGAGGCAGTAATTAAGGTCCTAATATTGGAAATCAGGAAGGGGAAGTCCCCAGTACTTCTAGAGAAGAGGGTTCCTGTATTCTACCACAAGAGTATTTCCCCAAGTGACATCCTCAAATTGCAAAGAAGGGAAAGACCCAAAAGAGGTGTAGAATATGTTGCAAAAGGGGAATAGGGAAGGATACCATTTACCACTGTGAAATCTGCCACAAAAACCTGACCGTTGCATAAAGGATTGCTTCATACCACTTACTGATTTTATAATTTATCACCTCTTTATATCCTAATACAGTGGTCCTCAAACTGCGGCCCGTGGGCCAGATGCGGCCCGCCAAGCACTTCTGTCTTACCCCACCGACAGCGCCGGCAGGCATGCATTTATAATGAAGCTCCTGGGGAGCTTGGGTCAGGCCATGGAGCGCACTTCACTTTACTTATTGGAGGGCATCGCTCCCGATGTCTGTGCGACCTGCTCTGCCTCCGGCCCACTGTTTAAAAAGTTTGAGGACCCCTGCTCTAATGGATCCAGCACAGTTTACACATTTACTTGTCAACCCCTGCTATGCATTCATTTATGGATAATATAATGCAAAAACTGTACGATCCAAATTATCAAAACTTATCAGATAACTTCCTTTAGGGGTGTAGTTTCCAAAATGGGATCACTATTTGGAGGTTTCCACTCTTCTGGAAAACTATTTCAGCAAAATATAGTGTTTGGTCTCTTGAATCCCAACAGCAGTTAACAACCACATATGGGGTATTTCCGTATTTGGGAGAAATTTATATAACAAATTGTGGGATGCTATTTCCCCATTAACCCCATATGAAAATGAAAAATGTGGGATTAAAGCAACATTCTACTTAAAAAAAATAAATAAATTAATTTCTGACTTATTTCACTGGGGGACACAGCACCATGAGTAAAGAACCGGTCACTAGGAGGCTGACACTAGGAGAAAGAAAAGCTGTCAGCTCTGCTTCATAGAATATACTCTCTCATAGATAGTGTACTATGCCAATTTAAACCTAGTGTCATAGGAGAAAGATACAACCTCACTCAGTCAGGTCTTTCTATCTTACACTGCTTTTTTTTTTTTTTTTTTTTTTCCCCATATTCTTTCAGGTGCAGGGGGGTCTTCAGCATGTATACCACACTAGTTGTTATCCCCCTGTGGGCGCTGCTCTCTTCTTGAGCACCTCGTCGGTCACCTGGTCCCCATCCTCTGCTTGCTGCATTGGCAGACAGATATTTTGGTGACCCCACTCCCATGTGGTTCCAACAAGGGGTTGACTCTGCAGCGCCTGAAGATGCCAGATAGTATACTAGCCATAGTACCCTTCCTGGGCTCCCTCTCTCCCTCCACCCTACTGGCTACTAAGGGGGGCTTTTTCTTCCCGGGGCCTCCTGATGTGAATAATCCCCATTTTTTTTCCGGCGCCCCCGGCCTTCTGTTTTGCCATTCACCAGCCTCTACCTGTGGGGGGTGCTCCTGGCGTTTCCCCCTCTTAGGCCTCCGGTTCCTTTCCCCGGCTTCGGCAGGTCCTGCCGGAGCTGCCGTTGTCTCTGGTGCCTAGGCGTCAACTAGGCTTGCCCCCTCCCTCCTCTCTCACCAAGGTGGCGTTCTCCGTGACTGAATCTTCTCTGTGCCCTTCCTTTGCTGCCTTTGGGGCAGCAAGTCTTGCATTTCCTTGGCCAAACAGCTCCAGGCAGGCCTCTCTGATGAAACGTCCCTCCAGGACTACCAGCTGCTTGTCGCTTAAATTCTGAATGCTTCCAAATACTTGTACAATGCCTCCCTTGAAGCGGCTCGCCATTCTGCCAAGGCAGCTGTCAGTGCAGTGGCTATCTGTTGTACAGTCTGTATTCATTACTGGAACACTGAAGCCGTTTCCAAGAAGGCAATTGCAGCCCTCCCCTTCTCCCGGGACGAACAGGGCCTGATTTTTGTAAAAGGCTTAGAGAAGCTTACCTCTGAGGCCACTTGGGGTCTCTTGCATGGTGTGTGTGGGGGGGGACGTCTGCACTCCTTCCGGGAGTTTTGGCTTGCCAGTGTCGACTGGCTACTCCATAGAGTTTTCCTCCCTCCCAGATGGAAGATTTTTTTCCATCCACTTTACCTTCTTCCCCTGTTCGAGCAGTCGTTTTTCTCCAGGCGGTCTCCAACCTCCAGCTGCAGGGTGTCATTTCCCCATGCCTGCTTCAGAACGTTTCCAAGGTTACTACTCCAACCTGTTCACCATTCCCAAGAAGGACGGTTCTCTTCGCCCTATCCTGGATCTTAAGGGGCTTAACAGGTTTGTCCGCGTCCACAGGTTCCACATGGAGTTTCTGCGATCGGTGGTGGCATCCCTGGAGACATGCAAATTTCTTTCATCCATCGACATCCGCGACGCTTACCTCCACATTCCCATTGAGCTGGACCATCAGTGTTTTCTTCGTTTCAGGGTGGGTTTGTGACATTTCCAGTTTGTTGCTCTTCCCTTCAGGCTGGCCTCTGCCCTCTGACTCTTTTCCAAGGTGATGGCGTCTCTCATGACCATCCTTCATTCCAGGGGAGTTGATGTGATTCCATACCTGGACGACCTCCTGTTAAAGCTCCCTCCAAGCCAGATAAACTCTCCAGCTTGTGGATCACCTTGGATCTCCTTCTTCGGTTCCCCTGGTTCATAAATGAGGGAAAGTCCTGTCTCGTGCCATCTCGCATGGAATTTCTGAGCATGGTTTTAGACTCACACCAGAGCAAGATCCACCTCCTGGAGTCCAAGATCCTGGCCCTTTGGTCCGGTGTGACTTGCCTTCAGAGGAACTCTCCTTGTTCTCTTTTGGTTCTGCATATGGGTCCTGGGCACGATAGTCTCAAGCTTTGAGGCCATCCCCTTTGCCCAATTCCACTCACGGCCTCTTCAGCTGGCGATTCTAGCATGCTGGGACAGTCTCTCGTCCTGCCTCGACCGCTTAATTCTCCTGCCTCTTCGGGTCTGTCGAGGGCTTTTCTGGTGGCTCTCCTCCCCAGGAATTTCCCTGGGGAAGTCCTTTTTTCCCATCCTTGGCAGGTGATCACCACCGACGCTAGCCTGTCCAGCTGGGGAGCAGTCTTCGGTGTTTTAACCATCTAGGGCTTGTGGAATTTCTGAGCCTGTTATCCAGACCATACTCAGGGCCGGGAAACCCCAGTTGGCCAAGATCTACCATCGCACGTGGAAGGCTTACATCGGCTGGTTTGAGAGTAATGATTGTCATCCACTCTCTTTCTCTCTTCCCAGGGTCCTGGCTTTCTTAAAGTCTTGTCTGGATCAAGGTCTTGGTCTTTATTCTTTTAAGGGTCAGGTTTCTGCCCTTTCTATTCTCTTTCAGAAGACCCTGGCCTTTCGCCCTCAGATGAAGACCTTCCTACAGGTTGTGGCACACTGCAGCCCTCCTCATCCTTGTAGTGCCTTAGCTACTCCTTTGGAGCCTCTGAGGGAGATTTCTCCTTGCCTTCTGTCCTGGAAGGTCGCCTTCCTAGTGGCATTACTTCCATCCGCAGGGTCTCTGAGCTTGCTGCCCTGTCTCAGCAGTCCCCGTTTCTGGTTCTCCACAGGGCCAAGGTTTTCCTTCGTCCACCACTGTCTTTTCTGCCTAAGATATTTTTTCCTTTCACATTAATGAGGACATAGTTTTGCTGTCCTTTTGTCCTGATCCCAAGCATCCTCGTGCGCCTTCTCTTCACTGCCTAGATGTTGTCCAGGCAATTCGGAGCTACTTTTCACTCACTGACCATTTCTATCGCTCAGACGCTTTATTTGTGCTCCCTCGTAAGGGTCTGTCTGCTTCCAAGGCTTCCATCTCCAGATGGATTCAGTATGCGATCGAGGAGGCCTCTCAGCTTAACGGGAAGGACCTGCCCTTCCACATGACGGCTCACTCTACTAGGGCTGTCGGGGCCTCCTGGGCTGTTCAGCATTAGGCTTCTGCCGCCCATTCACACCTTCAGAAAGTTTCATCAAATCCATTCTGTGACTGTGGCTGATGCCAGCTTGGGTCACAAGGTTCTGTAAACGGCTGTGCACTAGGTTGTTCGCATGGCTGTGTGTTATCCCACCCTCTGGGACTGCTTTAGGACATGCCATGGTGCTGTGTCCCCCAGTGAAATAAGCACATTTTGTTACCTTACAACCACAAACCAAAATATATTTTAAGTGTTAGACCAACACAAAATATAAGTACACAATCATGAAACAGAGAAAACTAAAACACAGAAGGTTAGATAGTATAATGTCTAGTGTCACCCCAGCATAGACGGCACAAAATTTGAATTGTACTTTAAACCAACAATAGCTAAATAGAGAGAACAGAAGAAAAATGTTGAAGCTCTCAAAGTACAGAGACATAAATAAAACTACAAAGCTTTATTGATAGATAAATAAATTAAAATATAAAGGGACACATACAAGTAGACAAACCAAGGCCAATGAGAGAAGTGAGGACATGAACAGGGAGTACACAGTAACATAGAGAGACAGGCTGCATAGACCAGCCTGGAAAATAAATAGTCTGCAGACCGGCCGGCAACGGTCATGGCAACGTGACGTCGGCCCTGGAGCATGCTCCAGGAGCCGGCGATCACCGGCAAAATGGCGGCACAGATGCTCAATGGAATTTAGGTCTGGACTTTGACTGGGCCATTTTAACTAATTAATATTCTTTGATCTAAACCAGGGGTCTCACACTTTTTCAGCATGTGAGCTACTTTTTAAACTGACCAAGGCAAAAGATCTACTACCTACTTCTTGTGGGCGGGGCCGAGGAGTGTCTGTGGGCAGGGTCGGTGGCACGTGAGAGCAGGAGACAGCAGCGTTCTGTGCCCGCCCAGTTGTCCCCGGTGTCTGCTTCTTCACAGCGCAGGCTGAGAGGGCTGCGGCAGACCCGCCTGCTAGTGTCTGGAGATGACTCTCAGCCTGCGCTGTGAACAAGCAGCACCCCAGCTCCCTCTATCCCTAAGAGCGGGGAGCGCGTCATCCCCCGGAGCTGCTGCTGCCCGGCCTGCAAGTGTCTGGAGTGCTTATTCACAGCGCAGGCTGAGAGTCGACTCTCAGCCTGCACTGTGAACAAGCAGACACCGGGAATCCCTGGCTGCATCCCGCGATCGACCCATACGTCCTTTGCGATCGACCGGTAGATCGTGATCGACGTATTGGGCACCCCTGATCTAAACCATTCCACTGTAGCTCTGGCTGTATGTTTATCTTGCTGGAAGTTAAATCTTTTTCCCAGTCTTTTGCAGTCTTCAACAGGTTTTCTTCCAGGATAGTTAGGGCCGGAGCTTAAAGGGGTTGTCCCATCACAAGGATCCTATCTATACTGCTTGTTAATGTGAATGTAAGACTTTTCCTAAATACTTTGCTTCAGCACAACTGCTTTGTTTGTCCACTATATTACTTTATTCATTTTTTTGTGGCCACAGCCCTGACCTGAGTCAAGTGATGTATCTGCTGCTCTCAGGGGGGAGGGAGGAGGGGATAAGTCCATGGGAGTGAGCCTGGAGGGGGGGGGGGGTAGTTTACACTTTGGGGGGGAAGGGGCCGCCAATACAGGGTTAGACACCGGCACAGGTGAAGCCAGCAACATCGTTATGCTTCTGCCCTGCATGAAGCCAGCAGCGGCAGAAGCGATGCTATTATTACGCTCTGCGGTCACATATGCAAAGCCAAGCGGCGAGATGCCGCCGGCCCTGCGTACCCGCTCATAGCCCAGTCTAGCCTTCACAATGCGAATACAGACCTGACACCCTGGCGGGTCTGTATTCGCATTGTGAAGGCTAGACTGGTCTATGAGCGCGCACGCAGGGCCGTCGGCATCTCGCTGCTTGGCTTTGCATATGTGACCCCGCCCACAAATGACGCAACAAAGCCGAAAGACAGAAGATTTCACAGAAACGAAGACGGGTAAGTATGCGACGTGGGAATACCCCTTTAAGAATTCAGTAAAGGCCCGGCATGATAGGGATTTCCTTGGCATGATGTGCAAAAGTGCTGCAGCATTTCAGAGGTTAATGTCCTCTGGTTAATTGGGGTCTATTTAGGGTTATTTTCGGGACAGGGGGCGTTTATTTATGGTATAGGGGCTATTTAACTCCCTTCTCCCTCCCCTCTCCTGGTTACTCCATACCTGGATATTTTCCCGCCCGCCCTCCCTTCTCCTTTTTTCCGTGTTTTTTCTCTTGTCTCCCTGCTGTTTTCTTGGTGTTTTTTTGTTTTTCTTTTCCAGGTTCACACCATCCTCTCTGTCACGACAGCGGGCAGTAGGAAGGTCTTGCAGGGCACACTTTGAGGAGGAGTTCCGGTGAAATACAGGGGACCCATGGAAGGGTACCTCTGCAGATAATTGTTTATCGCAAGAAGAAAGGTATCAAGGTGTAAGTGGGGAGTGCACGGCAGTACCAGGACATTTTGTCTGCTCCCGTGTCTATGCGTTGCGGCTGGGAGGTTTCTTAAGTGCTGCCTTGCCTAGGTGGGCCCTGCAGGACCTTCCATTAAGAATGCTTTGTTGTTAATATGTTAAAGAAATATTCAATAAATTGGCTGTTGTGGCCGCTTTTATCCAATCGTACCTAATTTGTGTGTGTCTTCATTATTGGGTCTAGGGTTAGTCATCAGTCTATTTTGATCCTACTATGGGGGGGGGGGCTGTTCGTGTTGTAGTTTAACCTCTTTACGACATAGGAGTATCCCGATCATGTCTTGTATTTAGCGTCATCCATCAACTCTGACTAGATTCCCTGTCCCTGTTGAAGAAGATGATGTGTTCAGGATGATGAGCAGCGTTACTGTTCCACCACACATAGTGCTTTGCATTTAGACCAAATAGTTCAACTTTGATCTAATCTGACAAGAGCACCTTCTTCCACATGTTTGCTGTGTCCCCTATATAGCTTGTGGCAAACTGCAAATGGCATTTCTTATGTTTCTCTTTCAACAATAATTTCTTCTTGCCACAGTTCCATAAAGGGCATATTTGTGGATTGCATGACTTGTTGTCCTGTGGACAGATTCTCCCACCTGAGCTGTGTATTTCTGCAGCTCCTCCAGAGTGACCATGGGCCTCTTTGTTGCTTCTCTCACCAGAGCTCTCCTTGCTCAATCTGTCAGTTTAGGTGGATGGCCATGTCTTCGTAGGTTTGCAGTTGTAGAATACTTTTTCCATTTTTGGTTAATGGATTGAACAGTGCTCCTTGGGATGCTCAAAGCTTGGGATATGTTTTTGTAACATAGCATTGCTTTAAACTTCTCTACAACTTTATTTCTGACCTGTCTGGTGAGTTCCTTTGTGTTCATGATGCTTTTTGTTCACTAGGGTTCTCTAACAAACAACTCAGGCTTTCACAGAACAGGTGTAAGCGGTCACAAGAAAATGGCCGCAAGCCATCGGAAGAAGACATTGAGGAGAGGGTGTGCCAGAAGAAGACAGAGGCCGGCACTGGAGAAGTTCTTTGCAGTACTGGGGATGCCCCCAGTGCTGTTTGAGCGCTGGGAACCGCCCCCAGTGCTGCGAGAAAACTCATGAGCATACAGAAGAGAACCGGGATATCTATGGAAAAGCAGCATGGAAAAGACTTCTAAGTAGGAGAAGAATATCTTAAGGCTATTCCTACGTGTTAGGGAGAAAAAAATCCATTTCAATGAATGAATCCCTTTAAGTTTGTGGTTGTAAGGTGACAAAATGTAAAAAAGTTCAAGCCTTATGAATACTTCTATAAGCCATTAATGCTCATACAGCAGTTTACAACCACATATTAGGTATTTCTGTGTTCAGGACAAATTGTGTAACACATTGTGGGGTTCTTTAATCCATTGTGAAATTATAAAATTTGAATCTAAAGTAATGTTTTATAGGGATAAAAGTAATATTTCCTTTTTATATCACAATTCTCTGAAATGCCTGTGGGGTATTTCTTGAAGGTCTATTTTCTAAAATGGAGTTATTTTGAGGGGGGCTGTTTCATTGGTCTAGCACCTCAGGGGCTCTGCAAATGCAAAATGGTACCCAAAAAGGATTCCAGCAAAATTTGCCCTCCAAAAGCTCAATGGTGCTGTTTTCCGTCTGTGACCTGTGTACCCATACATCAGTTTATACTCACATGTATGGAATTTCCATAGTCAGGAGAAATTGCTGAACAAACTGTGAATGCATTTTTTCCTTTAACCCTTTGTGTTAATGAAAAAATTGGGGATAAAACATTTTTTATTATATAAAAAAAATATTTTTCCATTTCCCATACTCACTATACACCTTAATAGGGGTATAATTTCTAAAATAAGGTGACATTTTAGGGGCTGCCTAAGTTCTGGAACTTCAGAACAGTGACATAATGATTGCAGTTGCAGGGGGTGTGACGAGTAGATGCCAGGTGAGGGGAGGTGGCTAAAAATAAGAAATACTTATACTCACCTCTCCAGGCTTCTGACAGTCCACAGCATCCTCTCCGTGGCTCTGCTGGCTCTGATGACTGCTAAGGCCCTATCATCTGTCGCAGGCAGAATTGGACCGAAGAAGATACTGAAAAGGGCTGTACAGAGCGAGGATGCCCAGGAGAGGTGAGGTAAGGTGAGTATAAGTGTTTCTTATTTTTAATCACTTCCCCTGGGCTTCTACTTATTATACTTTATAGTAGAATAATAACAATAATAGAAGCTGTCAGGGTCTGGGGTTGCTATGTGTGGTGGCACAGACACAAAAAGTCCAGTTTCTTTACTCCAAAACAAAGGTAGAGTTTATTTTCACTCAAAAAGGTAGTGCAGCAACAAAAGGAAACAATACAAAAATAAACACCTGCCCGGCTACGCTCTAACTAAACATAGAATAGGTTACCTCACTTAGAATAACAGAAATCCAAAAGCCAGTTGAATCATTCAGGACACAGCTCCAAAAATATGACCTCTCTGTTGGCTCTCCAGTCAAGCTCCCTTGATGAGCAGACTCTCTGCAGCTGAGTCACTGCCAGAACATCCCCAAAGTGTGGACTGGAGGGGGGTGGAATGACAGGTCCCACTACCAACCTACCTGCCATTCCTAAAAATCCAGCCGAATACTGAGCATTTATCAAAATGCTCAGCAGACGAAAGTTGTCTGCTGAGAACGAACATTCCCCATATGTCAAACAGCAGTGCAACAACTGGGATATTCCTGCCCCTGCGAACCATTTAGGACAGGTGGAATTTTTATTCAATCAATATGGAACCTCCCCTATAAGAGGTCAGCCGACCCTCTCCCCCCTGTGTTTTTTTCTGTCCTGCTACCAGGACAGGTGGGGGGGGGGAGAGGGCTGGTCCCTCACTCTCTTTGAAGTTTAGGCATGAAGACTTTCTGTTGAAGAAACATTAAAGTTGGACTTACGTCAGCTGCAGGCGCTGCTGTCTCCTCTGGGGGCTATTAGTCTCCCCAGGTAGGGGGCTGAGGTTCTGCGGTCGGCGGCGGCTTCCCCGTCTTTCCTGGACTCCTGTTCAGAGATATACTCCCCGTTCGCTGCGGGCATGCGCAGTGGCTGGCGGCCGCCCGGTTGCCGCACGCTCTCCCCCTCCTGCGTCCAAACTTGGACGGTAAGAAGAGGGGGGGTACCATAAGAGGCAGAAGGGATTTGGCTACCTTAGGGGGCACAAATTAGGTTAGTTACCTGGGGTTGGAAAGTTTCAACCCCTAGGTAGGTGGGGCCTGTATTACCCCTTCCTGGGGGAGGGGTATGTAAGGTGAGTGGCCCGGCAGGAGAATACTGTTCTGGCATCCTCCGGCTGGGTCAGCTCCCTTGGATTGACTTTGAGCAGTTTATCTCCACTAAGATTCTACAGAAGGTATGCCGTGTCCCACTGGAACCTGGGATTAGTTATGTGGGGGTGCTAATGACCTTTTATTTTTCTTAGATGTCTTCTTCTACTTCTTCGTCATCCGGCGAAGGGAGACGGAGAAAGTCGGCGTCGGCACGTAGGCATGAGCCATGTAGAGATTGTAATATTCCGCTACCAGATGGCTATGATAATGCACGGTGTCGCCAATGTAGGCTTCCACGGGTGGAAGAGTCGCAGATTCAGGACGTCTCCTGGGTAAAGGGGTATGTAGAAGAATTCATGCGAGAAGTTAAGGATTCGATTGCTCATCTCGCAAAAAGACCGCGTTTGGAATCTACAATTCGCCCGTTTCCACTGGACGAGGATTTCCAGATAATAGATGAAATATCCTCAGAGGAGGAGGCGGTGGTCACAGGTCCCTCTTCTCCAGTTGAAAAGATGCCGAAACTTATGAAGCTGGTCCGTCCAGATCGTGACGGAGAACCAGACCAGAGGGGGCAGAGGTCCTTTAAGGTGGAACTGGGAGTATGCAGATGTATAGAAGCGGAATGGAAGCGCCTGGAGAGGTCATTCCAGGTGTCCAAGAGGTTCAGGACCTTATTTCCTCCAAGAGTCGACCTCCAAGAGTCGACATGACTGTGTCGAAGTTATCAAAACGTGCGGTAGTTCCGTCGGAGGATGGCTCTAATCTGCAGGACGCCATGGATAGGCGCACTGAGGTAAGCATATACCACTGGTTATGAGGCCGCAGGCCGCCGTGGGTATTTCAACTATGGAAGTCGTCCAATTCTTGAAGGCAAATATGTCCACACTACGGAGGGATATCGACTCGGGGGTTCCCTGAGACAACTTATTATCCTTTTTAACATCTACTTCGCTGGCGGTGGATTACCTGGCAGAGGCAGCTCTGTATCAGGTAAAAATTGCGGCAAAGGGCATGGCACTTGCCACCGCGGCGAGGCGACCCCTCTGGTTGAAGCCCTGAAGGGCAGACAACACGTCGAAGTATAATCTGTGCGCGTTTGAGCCTGGTAGGCTCTTCGGGAAGGAGCTGGACACCATTATGGAAGGTTTGGCGGATAGCAAGGGGAAGAGTCTTCCGCAAGGAACTCGAGGTAGGGCAGGGCCCTCCTTTCGTGGTAGAGGATACAGGTCGTATCCCCTCAGGGGATCCTTTCAAAGACGCCCAGGAGCCCAACGCAGAGGTACTGGTCGGGGCCTCACCCGTGAGGCAGATAAGAAGAAGCCGACCTTCTGACATTCACTCCTCCCCCCCATCCCCGTTCCCTCTGTCGCTGTAGGGGGGTGTTTATCCCATTTTGTTGCAGCGTGGGTTCGGCACATTCAGGACCCGTGGGTCCTGCAGCTGGTTGCTGTAGGATACAGAATAAAGTTCATTTCAAACCCCCCCGACAGGTTTGTACAAACTTGTGTTTTATTTGGTCTCAAACAAATTCTTCTGGAGAGGGCCGTCCAGGAGTACCTGGACAAAGGCGCTCTAGAGACGGTGCCCCAGGAGGAGCATTCAACCGGCATTTATTCTCCAGTTTTCTTAGTACCAAAAAACTCAGGAGGCTGGAGAATGGTGGTCGATCTCAGATCTCTCAACCACCATGTCCTCAAGACTCGTTTCCGGATGGAAACGATCAGGTTGGTCCTACCATTCCTACAGCCAAGGCTGACCTCTTATAGGGGAGGTTCCATATTGATTGAATAAAAATTCCACCTGTCCTAAATGGTTCGCAGGGGCAGGAATACCCCAGTTGTTGTGCTGCTGTTTGGACTATGGGAAAACAGATTATCTACATAATCCTCCATTCCTTCTGGAGTTTTCTCATCTCACCCACCTTAAGGGAGAAAACTAAAGAACTGAAGGAATACTGAACATAAATATAAAATTTACTTTATTAATAACTAGAGATGAGCGAACAGTAAAATATTCGATATTTGTTTACAATAGCCCCTCAATATTCGACTATTCGAACGAATATCGAACCCCATTATAGTCTATGGGGAATAAATGCTTGTTTCAGGGGATCCCACTCTTTGACTCAGGAGAATCACCAAGTCCATTACTAGACAGAGTAAAAGGAAACGAGATGAATCTGGAACGTATCAGCAACAGAAGAGGAAAACACCATATTCGGGCCCTGGAGAATCATCAGCTTGTCTTCTATTCTTAAAACAGGTGTTGACCAGGGTATTATTACCTCTAAACAGATGAATTATCTCTTGCCGGAGCATCCTACATGTGCCACATTTTATATGCTGCCAAAATTGCATAAAAACAGTCGCTGTCCACCAGGTAGGCCAATAGTGTCCGGAATCGGAAGCTTGTGCGAGCCAATTTGTAGATTAATAGATCATCACTTAAAACCATTGGTCGAACTTTTACCTTCATTTATTAAAGATTCGTCGGACATTTTGACTAAAGTAGATGGCCTTCACTTAGAACGGGATATGTACCTGGTGGTATGCGACATTGAGTCGTTATATACATCCATACGACACAAAGATGGTTTAGAAGCGGTACAATCATTCTGTGAGATGTCCAACATGGAGGATTCTTTTGGTAAGTTTCTACTATCTCTTTTGGAGTTTGCATTGACTCATAACTTCTTTTTGTTCGATGGGTCCGTCTTCCTACAGCTCCAGGGAACAGCTATGGGGGCGTCATGTGCCCCCTCATATGCTAATCTGTTCCTGGGGCTGTGGGAAAGACGGACCTTTCTGACTGATCCAGTATTTCTAGCTGACCATGTTCAGTTTTGGTGGCGCTACATCGACGACGTTTTATTTATTTGGCAGGGATCAATTGCTGACCTAGAGTTGTTCATGGAGTGCCTCAATGATAATGATAAGAATATAAAACTGACATGGTCATACAGTAGAACAAAAGTGGAGTTCTTGGATATCTCTTTGATAGTTGACGAAGATGGTTACATTCAAACTGATCTCTATCGTAAACCAACATCAACTAATGCACTTTTGCATTATAAATCAGCTCATCCGAGACATATAATTAACAACATTCCAACTGGACAGTTCCTTAGGGCAAGAAGGATATGCTCGACCGATAGAAGTTTTGAACGAACAGCAAAGGATTTGGAAATGAGATTTAAACAAAGAGGTTATAATCAAAAGTCGATTCAGCAAGGCTATGAAAGGGCTCGGATGTCTAATCGTGGTGATTTGATTAGAAAGAAAAAGAATACTCTCCGGAATACTTCCCAAAATGTTGACAAGGTACGTTACATCACTACTTATAATACACAGTGGGTACAACAAAGGGCAATACTTAAAAAATATTGGAACATCTTACTATGTGATCCAGTGTTGGCCAAATCTCTTGATACTGCTCCTTCTATCACCTACAGAAGAGCTAGGAACTTAAAAGACCAATTAGTCCAAAGTCATTTTTTTGAGAATAAGAATCAGAGATTTATATTTGGTCAAAATCCGAAACTAGGTTGCAAGCCTTGTGGCCATTGTGTAGCGTGTGCTAACATCGATACAGCTTCTACATTTTGGGATTCAAAAAAGGTGCGTGTTTATGATATTCGACAGCACCTATCATGTCAATCAACTGGGGTGATATACTTTGCGACATGCTCACGCAATCTGATTTATATAGGTCTAACGACGAGAGAACTTCGTAGAAGAGTGCGTGAGCATGTATTAGGGATCATCAATGCAAAGGACATAAACGACATTTCAACATTGAAAACGATTCCAAAACACTTCTTTCTTCACCATGACTCCGATCCAACTTCCTTCAAAGTCCGTGCTATAGATCAGGTCAGTATGGGGCCTAGGATGGGAGACTGGAAGAAACGCTTAAACCAAATGGAGACTAAATGGATCTATAGATTGAATACAGTTCAACTGAATGGGTTAAATGAGACCATTAGTTTTGCTCCATTTTTATAATTGGCTTACCCGTCTGCGCTTTGTCTGCGTTACATTTTGCTTTATGATCTTTTCTCACGAATGGATATGCGTTATAAAGTAATTTTAGTTTATTATTTTAATAATTATATGGGTTGTATATATATATATGTATGTATATATATATATATATATATATATATATATATATTTTGTATTTTTTAAGTTATATGTTTTATATGTTGTGTCTGATGTCTTGGTCTTTTTCTTTTTTGGTTATTTCATTTCCTGGGGTTATGTTAGGTTGGTACTATATATCTAATTTGTTCTTTCTTTATATATCCTAGGTTTAAAACTATGGTAGCTGGTAGATCAACTGATCTTAATTGACTTTTATTCACTTGGTGCATCACATGAAGAAATGGACTTTATTCCTCTTAAAATATTATTATTAAAAAATATTTCTACACTATGTTATAATTATATTGTATGATTATTTATATTAATAATTTATATAAAATATATATAAATATATTTTTTTGTCACTTCTGCACTGCGCACTCGGTCACTGTTCACATTATATTTTTCCACTATTTATGACTGATATTTGATTTTTCACTGTTTTATGATGTTCTATATGATATTAAGATTATATTATACTATGATCTATATATTCTACACAATAGATGTGGTTTAACAAGATATAGGATATATAAATATTTAATACACCGCAGTTTTTAAATATCACCTATATTATACAACTGTCCGAGGTATATGTTCCTAAAAACAGAAGGTTTTTGTATTTTACATAAATGAGGAAACTACAGGGTGAGCACTGTTTACATCTGGCGTTTTGCTACTACGATAGAGGATGCGCTTATCCAGCTGTATTTTTGAGGTCTGTGTTGCCTTTTGAGCTATCCATAAGCTCTGCGCTGCCTTGCCGTGGTTGCGCGATCATTGAACATCTCGCGCATGCGCTCTTATGTAAAATCCGACCAGTCCATTTAGACGCGTCGGCATTGTATTATGCTGTGGGACGATCCTTGTTTTTAGAGGGCCGGGCATCACTCTGATGCAGTCGCGAGATCTAGATAGATCTCGCGCATGCGCAGAGACATATTTGTCGGCCATCTTGTTTTGACGCCGTGACGGCTCTATGATAAAATCGATCCCAGACTATGGGGATAATTATTTTTTCAAACCTGTGGTGAGTCATCTAATGATTATTAGGGTTTTTAAGACCAATGATTTCATACCTTCAGTGTCCCCTGACGAAGCTCACTGGTAGGTGGGTGAAACGCGCGTCGGGCGTTTTCTTACTGGTAAGGACATGTGTGGATACTAGCCATCATTATTGTGTATATGGATGTTTTACTGAGATGGGTTCCATTTAAGGTTTACATTTTATATGGGCATGTTGGAAATGTTTTTCCCTCTTAAAATAATTATGTTACCTATGATATGTGAACTTTACCCTATTTATGTTAGCTATGTATAAACTATGGCTGTCCACCATCCTTACACCAGATTCTGATCTCTGGTATTAATTGATTATTACATCTCCCCAAAAAACTATGTGTATTATGTTTTTGTGTTTAAATTTTAGTAATACTTAATAAAGAATATTTTTGATATTTAATACAATTTGTTTTGTGTGGTAGTCTTGTTTGAGTAATATCAGGTGTCCAAGAGGTTCAGGACCTTATTTCCTCCAAGAGTCGACCTCCAAGAGTCGACATGACTGTGTCGAAGTTATCAAAACGTGCGGTAGTTCCGTCGGAGGACGGCTCTAATCTGCAGGACGCCATGGATAGGCGCACTGAGGTAAGCATATACCACTGGTTATGAGGCCGCAGGCCGCCGTGGGTATTTCAACTACGGAAGTCGTCCAATTCTTGAAGGCAAATATGTCCACACTACGGAGGGATATCGACTCGGGGGTTCCCCGAGACAACTTATTATCCTTTTTAACATCTACTTCGCTGGCGGTGGATTACCTGGCAGAGGCGGCTCTGTATCAGGTAAAAATTGCGGCAAAGGGCATGGCAATTGCCACCGCGGCGAGGCGACCCCTCTGGTTGAAGCCCTGAAGGGCAGACAACACGTCGAAGTATAATCTGTGCGCGTTTGAGCCCGGTAGGCTCTTCGGGAAGGAGCTGGACACCATTATGGAAGATTTGGCGGATAGCAAGGGGAAGAGTCTTCCACAAGAAACTCGAGGTAGGGCAGGGCCCTCCTTTCGTGGTAGAGGATACAGGTCGTATCCCCCTCAGGGGATCCTTTCAAAGACGCCCAGGAGCCCAACGCAGAGGTACTGGTCGGGGCCTCACCCGTGAGGCAGATAAGAAGAAGCCGACCTTCTGACATTCACTCCTCCCCCCCCATCCCCGTTCCCTCTGTCGCTGTAGGGGGGTGTTTATCCCATTTTGTTGCAGCGTGGGTTCGGCACATTCAGGACCCGTGGGTCCTGCAGCTGGTTGCTGTAGGATACAGAATAAAGTTCATTTCAACCCCCCCCCCCCGACAGGTTTGTACAAACTTGTGTTTTATTTGGTCTCAAACAAATTCTTCTGGAGAGGGCCGTCCAGGAGTACCTGGACAAAGGCGCTCTAGAGACGGTGCCCCAGGAGGAGCATTCAACCGGCATTTATTCTCCAGTTTTCTTAGTACCAAAAAACTCAGGAGGCTGGAGAATGGTGGTCGATCTCAGATCTCTCAACCACCATGTCCTCAAGACTCGTTTCCGGATGGAAACGATCAGGTCGGTCCTACCATTCCTACAGCCAAGGCTGACCTCTTATAGGGGAGGTTCCATATTGATTGAATAAAAATTCCACCTGTCCTAAATGGTTCGCAGGGGCAGGAATACCCCAGTTGTTGTGCTGCTGTTTGGACTATGGGAAAACAGATTATCTACATAATCCTCCATTCCTTCTGGAGTTTTCTCATCTCACCCACCTTAACCCCTTAGCGACCCTTGACGTAACTGTACGTCATGGGTCGCATGGGGATGTATGGAGCGAGCTCACATGCTGAGCTCGCTCCATACACGGCAGATGCCGGCTGTATAATACAGCCAGGACCTGCCACTAACAGCAGCGGTCGGTGCCCGAGCCGATCGCTGCTGTTAACCCTTTACACACTGCGGTCAAACGTGACCGCAGTGTGTAAACGGCGCCGGCGGCATGGGCGCCGCCATGTTTTGCCGATCGCCGCCCTCCTGAACGTCACAAGAGGGCGGTGATCGGTTGCTATGACAGCCGGAAGCCTATTGAAGGCTTCCAGGCTTGTCTCTGCACTAGATCTATTAGACGATGCCAGAGGCATCGTCTAATAGAAGTGCTGCGATTTTCCTATTCACTGCAATACTGTAGTATTGCAGTGAATAGTATGAGCGATCAGACTCCCTAGGTTTCAAGGTACCTAAGGGGTCTGATCATAAATGTAACAGAAGAAAAAAAAAAGTTTTTAAAAGTATTAAAAAAATAAAAAAAATATAAAAGTTCAAATCACCCCCCTTTCCCTAGATCAGCTATAAAAGTAATTAAAGAACATTAAACATAAACATATTAGGTATCCCTGCGCTCCAAAATGCCTGAACTATTAGAATATTAAAACATTTATCCCGTACTGCGAACGGCGTAGCGGCAAAAAAAATAAAAACAGCCAAAAAGCGTTTTTTTCAACACTTTGCCTCCTATAAAAAATTGAATAAAAAGTGATCAAACCATCGGATCTTTCCCCAAATGGTATCAATAGAAACGTCATCTTGTCCCGCATAAAAAGACACCACAACCAGCTCCATACATGGAAATATGAAAAAGTTACAGGTGTTAGAACATGATGACACAAATTTTTTTTTCTATTTTGCAAAGTTTATCATTTTTTTAAAAGTATCAAAAAATTTCAAATACTATATAAATTTGGTATCACCGCATTTGTACTGACACGTAGAACACAGGTAACATGTCATTTGTACCAAACAGTGAATGCTGTAAAAATTAAACCCATAAGAAAATGGCACAAATGCATTTTTTCTCCAATTGCGCCTCATTCTGAATTTTTTTCCAGCTTCCCAGTACATTGCACAGCATATTGAATGGTGCCATTACAAAGTACAATTTGTCCCGCAAACAATAAGCTATCATGTGACTCTGTGAACTGAAAAATGAAAAAGTTATGGCTCTTGAAATGTGAGGAGGGAAAAACGAAAATGCGAAACCAAAAAATGGCCTGGTCCTTAAGGGGTTAAGGGAGAAAACTAAAGAACTGAAGGAATACTGAACATAAATATAAAATTTACTTTATTAATAACTAGAGATGAGCGAACAGTAAAATATTCGATATTTGTTTACAATAGCCCCTCAATATTCGACTATTCGAATGAATATCGAACCCCATTATAGTCTATGGGGGAAAAATGCTCGTTTCAGGGGATCCCACTCTTTGACTCAGGAGAATCACCAAGTCCATTATGACACCCCAGGAAATGATGCCAACACCCTGGAATTCAACTGGGACAGCAGGGGAAGCATACCTGGGGGCATCTAACATGCCCAAGTCACTGTATTACGTCAGGATCCCTGTCAGCTTGTGATATGCGGGAGCTGACTTTTTCCCATAGGAATGCATTGACCGGCGTTGATTGGCCGAATGTCATACAGAGTACAGTATTTGGCCAATCAATGCTAGTTCTGCCGGAGGCTCATCTGTGAGGAGGTGGAGTCTAAGATCGGACCACAATGCAGACTGCTGTGGACCGATCTTAGACTCCGCCTCCTCCGGCAGAACCAGCGTTAATTGGCCGAATGCTGTACTCTGTATGGCATTCAGCCAATCAACACTGGTCAATGCATTCCTATGCTGAGATGTAGCAGTGCTGGCCATGCGCTCAGCTCGACTACTCCGGAGATGCAGCCAAGCTGAGCGCATGGCCAGCACTGCTACACCGGAGATGAAGCAGAGCTGGCCGTGCACTCAGCTCGTCTACTCCGGAGATGCAGCCAAGCTGAGCGCACGGCCAGCACTGCTACACCGGAGAACCACTGAACCCTGCTGCACACTCAGCTCTGCTGCATCAGAGATGTGCTGAACCCTGCTGCACACTCAGCTTTGCTGCATCTGAGATGTAGCAGAGCTGAGTGTGCGCTGAATCCTGCTGCACACTCTGCTCTGGTGCATCAGAGATGTGGCAGAGCTGAGTGAACGCTGAACCCTGCTGCACACTCAGCTTCATTGAGATGCAGCAGAGCTGAGTGTGCAGCAGGGTTCAGTGCATCTCTGATGCAGCAGAGCTGAGTGTTCAGCAGGGTTCAGCGCACACTCAGCACTGCTGCATCTCCGGAGCTGGCTGTTCACTTACTACCACGCCGACGTAACCCTTATTTTGGGCCATTGTACTTATCATGTGTACTGATGTGTACTGATTTTCCACTGTTATATCAACTTTTGTATTTGTATCATATACAGTCATGGCCAAAAGTTTTGAGAATGACACAAATCTTATATTTTCACATGATCTGCTGCCCTGTGGTTTTTATGTGTGTTTGTCAGATGTTTTTATCACATACAGAAATATAATTGCAATCATATTATGAGTAACAAAAGCTTATATTGACAGTTAGAATGAGTTAATGCAGCAAGTCAATATTTGCAGTGTTGACCCTTCTTCTTCAGGACCTCTGCAATTCTCCCTGGCATGCTCTCAATCAACTTCTGGACCAAATCCTGACTGATAGCAGTCCATTCTTGCACAATCAATGCTTGCATTTTGTCAGAATTTGTAGGTTTTTGTTTATCCACCTATTTCTTGATGATTGACCACAAGTTCTCAATGGGATTAAGATCTGGGGAGTTTCCAGGCCATGGACCCAAAATCTCTATGTTTTGTTACCTGAGCCATTTAGTTATCAACTTTGCTTTATGGCAAGGTGCTCCATCATGCTGGAAAAGGCATTGTTGATCGCCAAACTGCTCTTGGACGGTTGGGAGAAGTTGATCTTGGAGGACATTCTGGTACTATTCTTTATTCATGGCTGTGTTTTTAGGCAAGACTGTGACAGAGCCGATTACCTTGGCTGAGAAGCAACCCCACACATGAATGGTTTCAGGATACTTTACAGTTGGCATGAGACAAGACTGGTGGTAGCGCTCACCTCGTCTTCTCCTAATAAGCTGTTTTCCAGATGTCCCAAACATTCGAAAAAGGGATTCATCAGAGAAAATGACTTTACCCCAGTCCTCAGCAGTTCACTCCCTGTACCTTTTGCAGAATATCAGTCTGTCCCTGATGTTTTTTCTGGAGAGAAGTGGCTTCTTTGCTGCCCTCCTTGAGACCAGGCCTTGCTCCAAGAGTCTCCACCTCACAGTGCGTGCAGATGCACTCACACCTGCCTGCTGCCATTCCTGAGCAAGCTCTGCACTGCTGGTAGCCCGATCCCGCAGCTGAAACACTTTTAAGAGATGGTCCTGGCGCTTGCTGGTCTTTCTTGGGCGCCCTGGAGCCTTTTTGCCAACAATGGAACCTCTCTCCTTGAAGTTCTTGATGATGCGATGATACGATAGATTGTTGACTGAGGTGCAATCTTTCTAGCTGCGATACTCTTCCCTGTTAGGCCATTTTTGTGCAGTGCAATGATGACTGCACGTGTTTCTTTAGAGATAACCATGGTTAACAGAAGAGAAACAATGCCAAGCACCAGCCTCCTTTTAAAGTGTCCAGTGGTGTCATTCTTACTTAATCATGACAGATTGATCTCCAGCCCTGTCCTCATCAACACCCACACCTGTGTTAATGGAGCAATCACTGAAACGATGTTAGCTGGTCCTTTTAAGGCAGGGCTGCAATGATGTTGAAATGTGTTTTGGGGGATAAAGTTCATTTTCTAGGCAAATATTGACTTTGCAAGTAATTGCTGTTAAGCTGATCAATCTTTATAGCATTCTGGAGTATATGCAAATTGCCATTAGAAAAACTGAAGCAGTAGACTTTGTAAAAATTAATATTTGTATCATTCTCAAAACTTGAGAACATGACTGTACTTAGATTGTCACACTATTTTTGTACTTTTAGTATATATTGGTACACTTTTCCTGTTCCATTTTGCACTTATGGTTGCTCCAATCAGCCGGCTATTTACTACTATATCCTGGAATTTATGCTGTCAGTTATTTATCTAGTCATCTATTTATTTCATGATTTTGTATGTCATTTTACACTTACCCAGTTACCGGTTTCCAGTGTTTAGGTGACCCTTTTTGTCTGTTGGCTACTTTCCTTCCCTGTTTTTATTTGTTATTAATAAAGTAAATTTTCTATTTATGTTCAGTATTCCTTCAGTTTTCTCTAGTTGAACCTGTATAGGAATACACTGGTCGTTATGTGACCCATACAGAGGGAACATGGTATGCTGTATGATTTTTCTGTTTCCTTGATGTCATGTTTGTCTTATATCTCACCCACCTTAGTAGTCTGGGTGAGATGTACACCTCTCCATTACTTGACCAGCCATCGGCTTACAAAGTGTAGGGCCGAACCTCATAAATATTTGTCAAATTTTGTAGAGTTCACCTGAAGCGGATTTAAGGGGGCTCTTGACAGCAATTAATACTGTGTGAGGCCACTGTGGACCATACAATACTGTGTAGGGACCACTGTGAAGCATATAATACTGTGTAATGGCCACGGTGGAGCATATTATACTGTGTAGGGGCCACTGTACTGTAGAGCATATAATACTGTGTGGAGACCACTGTGGAGAATATAATACTGTGTGACGGCCACTGTGGATCATATGATACTGTGTGAGATCGAGTAGGTATTCGATCGAATACTACGGTATTCAAAATACTCGTACTTGATCGAGTACCACTCACTATTCGAATGGAAAAATTTCTTCTCCTCGCTGCGTCCCCACGGCGTCTTCCGGCTCTGAATTCACTCTGCTAGGCATCAGGCATGGGCAGAGCCGACTGTGCATGCCCACGCTACAAGAAAATGGCCGCTTTGACTGTAAGCGGCCATTTTCTTGGAGTGCGGGCATGTGCAGTCGTCTCTGCCCAGGCCCGATAAAATAAGATAATCCTTTAATAGTCCCACAATGGGGAAATTTCAGTGATACAGTTTCATAGATGGTACAGTAGTATATAACAAGAGAGAAAACACATACAAGCTCATGGCAGATAGAGAAATACTAGGAATCATAGAAACTAAAAAGAAAGAAACACAGACACACTGCAGGATCATTTAGTTCTCTGTGCGGAGTGATGTTAATAATACAGCCCGACCGTGGTTGGAGGACACGAGGAGGGGGTCACAGCATGTAGATATAACAGGCAGAAACGTTTTTTTGCAGAGGTGGGGGACATAGGCAGCTATTATGATAACATGTGGTAGTTCCTTTGGTAGGTAGTGAGATCTCATGCTCACAGCTGATAGTTCGGTATCTTGCATCAGCACTATTGTCCATTAACCACAAAAAATGCCCCAAATGTCCTTCATCACAAACCCTCCTCCTTTCTTCTTACCACTGTGTTCTACTGCCCAAAGAAGTCTGAAGCCATCCAGGTATACATGGTGCTGCTCTCTTGCCAAGCTTCCATAAACTCATGGGGTAGGTGGGTGATGGTAGGTTCCCAGGCTGTAACAGAGTCCCACGTGTCCACAGTAAAAGAAAGAAATACCATTCAGCTGTAGGCATCTTCACACATCAGCAATAGACGCCAAAAATCATCTCCTTAAAAGAAGAAGTCCACACTTCCATGTAGGTTTCTCCTCCATGCCGCATGGTGTCCATGCTGTCCTTAGCTCCTGGGGGAACGGTAACAGGCACATGTGCAAACAGGAAAACTCTGAACAGCTGATTCAGGTCTTGAGTCTTATCCATGCTTACCAATAGAAACAAAAGGAAAAAAAAAATACTCCACAGGGACTTCCATTCGATTTATAGTTGCTAATTCATAGTGCTAGTTTGCTTGGTTAGAGGATTCTTGAAGATACAGACAAAAAGAGTGAAAAAGGAAAGATAAAGGTTGCTCTCAGCTTGGAGCTCTGTATCGAGGCAGCCACTCAGTGCGACGCCATCTTTAGAAAAAAAAAATAAAAAATTCTCTCTGCCTAGCAGAGAGAATTCATTGCTGGATGACGACGTGGGGACACTGCGCGGAGAAGACTTCTCGGAGAATCCAGCCTGACCCTCACTTGTGGACTTGGTAAGTTCAATTTGATCGAATGTTGCCTACCCCTGAAACAAGCATTTTTCCCCCATAGAGTATAATAGGATTCAATATTCGATTCGAGTAGTCGAATATTGAGGGGCTACTCGAAACGAATATCTAACTACTCGCTCATCTCTATTAATGGTCTTTGTGTATTCTGTAGTTTCTATAGCTAGGTTCATGGTCTCTGTGTATTCTGTAGTTGCTATAGGTACGTCCTCCATACAGCAACTCCATTCTAGTTGTCTCACTACTGACCTGACTAGAATGGTGTTGCTGCAGGTAGGTTCATGATCTCGATGTATTCTGTAGTTGCTATAGGTAGATCCTCCTTAAATCAATTACATTCTATCTGTCTCACAACAGATTTGACAAGAATGGAGTTGCTGCAGGTAGGCTCATGGTTTTGGTATATTTTGTAGTTGCTATAGGTAGGACCTCCTTACAGCAACTCCATTCTAGCTGTCTCACTATAGAACTGACTAGAATGGTGTTGCTGCAGGAAGGTTCATGTACTCAGTGTATTCTGTAGTTATGGTCAGAACATAAAAAGTATTATCCAGTATTTACGTTATAGTAATTAAAAAAAGACACATAGAAGAATCCAAAACATGGTTAAAAAACTGAAAATAGCTTTCGCATTTCAGCAAACTGTGTTTAGTCCCTTACTAATCAAGCTATGAGTAAGAGACTAAACACAATTTCCCAAAACACGTAAGCTATTTTCCATATTTTAACCATGTTTTGGATCCTTGTATGTGTCTTTTTTTTTTTTTATTAATATGAATTAAAGGTTATTTTTTATACATGGCATGCTGGTTAATACTTTTTGTGTTTTGACCATTGCTATTTGACTCCGTGACAGTCCAGAGGGTTTTTCCGTGCAGCCTACATTTAATGCTCTTTTTTTTGCGGTTCCACTAGCTGGTTGAGCGACAATTATCTTTTGTGATTGCGTTGTATTCTCTAGTTACTATAGGCAGGTTCATGGTCTGGGTATATTCTGTAGTTACTATAGTTAGGTCCTCCTTACAGCAACTCCATTCTAGCTGTTTCACTACTGACCTGCCAACAATGGAGTTTCAGCATGTAGTTTCATGGTCTTGGTGTATTATGTACAGGTTGGTCAGTATAGGGCCTATATCTTACAATAAGCTCCGCTTATAGTAATATTACTAAAACAAACATACCGGTAAAAAAAAAAAATGAGTTAATAGAAATAAACCATCCACACGATCGTCATTAACCATTTTATTTATTTATTAAAAACACCTCTACTGGTTATAAAAGTAGTCTATCAAAGCCAAATACCATGTATACAGTCCTATGAAAAAGTTTGGGCACCCCTATTAATCTTAATCATTTTTAGTTATAAATATTTTGGTGTTTGCCTCTGCCTCCTTAGATGCCAGAAGTACCCCAAAGACCCCCTGTCCTTCCTTAGATGCCAGCAGTACCCCAAAAACCCACTGTCCCCTTCAGAAGCCACAGTACCCTAAAGACCACCTGCCCCCATAGATGCCAGCACTACTCCAAAAACCCACTGCCTTTAGTTGTCAGAAGTACCCCCAAAGACCCCCCTTAGAATCCAGCAGTACCTCAAAGATACCCTGCCCCTTAGGTGTCAGCAGTACCCCAAAGACCCACTGCCCCCATAGATAAAAGCAGTACACCAAAGACTTACTGTTCCATTAGTAGCCAGCAGTACTCCAAAGACCCCCTGCCCCCCTTAGAAGCCAGCAGTTCCCCAAAGACCCCCTGCCCTTCCTTAGTTGACAGAAGTACCTGAAAGACCCCCTGTCCTCCTTAGAAGCCAGCAGTACCCTAAAGATCCCCTGCCCCCCCTTAGATTTCAGAATTACCCCAAAGACCCCCTGACCCCCATTAGAAACCAGCAGTACCTGAAAGACCCCCTGTCCCCCTTAGATGTCACTAGTACCCCAAAGACCCACTGCCCCCCTTAGATACCAGCAGTATTCCAAAGACTCACTGCTCGCTTAGTAGCAAGCAGTACCCTAAAGACCCCGGCCCCCCTTAGAAGCCAGCAGTACCCCAAAGACCCACTGACCTCACTTCCATGCCAGCAGTACCCCAAAGACCCACTGCCCCCCTTAGATGTCAGCACTACCCCCAAAGACCCCCTGCCCCCTTAGAAGCCTCAAGTACCTCAAAGACCCATGCCCCCCTTGAGGAGCCAGCAGTACCCCAAAGACCCCCTGCCCTCATAAGTGCCAGCAGTACCCCTGCCGTACCTTACATGCCAGCAGTACCCCAAAGATCCCCTGCCCCCCTTAGATGCCAGAAGTACCCCAAAGACCCCCTGCCCCCACTAGATGCCAGAAGTACCCCAAAGACCCCCTGCCCCCACCCCCCTTAGATGCCAGAAGTACCCCAAAGACCCACTGGCCCCCTAAATGCCTGCAGTACCTAAAATAACCCCTGCCCCCTTAGATGCCAGCAGTACCATAAAGACCCCTGCCTCCTTAGATGCCAGAAGTACTCCAAAGACCCCCTGCCCTTCCTTAAATGCCAGCAGTACCCCAAAGACCCCCTGTCCCCTTAGTAGCCAGCAGTACCCCAAAGACCCCCTGCCCCACTTAGATGCCAGAAGTAACCCAAAGACCCACGCCTCCCCCCCCCTTAGATGCCAGAAGTAACCCAAAGACCCACGCCTCCCCCCCCTTAGATGCCAGCAGCACCCAAAGGACCCTGTCTCCCTCGATGACAACTTCTATACCACCCTAAACATCAATCCATTCCCTCAACCCCCGCAGGATACAGTCCCATGTAAAACATTACTCTCTTTTCAGTCCCTCAACATGCAATCCCATGTAAATACATAATTCCCTTCCCTCAGCCTTCTCCAACATGCAGTACATGCAAAACAATCCTATCACTCCTCTTCCATCATCCATTCCCACAAGACAGTGCTCACTGTTTTTCTGTTCTCCATATACATGTGCTGGGCTCCCCCTCTCTCTATAGAGAACAGAGCTGTGATGGAAGAGACCCCGCCCTCCTCGGAGAGGCCCCGCCTCTTCATGTGACATCACGCCTACCAGGAGTAACTCCACTCTAGTCGCGACCTGCCTATTCACTGTTTTATCAGTCTGCGATCTGCCCGTCTGTCCCAGGTTACCGGCACCATGATCCGATCTATAAAGAATCTGGTAAGATGGGTAGCGGCCATAGCAGGTCACACACACTGGCATCTTGTACCATGTGGGAGAAGCCAATGTGTACAGTGGCGTAACTACCGTGGTAGCAGCAGTAGCAGCTGCCACAGGGCCCGGGCCATTAGGGGGCCCGGTGACAGCCGCTACCGCTGCGGTTTTTTTTCAATAGGCAGTTACGGGCCCCATTCACTTGCCGATCCTGGCTGGGCCGGGATCGGTAAGTGACGCCGCGGGCCCCACAAGGGCTATCATTATACTCGGGGGTCTTTGCAGACCCCCGAGTATAATGATCGGCGGACCAGAGAGGTAAGGGAACATAAAAAACTGTTACTTACCTCTCCGCGATCCTGCCAGGCCTCCGTCCTACTGCTGTCTGACGTCTCTGACGTCACATGAACCCGGCATGCTTCCCGGGTCATGTGACGTCCGACGTCATTAACGAAGGACGCGAGAGGAGGACAGCACAGCACAGGAGCCGGGGAACAGGTAAGAAGCAACAGTGTTTTGTTTTTTTTTTATGTTTTTATTTCCCGGGTCTCCGATTATTATACTCTGGGGTCTGAAAAGACCCCAGAGTATAATAATTGTTTATGGGTGTCCACAGAGGAACATAATACTGTGTACAGGGGACACTATTGGGGTTAATACTGTGTGTGCAGGGGACACTATTGGGGTTAATACTGTGTGTGCAGGGGACACTATTGGGGTTAATACTGTGTGTGCAGGGGACACTATTGGGGTTAATACTGTGTGTGCAGGGGACACTATTGGGGTTAATACTGTGTACAGGGGACACTATTGGGTTAATACTGTGTGCAGGGGCAAGTAAGGGACATAATAGAGTGCAAAGGAGGGGGTCGGTCGAGGTCTTTGGCGTCAGTTGGGATGGGGGGGGGGGGGCCATGTCAAAAGTTCGCCACGGGGCCCCGCCATTCCTAGTTACGCCACTGAATGTGTAGCTGCTATTCTCCTGACTGTATCTTCATTTAAAGTTTTTAGGGGCTGCAGCATGTCTGTGGGGCATAGTCACATGTACAACTACTGTGTGCACGGATCAGGGTTATGTGATAGTTACTGTGTAGCAGAGCTGAGTTTGTTGTGTAATTTCCGTTTAGTATGGTGACTTGTATCTAGTATAGCAGTGTCCTATAATGTGCTCAGCTCTACTACACCTGTATATATAGAAGGAGCTGTATATTGTCCCATCATAGACCTTTCTATACTACAATGTAATAACACAGTCCTGAGCCAGCACTATTACATTGTATGACCATAGGATTTGCTTCTGGAGTGCATGGATTTGCCAGCACTGTATCATCTGCAAGTCAAGAACAACTTGGCATATCTCATCTCTTGGAGACATCAATCATGTGCCAAGTTCTTTGATCTACTAGTCTGCAGACTCAAATGGGTTCTCCTTGGCTTCTAGCTCTGATAAGATGTGAGTAAATAAGGTGAAACTCCCTTCAATATTTAGTAGTTATGTATAATTACGTATACATTGCTTAGGATCAAATATTGTAGATCATGTGAGAAGCAAATGTTGCTACTCAATAGCAAGACCTTGCTCTACTGATCACTAATGTTGCTTGGTCTTAAAGGGATTTTCCAGGCCAAAAACTTAAAAAAAAGGTATTTTAGTGCTATTAATGGGTTAATAATTGCACCAAAATACCTTTAGCAGTGTTTTGAATGATTTCTGTCTCTCTCTCTGGGACCTCCTGACATTCTCTACATTTGTTTACATGCGTCCCTAGCTTCCTGCTGTCAACTAGCCTACAACTCCCATGATCTCACACCCCTCCCTATTTCCTTAGATAGCCCGTGGACTAGTAGCCCTATCTACCTACCTCACTAAGCCCCAATATCCCCCCTGGAATCATACTTACCTGTCTTCTGTGTCCTGGAGATCAGCGTCTTCAGTCCCGTCAGCATCTTCTTCTGTGGACTTCTTGCGCATGCGTGGTATACGCTTTTCGCTTCAGCTGGCAGTTGTACATTAAAGCTCTATTGCACAGGCATCAGCAGAAGTAGAGGAAATGTCGATTGGTGCCAGAACGAAATAGGTAAGTATGTAAGGGACGGGGGCGGGGGATGCTTCGTTTCCGGAAATGCAGAAACGGAACATCATCCGAAAATGTGCCTCGGGCAGTCACATGACCACCCCAGATATATAGGTAAATACAGGTTTTTTAAAATAAAGTCAATTAAAACTTAGACAAGGGGAGGGGGTTTAGTTTAGGGATTGAGTTTGTAATTATTCCGGACAACCGCTTTAAGTAAAAGTTGTTTATTAGGCTAAGACGGGCTTCCTGGGCTATATTCACATCTGTGAGAGTCTGTCTAAAATTGCAGATGAAAAGTCCGTCAAGCACAACTTTTTCATGTGACCTTGATAACAAAAGTTACCCAATGAACCCTTTAATAATCAGTGGGGTCCTTTGAGATCTGTTGTTATCCATCATTAGAGGGATTAGACCAATAGACCAAAAGAGCAAATTAACCGTCGCATATATGAGCGAACCTTCAAATCTGATCTGAGGTGTAGTCTATTTGACAAAGAGGGGCACAAAATGCTACCTTTAAACACACAAATTCTAACTAGCATAAAATATAACTTTTATTTTGATCAGCTAAAAATAATATAGCCAGGGCTATTAAAACAAACAAATAACAAACACACCAGCAGACGTGATTAGGACAACTCCCAATACATTCTTTCAGTATGTGTCCCCACAGACTGCTGGCGCAATTATATTGATTTAAATGAGCATCCAGGGAATAGTAAACTAACTCTCTGGCACATGCTAGTAAACACCACTTTATAGGTTCAAGAATAAGAGGTTGTTACTCTAGCTGCTGCCGTAGCTGTATAGGATAATCATCCCCCCATTATCCTGCTCTGATATCTTGCATAGAGCCCTGGAGCCTATTGACACTCATGCACACTTACACACTTATTTATGCTCTTTCACTATGTCCCTGCCTGTTCAAAATAAACTACAGGTATCCAGGTTTAAGATGGTCAGACACTCCGTACCGGCTCCCACCATCAGGGACCGGGAAATGCGGTTTTAACCGCAACTACATCTTTATTATTTTTTTGATTGTTACATCCTCTCCTGATGATAAGTTTAACTTTGAAACGCGTTGAGAGATTTTATTATGCGCATCTTAAACCTGGATACCTGTAGTTTATTTTGAACAGGCAGGGACATAGTGAAAGAGCATAAATGTCAGTAAATTACTAAGACCAGCATTTGGTATGCACACTTAATCTGTAAAAAAGCCGCACCTAGCTTACATAGGGTGGCATGTGTGTAAGTGTGCATGAGTGTCAATAGGCTCCAGGGCTCTATGCAAGATATCAGAGCAGGATAATGGGGGGATGATTATCCTATACAGCTACGGCAGCAGCTAGAGTAACAACCTCTTATTCTTGAACCTATAAAGTGGTGTTTACTAGCATGTGCCAGAGAGTTAGTTTACTATTCCCTGGATGCTCATTTAAATCAATATAATTGCGCCAGCAGTCTGTGGGGACACATACTGAAAGAGTGTATTGGGAGTTGTCCTAATCACGTCTGCTGGTGTGTTTGTTATTTGTTTGTTTTAATAGCCCTGGCTATATTATTTTTAGCTGATCAAAATAAAAGTTATATTTTATGCTAGTTAGAATTTCTGAGGTGTAGTCTGTCCCCTTTGCTCTTTCAGTAAGGTTACAGGGCCCACTCTCACACATTTCTGTGAGCCTTGGCTACTTAGCTACTGGAATATTCCTTGTCCAGATGGGTTATGTATTTTCTTTACAAATAATTGCACGTTTCGAAAAAAAAAATCAAAAGCAACTACATCTTTCTTTCTCCTCCTAATCGAGGATGTCCTGTTTTCTGGTCAGTAAACTGTGACCAAACTGGATTTTCCGTGTTTCTGTTTCTCTCGAGCTGTAATAAAGATGCCGTTGTAAAAATGAGCAGGGATTGTCAATACAGTAAGATTTGTTGTTCAAAGAGCTTACACTTGTATGTATCAATAAGTTTGAGCAAAAGAATGGTCATTTGACATGTCCTAAAGTATGATTAAGGCTGCAGTTACACAACATAAGATTACAATGTTGTACTACTACATTATATCCAATGATAGTGAATGTGGTTGCGCTGCATTCCAGTTCGCATAAATTCGGATTTTTCATCAGACTTAAGTGTTAGTGAAAAAAAATAAAGAATTAATTTCACAGTTGTTTTATTTTTTTGTTTTGCTTTTTAATTTACTTACTAGGGTTGAGTGATCGTGTTCAGAAGAGATCGGATTCCGATCAGCGATCGAGAAAATTTTGCGATCGGAATTCCAAATACGATCTTTTTAGGTGGGATCGAGACTGTTGATTATTTCCCACAATGCTTTGCTACTGGCCAAGCATTGTGGGAAAAGCTAACAATGTTAGCCTTCACACTGAGTATACGCTCCGCTCATTCCGCTCCGCTGCGGTTCCATAGGAATGAATGGAAGCAGCTGGCACACAGCCTTAACCCCCTGCGCACCGGCTGCGTCCATTCATTCTAATGGGAGACTAGCTATCATCTCTAGTAGCTACTTACCTGCAGAGATGGCTGGTCCGGTGCCCAGTGTTCTCGTTCTTCTTCGCCTCGCTGCCCCCTGCCTCCCAGGTTAGGAGAGTGTGGGTGGCTTAGGAGAGAGTGGGCGGGTACTGGGAGGGGAGACGTCCCGGAAAGGGAATTATATATATATATTTTTTTGTGTACCAATGCTAAAAAGATTTTTATAACTTTTCAGTATATTTCTGAAGGTTTTTATTAATTTTTTTTAATACAACATATCCTATTCTTATCCATTGAATTCTATTGGATCATTGAAGAATGCAGGATACACTGAGGCAACAAAAATGTTAAACACCTTTGCGACATCTGCCATAATAGTAAATATAGTAAAACATAAATACATTAGGTATCACTGCGTCTCAAAATAATGAAACTAAAAACTTCTACAAATATTTTTCCCGCAATTCTTTGAGCCAAAACCAGTAGTGGATTTAATAGAAGGGGGACGTATAAGTGCTTGCTATATGTTTCCCACTCCTTTTGAAGCTTTGCCTAAAAAAACTACAATAAAATTTGTAATGTGTAACCTTCAGTTCACAGAGGTTTCTGGGCCAAATTATATTAATAACGCAATTCCTAAGGACAGGTTGTCAATATCAGGTCAGCAGTCCAGGCCACTCCATTCACTGTATGACTAAGACAAGTCACTGCAAGTCAGCTTATTTAAGTGAATAGGAGTCTGTAGGAAGAATATGCAAATCTGTCTCCCAAGGTGTAAACAGGGAGACAGTGCCTCTGTTATGCTGCCCTCTATAGCAAGCACCCTGAACAACATGCTCGAGTTCCCAGAAGCCTTTGCTGCATGATGCAAGGTTATAACCAAATCAATTTCTCAGCTACGGACGGCACAGTTTCTGTCTCTTTGGACTTCATCAGCGCAACCTAGAGAGAATTGATTTGGTTTAAGTGAGAGGCTGAGAGACCAGATTGTGGGGATAACGTCTATCCTTAGGGAGAGACCACCTTCTCAGGTCTTGGGAGACAGATTTGCATATTCTTCCCATGTTCCTTTGCAGTGGAGCAACTATGGCTGTATAAGTCTCCACACACCTGAGAAAGTGGTCTCTCTCTAAGGATAGATGTTATCCCCACAAATAGGAGTCTGTAGTAACCCAATGTGGCCACTACACAAAAACATGGCTCTATTCCCCATATGTTGACTGTTGGGAAAATACTGAGCAGCAGGGGAATGAACTGTGGCAGCAACGCATTTTGTTTTTTCTCGCAGTGCTTCTCACAGGAAGTCCAGAGGTTTCCTCTGCTGACTTTCTGCTTAAATTAGACCTATAGGGAAATTGCCTGCATTTCCATAGGTATAATTGACATGCTGCAATTTTCAAAGCCGCAACGTTTTGGGTAATTGCATTGTGTCTGCTGCGTGTATCTTCCCGCAATGTGGGGTTGGAATTTGCCACTTTTTAGGAACTGTAAAACACAGCGTTTTTCCATCACGGACAAACCACAGCATTTATTCCCCACCCTTAGGGTAAGTTCACATGGAGTATTTTGGTCAGGATTTTGAGGCTCCAGGAAAAAAGAAGCAACATTCTCATTCTTCAGGCCGATTTGCTTTGCAATTCGGCATGAAGACACTCCCTCGTCCCGACTAGGCCTACGCCTCAGGTTCCGGACCAAAAAACCCCATGTGAACCCGGACTTAGGGTGCATTCACACTGAGTAAACGCTAGCTTATTTTGTAGAGTAAAATTACACTTGTAAATTTTGCTATCCCATTGACTTCAATGATATTTTTTTACAAGTGTAAAAATACGCCTGTAAAAAATACGCCTGTAAAAAATACGCCTGTAAAAATACGCCTGTAAAATGTCATTGAAGTCAATGGGATAGCAAAATTTACAAGTGTAATTTTACTCTACAAAATAAGCTAGCGTTTACTCAGTGTGAATGCACCCTAAGTGTGATTTGCAGTGGTTAATGACTGCATAGCTGCCTTCAGGTATATAGCAGATGGCCACTACAGATGGGGTGGGTTTTGTGGTAAACTGCTGCTGGAACCTGTGTCTGTATTCTAATATCTTTAGAATCAAACATTACATTTTTCCCTAAGTTCTAGAAAACTGTTCACTGTTCTGAGAACATCCACATACCTCTGAGAAAATAAATATTTCCATAAAACATTAACACTTCTCTGCTGTCTGAGCCATTCACCTTGCAACTGTAGAGTAGTATTGTACTTTTTGACCAGATGTCCATATTTATTTCAGAGTGCCTCTTAAAATATCAATGCTATTGCCCACTTCGCTATTATATCCTAATTTTGATCAACACTAAAAGGCTTTTAATTTTGGAATGGAAAATGCTCAGGTTGACATCAGATGACATATGTCATTGTAACTTTCAGATCTGGTGACAAGTCCTCTTTAGCACTATTGAGACGTCAGGGGTGGATCCAGGGCCGGGCGAGCCGGGCAACCGCCCGGGGCCCCGCGCTCAGCGGGGCCCCGCGGCTCGGCCCTAACAAAATGGTCCCGGTCAGCCTCGGCATAGTTGGGACTCGGGCAAGTGCCGGGGCCCACAGAGCCTCTGGGGGCCCCCGGCACTTGCCTGTCACGATTTCAGCTCATCGGCGTCCGTCCGCCGATGAGCTGAATACATACGCGATGCAGGAGCTGTGAGATCAGCTCCTGCTTTAAAGCTCCGGCCCGGCTTGCGTGTGTAGGCGCGATGACGTCATCACATCACGCTTACACATGCAAGCCGGGCCGCAGCTAAGCAGGAGCTGATCTCACAGCTCCTGCATCGCGTATGTGACTGGAGTGAGAGAGAGGAGCGTCGGGGGAACGATGGAAGGTGAGTGATGGAAGGTGAGTGTAAGTGTTTGTTTTGTATTAAATATTAAGGTGGAACATAATGAAGGGGGCCCATGAAACTGGGGGGCAAATGAAGGGGAGGGGGGGGGACGGCATGACACTGGGGAAGATGAAGGGGGTGGGGAGAGAACGGCATAAAACTGGGGACAGAGATGGAGGAGGCCCATGAAACTGGGGGGCAAATGAAGGGGAGGGGGGAAACGGCATGACACTGGGGAAGATGAAGGGGGTGGGGAGAGAATGGCATGAAACTGGGGACAAAGATGGAGGGGGCCCAAAGAAACTGGGGGGCAAATGAAGGGGAGGGGGGAACAGCATGACACTGGGGCAGATGGAGGGGGGGAGAACAGCTTGACACTGGGGCAGATGGAGGGGGGGAGAACGGCATGACACTGGGGCAGATGAAGGGGGGAGAACGGCATGAAACTGGGGACAAAGATGGAGGGGGCCCAAAGAAACTGGGGGGGCAAATGAAGGGGAGGGGGGAACAGCATGACACTGGGGCAGATGGAGGGGGGGAGAACAGCATGACACTGGGGCAGATGGAGGGGGAGAGAACAGCATGACACTGTGGCAGATGGAGGGGGAGACAACAGCATGACACTGGGGCAGATGGAGGGGAGAGAACAGCATGACACTGGGGCAGATGAAGGGGGAGAGAACAGCATGACACTGTGGCAAATGAAGGGGGGGGGAACGGCATGACACTGAGGCAGATGAAGGGGGGAGAATAGCATGACACTGGGGTGGATGGAGGGGGGAGAACAGCATGACACTGGGGTGGATGGAGGGGGGAGAACAGCATGACACTGGGGCAGATGAAGGAGCGAGAACGGCATGACACTGGGGCAAATGAAGGGGGAGAGAACGGCATGACACTGGGGCAAATGAAGGGGGGAGAACGGCATGACACTGAGGCAGATGAAGGGGGGAGAATGGCATGATACTGGGGCAGATGAAGGGGGGGATGGCATGACACTGGGGCAGATGAAGGGGGGGAGAATGGCATGACACTGGGGCAGATGAAGGGGGGGAGAATGGCATGACATTGGGGCAGATGAAGGGGGGAGAACGGCATGACACTGGGGCAGAGATGGGGAGGGGGAAATTAAACTGTGGGCAGATAAAGGGGGAGAATGGCATGAAACTGGGGACAGAGATAGAGGGGGGGACATGAAACTAGGGGTAGATGAAGGGTGTATTTGAAAATGGGGAGAGATGGAGGGGGGAGATATAATTTACAGGTGACTGTAGGAGGATTATACTGTGTGGAATCACATGAAAAATGAATGAGAATGGGCGGAGTCAACATAAAAGTGGGTGGGACCTAATTTGCTGCGGCGCGCTGCGCGTAGGGCCCCGCCAAAGTCAATTGCCCAGGGCCCCGCAAACCCTGGATCCGCCACTGTGAGACGTAAAACCACATGCTGATGTGGATGTTGGTTGCATTGTGACCACTAACTTGGGACTTGCCCTTAGGCTTCTTGCCGATGACTATGGCTGTGATCAGTATGCTATGTGTGTATTTCACGGATAGCACTCTGACCCATTCATTTCTATGAGCCCATACAAATGACCTTGATTTACACAGTTATGTGTGCAAGCCAACAGTACAGTTCTGTGGCCTATTCATTTAATAAAAGGAAGCACAGGCAGCACACGGCATGGCACAGTACAAATCTGAGTTGCATGTTCCTGTTTCGCAGATAGGCAGGTGCAGTTTCCAAAAACCTTAAATTACAGTGTTCCTGTGATAAACAGGGCCCTTTTTGGTCACCTGTTCAGCAGCTAACTTGTGAGTGACAATGGCTGGCCAAATTCAAAGACTAAGTTGCGAGCTTTGAAATTTCATACCACATGAAATCTGTGGTATAAGAATCTCTTTCTTAGTCTGAGCAGTGCAAACAAAGAGAGAGAGAGCTTTATTATGCATCAAGGTTTTTATAGCCACATACAGGAAGTAAATAAACAGCAGGCTCTGATTGGTTGGTTGAAGTATCTGCCTCCTGTGACATCAGCTCCAGGGCACTACCTCCAGGAAGTGATGTAGCGTCTTGCCGTGTGGTTTCTATGATGTCGTTCCTGTGGGTGAGGCTTCTTGCCATGTGATTCTATGATGTAGTTCCTGTGGGCGTGGCTTCTTGCCATGTGATTCTCCACATGGTTGAAAAGCTACACTTGAGCACCCCCTAGAGGCCATCTTGTTATGTATCCAGTTTAAAATGTAAGTAATTATACTGCATTTAATTTTAAGGATAACAATGTTTTTGTGATCATATATTTACAACCTTCACATTCCCATTTCATAAAATAATCAATGGGAGTCTGGTGTTTTGGACCCCCACCAATCCTGAGAAATGAAGGGACTTTAGCACTGATTCACTGCTGTTACTACTTTGGCCTCTTTCGAACAATTTTGATACACTATGATCTGCATTCACTGATATACTTAATAATTTGCTCATAATAAATCATGTGATTTAAGCCCCCTAAACAAGGAATAGTGTATTCTGTGGTTTTCTACTATAAAATCTCCTTTAAACATTGGCCTCAAAGTCAAATGAATAGGACCCCTGCAGAGTCATGAGTTGTTACATTTTATTTTTAAAAACTCCATTTTATAAAGCCTAATATATTTTTGCAGGCTGAGCATTAGGCCTGGTTCACATCAGCATTCAGTATTCCGTTTGAGGAGTCCACTTGGGGGACGCATTGACAAGTGGTGAGCTTATGAAAGCACACGGACCTCATAGACTATAATGAGGTCTGTGTGTTTTCTGCGCAGAGTCCGCACGTAACATGTGGAGAGAAAACTACTTCATGAACTACTTTCCTCTCTGCATGACTTGTGCGGACATTGCGCGAAAAACACACGGTCCTCATTATAGTCTATGGGGTCCGTGTGCTTTCATTGCTTACCGCTTGCCAATGAGTTCGGTATTCCGTATGGGAGGCCCCCATGTGGACTCCTTGAACGGAATACCAAACATAGATATGAACCAGGCCTTACACTGTAATGTAGGGAGTGGTACTTTGTCCATAATAACACAAATATATCTGAACTGTTTCCTTAGTTGTTTAAGCAAAATATGCAACTAGGAATTTCCTGTTGAGCAATAGATTAAAGGGGACCTTTCATCAGATCGGGCACAGGCAGTTTTATATACTGCAGGAAAGCTGACAGTGCGCTGAATTCAGCGCACTATCGGCTTTCCCGATCTGTGCCCGGTGTAACGCGCTATCGGTCACGGTACCGTAGGGCTTTACAGTCAGAAGGGCGTTTCTGACAGTTAGCCAGGGACACCCTTCTGCCCAGCAGCGCCTATCGCGCTGTACTGTGTGAGCGGGGAGGAACGCCCCCTACCTCTGCTCACACAGCTCGTCCATAGACAAGTATTATCAGGAGGGGAGGGGGAGTTCCTCTCCGCTCACACTGTACAGCGCGATAGGCGCCGTGAGGCAGAAGGACGTTCCTGGCTAACTGTCAGAAACGCCCTTCTGACACTAAAGCGCTATGGTACCGGGACCGATAGCGCTTTACACCGGGCACAGATCGGGAAAGCCGATAGTGCGCTGAATTCAGCGCACTGTCAGCTTTCCTGCAGTATATAACACTGCATGTGCCGGATCTGATGAAAGGTCCTCTTTCAGTAAATTTTTCACCCTACATGAGAAGTTTTTATACAGTATGACTCAAAATGACTTTCAATTTACTTTACAGTGCAGCTCTACTACGTCTTAAAAAATTTCTTTAAGCTAAGGCCACAAGTAGCAAGCCACAGCAAAAAAAAATAAATAAATAAAAAAACTGTCAGAAAAATTGCTACCGGTAGAATAACGCATTGTATTTTTTCCCACTGTACTTTTCACAGAAACGCCGCAGAGGTTACCTCTGCAGACTTTCTGCTTCCCTTATACCTATAGGGAAACCATCAGGCTATTCCTAAGTGCTTTTAGTTTAAAATTTTTTTTTTTTTTTTTAGTTTAAAAACATTTTTTTAATGATAGAATCCCTTTAAATAGTATCTGTTTCTTTGTAAAAGATTTGAGATGTCATAGTGACTGTTGGAGGTCAAGAACTTTTGCTTGTAGTTTACTACTTTCTGTCTTTGATGATGTTTCTGATTTCTGTCCATTTTAATGGTGTTGTCCTGGGCTGGATATTTTACTTCCATGAATGGGTATTCAGCAGGTCAAAAAAATAACCAACAAGGGGGGCCTGTACATTTTCCTCCTAGTGTAGTAGTTGTACTGTGGTATTGTAGCTCAGTGGGATCCCCTCTGATTTCAAATCGATGACCCTCCCTAAGTATAGGCCATCAGTAAATAGTCCTGGACAACCCCTTTAATTATAGGTAAACCATTTTTAGTTACCATTAGTGTAGCTCAGTGTTGGAAACATATTACACAGTGGCGTAACTACCGCCATAGCAGCGGAGGTAGCTGCCACAGGGCCTGGGACATTAGGGGCTCGGTGACAGCTGCTACCCCTGCTATCATTATACTCGGGGGTCTTTTCGGACCCCCGAGTATAATGATTGGTGGACCGGGAGAGGTAAGAAACATAAAAAACATGTTACTTACCTCTCCACGATCCTGCCAGGCCTCCTTCCTGACGTCTCTGACGTCACATGAACCCGGCCTGCGTCCCGGGTCATGTGACGTCCGACGTCATTGAACATGGACGCCAGAGGAGAAGGCAGCGGAGAAGACAGCGAAGGAGATGGGGGACAGGTAAAAAACTAGTTTTTTTTATGTTTTTATTCCCCCGGGGCTCCGATTATTATACTCTGGGGTCTGAAAAGACCCTGCACACAGTATTATCCCCCATAGTGGCCCCTGCACACAGTATTATCCCCCATAGTGGCCCCTGCACACAGTATTATCCCCAATAGTGGCTCCGGCACACAGTATTATGTCCCACTGTGGACACCCATAAACAATTATTATACTCTGGGGTCTTTTCAGACCCCAGAGTATAATAATCGGAGACCCAGGGGAATAAAAACATTAAAAAAAACTACAGTTTTTTACCTGTCCCCCATCTCCTACGCTGTCGGCCTCCGCTGCCGTCCTTCTTCAATGATGTCGGACGTCACATGACCCGGGACACAGGCCGTGTTCATGTGACGTTAGAGATGTCAGACAACTAGGAAGGAGGCCTGGTAGGATCGTGGAGAGGTAAATAACAGTGTTTTTTATGTTTCTTACCTCTCCCGGGCCTCCGATCATTATATTCGGGGGTTTGCAAAGACCCTCGAGTATAATGATAGTATTTGTGGGGCCCGCGGTGTCACTTACCGATCCCGGCCCAGCCAGGATCGGTAAGTAAATACGGCCCGTAACGGCGTATTAAAAAAAAAAAAAACGCAGCGGTAGCGGCTGTCACCGGGCCCCCTAATGTCCCGGGCCCTGTGGCAGCCGCTACCACTGCTACCACGGTAGTTACGCCACTGACTTTGGTCCAGTACATGGAGGTATCAGGTGTACTGCAATATAGCTTTGTAATTCACTCTGTACATAAGATAAGACTACCCAACGCTTTTATATAATTTTTTTTCCTTTAATGGGCCATCTATATTCACAGCTCAGGAATATGGGAATGAATGATGCTTGGCATATGTATAAGAAGGGTTGATAGTGTCCAGTGTGGTCTCTCTCTACGTTGCTGTATACATTCAGATTTCTATTATCTCCAGAGTCAGTATACAGTTTCTACATGACTGGAGAAGTATTCGGTTACAGTTCTGAAGAAAGGCCTTACATAACAATGCTGCTGAGTCACTATGTGTAATCTGAATTCCTCTTATAATGTTTCTCCTGAGATAATGCGGATACGGAAATTAACAAAAACACGGGTGGGTTTATATTTAAACTAAATCCGAAAAATGGCTTTGATAATGAGGTTAAAACTTCAAAACTTTATTGAAAACTATTTAAAATACATATATATAGTGATGTCACACAACTGTGAAGTATTAACTCCTTAAATTTTATTTTGCGCTATTCATGCACACATTGTGCTTTATTGAGAGCACGGGAGTTAAATCTTAAACAGAAACCCTTCGCTAGTTAATTGTAACGACTAGGGCCAATATTACAGACACTCTGGTAAAATAAATTACATGCGTGCCTAAACAGTATAAGCATAGGAGTGTGAGAGAATCAATATTCACGTTGATCACACTCTCTAATACATTCTCCAATGAGAGCTGGTCTAAGATGAATCATATTTAGAGGACATAAATATTTAAGCCAAACAATGTAGCTCTATTAGTTCCCCCATATGCATGCCATAGCCCATGGTCTATTTCATCAGGCTATATTCTTCAAAGAAGACTAAGTGATTCCCAATCACATTCAAATGATAAAAAGTTGTTATTGTTTGATTTAAATAAAGAGTAACATTGTATCATGTGTCCACAATGTCCACTCCTATCTTATGCACTATTATAGTGGCCATTCCAATATCTACATAGCCACTTTAATTGAGACGCTATGTGATACACCTCAGCAGGGGTTAAATAGAGACAATCTTCCGATGTTGATTAGCCTCTATTCACAACTAAACCCATCGGCATTGCATAGCCCTATATCAGGCATCGGCTACTGATGTTACAGCCTTGTTCTCTATTAGCTCCTGCAATCCCTGTTGGTGAATGAAAACTGGCCCTCTCTATGCGTTTTGCCCAGCATAGCACATCATGCTGGGTTCATCAGGAGAGATTAGCTTCTTGGGTGGATAAATAAAGACCCCAAAAGTTAGTGGATGCGGTAAAAAACGCAGTTCTTGGCGCCCTAGTGGTGGACGCCAATACTTGTGATACTTCATTTATCCACCCAAGAAGCTAATCTCTCCTGATGAACCAAGCATGATGTGCTATGCTGGGGGAAATGCGTAGAAAGGGCCAGTTTTCACAAGTATTGGCGTCCACCACTAGGGCGCCGAGAACTGCGGTTGTGTGACATCACTATATATATATACAGTCCTATGAAAAAGTTTGGGCACCCCTATTAATCTTAATCATTTTTAGTTCTAAATATTTTGGTGTTTGCAACAGCCATTTCAGTTTGATCTATCTAATAACTGATGGACACAGTAATATTTCAGGATTGAAATGAGGTTTATTGTACTAACAGAAAATGCGCAATATGCATTAAACTAAAATTTGACCGGTGCAAAAGTATGGGCACCTCAACAGAAAAGTGACATTAATATTTAGTAGATCCTCCTTTTGCAAAGATAACAGCCTCTAGTCGCTTCCTGTAGCTTTTAATCAGTTCCTGGATCCTGGATGAAGGTATTTTGGACGATTTCTTTCTACAAAACAATTCAAGTTCAGTTCAGTTTGATGGTCGCCGAACATGGACAGCCCGCTCTCAAATGATCTGAAAACAAAGATTGTTCAACATAGTTGTTCAGGGGAAGGATACAAAACGTTGTCTCAGAGATTTAACCTGTCAGTTTCCACTGTGAGGAACATAGTAAGGAAATGGAAGACCACAGGGACAGTTCTTGTTAAGCCCAGAAGTGGCAGGCCAAGAAAAATATCAGAAAGGCAGAGAAGAAGAATGGTGAGAACAGTCAAGGACAATCCACAGACCACCTCCAAAGAGCTGCAGCATCATCTTGCTGCAGATGGTGTCACTGTGCATCAGTCAACAATACAGCGCACTTTGCACAAGGAGAAGCTGTATGGGAGAGTGATGAGAAAGAAGCCGTTTCTGCACGTACGCCACAAATAGAGTTGCCTGAGGTATGCAAAAGCACATTTGGACAAGCCAACTTCATTTTGGAAACAAAGATTGAGTTGTTTGGTTATAAAAAAGGCGTTATGCATGGCGTCCAAAAAGAAACAGCATTCCAAGAAAAACACTTGCTACCCACTGTAAAATTTGGTGGAGGTTCCATCATGCTTTGGGGCTGTGTGGCCAATGCCGGCACCGGGAATCTTGTTAAAGTTGAGGGTCGCATGGATTCCACTCAGTATCAGCTGATTCTTGAGAATAATGTTCAAGAATCAGTGACGAAGTTGAAGTTACGCCGGGGATGGATATTTCAGCAAGACAATGATCCAAAACACTGCTCCAAATCAACTCAGGCATTCATGCAGAGGAACAATTACAATGTTCTGGAATGGCCATCCCAGTCCCCAGACCTGAATATCATTGAACATCTGTGGGATGATTTGAAGCGGGCTGTCCATGCTCGGCGACCATCTAACTTAACTGAACTTGAATTGTTTGTCCAAAATACCTTTATCCAGGATCCAGGAACTGATTAAAAGCTACAGGAAGCGACTAGAGGCTGTTATCTTTGCAAAAGGAGGATCTACTAAATATTAATGTCACTTTTCTGTTGAGGTGCCCATACTTTTGCACCGGTCAAATTTTGGTTTAATGCATATTGCACATTTTCTGTTAGTACAATAAACCTCATTTCAATCCTGAAATATTACTGTGTCCATCAGTTATTAGATATATCAAACTGAAATGGCTGCTGCAAACACCAAAATATTTAGAACTAAAAATGATTAAGATTAATAGGGGTGCCCAAACTTTTTCATAGGACTGTATATATATATATATATATATATATATATATATATATATATATATATATATATATATATGTATTTTAAATAGTTTTCAATAAAGTTTTGAAGTTTTAACTTCATTATCAAAGCCATTTTTCGGATTTAGGATACGGAAATTAGTTTAACCCTTCACAGTAAATGGCAGAAACACAATCAATTCAAGTGAGATAAATTATCTTGACAAGTTGTAAATGACAACTCTCTCATAATTTTTTTTTTTTTTTTTAAACTTTTGTTGACTAGTTATGTAGGGAATTAAAAGTGTTGGCTCATGAACACAATACCTGTCCATACTAATCTTATATAGTGAGGTTTGCTGCATAGAGCCTATTTATTTGAGCTAGAATTCAATCTTGCATTCTGATGGGGTTCAGTCATTCATATATTACATGGAAGGCCATTTATCTGAATGGCTGCCATGTACTATTGCATTTGTAGTAGACATTTGGAAATGTCATTTAGTGTAAGCTGAAAAGCCAGGTCATTGCTGTAGCTCCCTTATGAAAAGGGAGATCTAATAGGAGTTGGTTTATTCATAGTCACAATGCCTAGTTATGATTTCCATTTACTAATGCGATCGGTTAGCAGATTAATAAAGTTGAGCTTATGCATGTACACAAACATCTTGTATATATATATATATATATATATATATATACACCTTTTGTTAGGGTAGGCTGGGAATAGGATGTTTATTCATTCACTTGGACAAGTTGGAACCCCTTCAAAGAGTTATTGACATTAGAGATGAGCGAGTACTGTTCGGATCAGCCGATCCAAACAGCACGCTCCATAGAAATGAATGGATGCACCTGGTACTTCCGCTTTGACGGCGGCCGGCCACTTAACCCCCCGCATGCCGGCTACATCCATTCATTTCTATGCGAGCATGCTGTTCGGATCGGCTGATCCGAATAGTACTCGCTCATCTCTAATTGACATCTGTTAATAGGTTGATAGTAGGCGTTCCCTTATCTGATTACCTGTGTTTATGACTCTTTTGCCTTGACCTTTGGCCTTGCCTTCGCCTCCCGATTTTGTACTCTGCCTGTTGCAGTTAACAACCTCAGCTTGTCTCTAGACCTCTGCTCCCTGAACTCTGCTTTATACACCACTATTGTTCCTGTTACCGACTCGGCCTGCCTAATGTTGCACTTGGGTTTCCCTCTGTACTGCGTTGCCCTATTGCTGACAACCTGGACCGTATGACTATGATTTACTCTCTGCCACCATCTTCTGACCACCTGCTTCAGATTTCTGGATCCCTGGACCAACACCGCAACCCAGAACCTCTGCTGGTAAGAGTCTCAGTGTCTGGTTTGCCGTGATTTGTGGTGCACTGTGTGTTTAGCATTTCCCAGCCCATACCTCTCTGCCCAGCAGTGTAGCCAAGTCCATCCCCACCATCCGGGCCTCTGGTGAACACCATTGTGGGTTTGGAGTTGGTGCGGCCCGGGGAGTGTTGAACACATGGCGCTGTGTTAACCATTTTTAATCGGTATATCTAGTACTGGTTCTTACTTTGGCTCTGAACCTGCATCTGCTATCCTAACATAGAGAATCATGTGCAAATATGTGAAAAATATATAAAAACTCCCTATCCTATCTCTAAACCATGATAAAATAAAAGGTATACACTGTCTACCAATAAGTATTTGGACACCTGTGGTAGAATAGAAAAACAACATTTCTTCATACTGAATAGTTGGTAGACCCCAGCAGATGCTTCCTTATGGATGGTATTGATCGACACAATACTCCCGGATGCCTGGTGAAACTCCTGGTGTATGTGAGCCATCGGTTGGGTGCGGTTTCTCTGGCCAGCACTTGTCGGTCTCTAGTATCTCCCAGTTTCGGGGGTCTGCCGACTCGGCGCACATTCCGACAATCACCTTTCACCTTCCACTTCGTAATCACATAGGCCACTGTTGATTTTGGGTATTATGTCCCTTAAGGATCGACCATTTCTGTGGTACCCGACAATTATCTTTTTCTTGAAATCGGACAGCTCTGCACTTAGTGGAATCTTGCATGTGACTAATGCCAATGCTGTTTCCTATTTAATGGTGGAAGGCGTGACATACATCATGACCACAGATATCTTCATTTGCATGGGTGTCCAGAAATTTATTGGTAGACAGTGTTTAGTATGGTGTCTAACAAACACCCAAAATGTGAAATAACCTCTGCTGAGAGATGTGTGGACATCTGAACAAAAAACGAATAGGAAAGTAACCCAAGAGAAGAGAAGATAGCATAAAATAAAATGAAAAAAAGAAATACCAGCTTTGTTCCTGATTTGATATCATGCTGTCTTCTTTCCTCTTGGGTTGCCTTCCTGAGTATTTGTATTTTTCAGATGTCCACACATGCATAAATTATATGGATATTTTTAAATTGGTTTTAATCCTTTTCTTTGTGTCCATGATTGTGTACCTGTGCAATAATATTTATTGCTTATAATTTTTCGGATGTGCACTCAAATGTTGTGCTTTACTTTCTTATTTGGATATGTGAAGAGTTTATTGGGCACTAAAAATAAGCAATTATTGCTCAGGAATGGTGGGGACTAAAGAAAAAAAATTCAGCTCTATCAGAATTGGTGCAGCAGTGCCTATGAAATGATGCAAAGAGCTGTACTTAGCGAAGGTGGTGAAGGTACTCCTTAAAGAAACTCACTTCTTCCCTCCATCTCCTTTTTTCCCTTGGTTCTGATTTATCTCATTGCTAAGAACAGGACAGGGCAGTTTGCAATAAGTAGATAACAACACTTGCAGAAGGCACACTGAAAGCAATTGTTAATGCAAACAAATCTCAAAAGTGATGTTTATTAAAGAGGTTGGCCACTTTTAGGCCAATATTGAGAGATGAATGTTATTGTTTGTATAATAAAGTTGTACAATTTTCCAATATGCTTTCTGTATCAGTTCCTCACGGGTTTCTAGATCTCTGCTTGCTGTCATTCATTCTACTTCTAGTAGATAAAATTTGGACCGTGGTTATGTGATTTATGGTCCATGGTCATGTGATGAAATAGGAGCAGGTAGCATAGTCAAAGTCCCTACATTCCCATATCTTTACAGTGGGTTTCAATAAGGGACTAAAGAGAACCAGTTATATCTTTTGACCCTTTGTATTTTACGTACTTATCTAACACTGAATCCACAATTTTTTTTGTGTACCTTGCATAATTTCAAAGTTATTGGTGCATTTTGCTTTCGACTACCTATAGAAGTTGGCTGCCAGCCACTCTCGAGTGATTGCACTGAGAGATGGAGACCACCCACTAGACAACACAAAAGATTGCAAGTGTACTGTCAAGTGGGCGATCTTCCAGGAATGACAATGTGCAGCAGAGGACCACCCTCTTGACAGTACACTTCTGTTATCTGAATGTATCTGCACCAATGTCTTCTGAACCCGGTAACGTGTTCATAAGATTGACATAATTAGTGTAGCGTTTCAGTCTATTGGTATTTAAAATGGAAAAAGTTTCATGACAGGTCCTCTTGAACTCTTAAATATTTTTGAATAGGAATAGGAGATGGTGTTAATTTTATTTAATTTCTTTTTTTATTTCAGGCTGAATTTAATGCTGCACTGAGTGAGGCTGGTGACAAACTTGTAGTAGTTGACTTCACTGCCTTATGGTGTGGGCCATGTAAAATGATTGATTCTAACTTTGATGTAAGTATCTTGTCTCTGTGTTAACTTATGTAAAGGTGGCCATATTCTTTAGACCGCCCATCCACCAGCTATTCACCTCCACTGATTCCTCCCATGTGTACACTTCCTCAGCTGAGCATGCACGTGTTCTCAGTAGGAACATCTCTGGCCATAGTCTATTTTTCCTTAGGAGCAAAATGATTAGGGATGTTGAAATCCAACATGCCCAGTCCAACATAGCCATTAGAGGAGAGTAGGGATAATCCCTTATTATACATCTGCAGAGGCTAGGGTAAAAATTTACAATATAATTGGAATGATGCAGATTTGCAAATATGCCACGTGCCCTGAATTCAATGTAGTTTTTTTTTTCTACATGTGGAAGAAGCTTTGAAATCCCCATCTACTTACATTATAGCGCAAGTTATGGATATGAAAGGTGTAAGACCAGTGTCCAGCCATTAATATGAAAACAAACATGTAGCACTATATTTACTCTGTGCTGCTACAAGGAAAATGTATGATCAACTTAAAGGGTCAATCTCTATGGTGGCTGCCTATAGATAATGAGTAGAGATGAGCGAACAGTGTTCTATCGAACTCATGTTCGATCGGATATTAGGCTGTTCGGCATGTTCGAATCGAATCGAACACCGCGTGGTAAAGTGTGCCATTACTCGATTCCCCTCCCACCTTCCCTGGCGCCTTTTTTGCTCCAATAACAGCGCAGGGTAGGTGGGACAGGAACTACGACACCGGTGACGTTGAAAAAAGTAGGCAAAACCCATTGGCTGCCGAAAACATGTGACCTCTAATTTAAAAGAACAGCGACGCCCAGCTTCGCGTCATTCTGAGCTTGCAATTCACCGGGGACGGAGGTTTCCGTCCAGTTAGCTAGGGCTTAGATTCTGGGTAGGCAGGGACAGGCTAGGATAGGAAGGAGAAGACAACAAACAGCTCTTATAAGAGCTAAATTCCAGGGAGAAGCTTGTCAGTGTAACGTGGCACTGACGGGCTCAATCGCCGCCACCCAGCTTTCTGCGGATCCTGAATGGAATACACTGTCAGTGTATTCCCGTATACCCGATATATACCCCCGATACCCGTTCCAACGGTGTGCCCCCCCACCTTCACCCCAGAAATACCCTGCAAGTCCCCTAGCAATAGAATTGGGGCTATATACACCCACTATTTTTGCTACTGCCATATAGTGCCATTGTCTCACTGGGAATTCAAAGAATATATTGGGCTTACATATAACTTCAATTCCAGGGAGAAGCTTGTCAGTGTAACGTGGCACTGACGGGCTCAATCGCTGCAACCCAGCTTTCCCAGGATCCTGAATGGAACACACTGACAGTGTATTCCCGTATACCCCATATATACACCCCAAATCCCCGTTCCAACGGTGTGCCTCCCCACCTTCACCTCAGAAATACCCTGCAAGTCCCCTAGCAATAGAATTGGGGCTATATACACCCACAATTTATGCTACTGGTATATAGTGCCATTGTCTGACTGGGAATTCAAAGAATATATTGGGGTTACGTGCACCCACAATTTTTGCTACTGCTATACAGTGCCATTGTCTCACTGGGAATTCAAAGAATATATGGGGGTTACGTGCACCCACAATTTTTGCTACTGCTATACAGTGCCATTGTCTCACTGGGAATTCAAAGAATATATGGGGTTACGTGCACCCACAATTTTTGCTACTGCTATACAGTGCCATTGTCTCACTGGGAATTCAAAGAATATATGGGGGTTACGTGCACCCACAATTTTTGCTACTGCTATACAGTGCCATTGTCTCACTGGGAATTCAAAGAATATATTGGGGTTACGTGCACCCACAATTTTTGCTACTGGTATATAGTGCCATTGTCTGACTGGGAATTCAAAGAATATATGGGGGTTACGTGCACCCACAATTTTTGCTACTGCTATACAGTGCCATTGTCTCACTGGGAATTCAAAGATTATATTGGGGTTATGTGCACCCACAATTTTTGCTACTGCCATATAGTGCCATTGTCTGACTGGGAATTCAAAGAATATATGGGGGTTACGTGCACCCACAATTTTTGCTACTGCTATACAGTGCCATTGTCTCACTGGGAATTCAAAGATTATATTGGGGTTATGTGCACCCACAATTTTTGCTACTGCTATATAGTGCCAGTTTCTGACTGGTAATTCAAAGAATATATTGGGGTTATGTGCACCCACAATTTTTGCTACTGGTATATAGTGCCATTGTCTGACTGGGAATTCAAAGAATATATGGGGGTTACGTGCACCCACAATTTTTGCTACTGCTATACAGTGCCATTGTCTCACTGGGAATTCAAAGAATATATTGGGGTTATGTGCACCCACAATTTTTACTACTGGTATATAGTGCCATTGTCTGACTGGGAATTCAAAGAATATATGGGGGTTACGTGCACCCACAATTTTTGCTACTGCTATACAGTGCCATTGTCTCACTGGGAATTCAAAGATTATATTGGGGTTATGTGCACCCACAATTTTTGCTACTGCTATATAGTGCCAGTTTCTGACTGGTAATTCAAAGAATATATTGGGGTTATGTGCACCCACAATTTTTACTACTGGTATATAGTGCCATTGTCTGACTGGGAATTCAAAGAATATATTGGGGTTACAAATCCCCTCATTTCTTGCTACTGCCATATAGTGCCAGTTTCTGACTGGTAATTCAAAGAATATATTGGGGTTACGTGCACCCACAATTTTTGCTACTGGTATATAGTGCCATTGTCTGACTGGGAATTCAAAGAATATATTGGGGTTATAAATACCCTCATTTCTTGCTACTGGTATATAGTGCCATTGTCTGACTGGGAATTCAAAGAATATATTGGGGTTACAAATACCCTCATTTTTTGCTACTGGTATATAGTGCCATTGTCTGACTGGGAATTCAAAGAATATATTGGGGTTATAAATACCCTCATTTCTTGCTACTGCCATATAGTGCCAGTTTCTGACTGGTAATTCAAAGAATATATTGGGGTTACGTGCACCCACAATTTTTGCTACTGGTATATAGTGCCATTGTCTGACTGGGAATTCAAAGAATATATTGGGGTTACAAATACCCTCATTTCTTGCTACTGCCATATAGTGCCAGTTTCTGACTGGTAATTCAAAGAATATATTGGGGTTACGTGCACCCACAATTTTTGCTACTGGTATATAGTGCCATTGTCTGACTGGGAATTCAAAGAATATATTGGGGTTATAAATACCCTCATTTCTTGCTACTGGTATATAGTGCCATTGTCTGACTGGGAATTCAAAGAATATATTGGGGTTATAAATACCCTCATTTCTTGCTACTGGTATATAGTGCCAGTTTCTGACTGGTAATTCAAAGAATATATTGGGGTTCGTGCACCCACAATTTTTGCTACTGGTATATAGTGCCAATTTCTAACTGGGAATTCAAAATGCGCAAGGCTCCCGGAAAGGGACGTGGACGAGGCCGTGGGCGAGGTCGGGGGAATGGTTCTGGGGAGCAAGGTAGCAGTGAAGCCACAGGGTGTCCCGTGCCTACTCCTGTGGGGCAGCAAGCATTGCGCCACTCCACAGTGCCAGGGTTGCTTGCCACATTAACTAAACTGCAGGGTACAAACCTTAGTAGGCCCGAGAACCAGGAACAGGTCTTGCAATGGCTGTCAGAGAACGCTTACAGCACATTGTCCAGCAGCCAGTCAGACTCTGCCTCCTCTCCTCCTATTACCCAACAGTCTTGTCCTCCTTCCTCCCAAAATTCCCAAGCTTCACAGAACAATAACCCCAACTGTCCCTGCTCCCCAGAGCTGTTCTCCGCTCCTTTCATTGTCCCTCAACCTGCCCCTCCACGTCACGATTCCACGAACCTAACAGAGGAGCATCTGTGTCCAGATGCTCAAACACTAGAGTCTCCTCCATCTCCGTTCGATTTGGTGGTGGATGACCAGCAACCCACCCTCATCGATGATGATGTGACGCAGTTGCCGTCAGGGCATCCAGTTGACCGGCGCATTGTGCGGGAGGAGGAGATGAGACAGGAGTTGGAAGAGGAAGTGGTGGATGATGAGGACACTGACCCGACCTGGACAGGGGGGATGTCAAGCGGGGAAAGTAGTGTGGATGTTGAGGCAGGTGCAGCACCAAAAAGGGTAGCTAGAGGCAGAGGTCAGCAGCTTAGGCGAAGCCAGGCCACACCCGGAATCTCCCAAGATGTTCCAGTTCGTACCCAGCCCCGAAAAACTCCCACCTCGAGGGCACGTTTCTCGAAGGTGTGGAGTTTTTTCAAGGAATGCGCCGAGGACAGATATAGTGTTGTCTGCACAATTTGCCTCTCGAAATTGATTAGGGGCTCTGAGAAGAGCAACCTGTCCACCACTTCAATGCGCCGTCATTTGGAATCCAAGCACTGGAATCAGTGGCAGGCAGCAACGGCAGGACAAAGGCCGCCTGCCGTTCACGCCCCTGCCACTGCCTCTGCCTCTGCCTCTGCCACTGCTGACTGTGCTGTTGATGCACTCCAGAGGACGAGCCAGGACACCACTTCATCTGCCTCCGCCACTTTGTTGACTTCTTCCTCATCCTCCCCTGTTCCTGTCTTATCTCCTTCTCCTGCACCATCAAAGGCACCATCAGGCGCTTCTTTACAACAACCCACCATCTCTCAGACATTGGAGCGGCGGCAGAAATACACTGCTAACCACCCACACGCGCAAGCCTTGAACGCCAACATCGCTAAACTGCTGGCCCAGGAGATGTTGGCGTTCCGGCTTGTTGAAACTCCCGCCTTCCTGGACCTGATGGCAACTGCGGCACCTCGCTATGCCGTCCCTAGCCATCACTACTTCTCCCGGTGTGCCGTCCCCGCCTTGCACCAGCACGTGTCACTCAACATCAGGCGGGCCCTTAGTTCCGCGCTTTGCACAAAGGTCCACTTGACCACCGACGCGTGGACAAGTGCATGCGGACAGGGACGCTACATTTCACTGACGGCACACTGGGTGAATGTAGTTGAGGCTGGGACTGCTTCCCAAACTGGCCCGGTGTACCTCGTCTCCCCGCCTAACATTCCTGGCAGGGACACGAGAAGAACACCCCCCTCCTCCTCCTCCTCTACCGCCTCCTCCTCCGCCACCGCCTCCTCCTCCGCCACCGCCTCCTCCTCCGCTGTTAGATTGACCCCAGCTACGAGTTGGAAACGTTGCAGCACTGGCGTTGGTAGACGTCAGCAGGCTGTGCTGAAGCTGATCAGCTTGGGGGACAGACAGCACACTGCCTCCGAGGTGAGGGATGCCCTCCTCGATGAGACGGCAATATGGTTTGAGCCGCTGCACCTGGGCCCAGGCATGGTCATTTGTGATAACGGCCGGAACCTGGTAGCAGCTCTGGATCTTGCCGGACTCCAACATGTTCCATGCCTGGCCCACGTCTTCAACCTAGTGGTGCAACATTTCCTAAAGAGCTACCCCAATGTTCCAGAGCTACTGGTGAAAGTGCGGCGCATGTGCGCCCACTTTCGCAAGTCGACAGTAGCCGCTGCTAGCTTAAAATCTCTCCAGCAACGCCTGCATGTGCCACAACACCGGCTTTTGTGCGACGTCCCCACACGCTGGAACTCAACGTTTCAGATGTTGAATAGAGTGGTTGAGCAGCAGAGACCTTTGATGGAATACCAGCTACAAAACCCTAGGGTGCCACAAAGTCAGCTGCCTCAGTTTCACATCCATGAGTGGCCATGGATGAGAGACCTTTGTGACATCCTACGGGTGTTTGAGGAGTCCACAAGGAGGGTGAGCTCTGCGGATGCGATGGTGAGCCTTACAATCCCGCTCTTGTGTGTTCTGAGAGAATCCCTGATTGACATCAGGGATAACTCAGATCACACAGAGGAGTCAGGGATAGCATCCGATCCGTCACAGCTGGAGAGTAGGTCCACACATCTGTCCGCTTCATCGCGTTTAATGGAGGAGGAGGAGGAGGAGGAGGAGGGGGAGGAGGAAGAAGAGTTGTCCGATGATGTGATGGTGATACAGGAGGCTTCCGGGCAACTTCGAATCGTCCCATTGTTGCAGCGCGGATGGGTAGACATGGAGGATGAGGAGGAAATGGAGATTGAACTTTCCGGTGGGGCCAGAGGAGTCATGCCAACTAACACTGTGGCAGACATGGCTGAGTTCATGTTGGGGTGCTTTACAACCGACAAGCGTATTGTCAAAATCGTGGAGGACAACCAGTACTGGATCTTTGCTATCCTTGACCCCCGGTATAAAAACAACATCTCGTCTTTTATTCCGGTAGAGGGGAGGGCCAATCGCATCAATGCTTGCCACAGGCAATTGGTGCAGAATATGATGGAGATGTTTCCAGCATGTGACGTTGGCGGCAGGGAGGGCAGTTCCTCCAGTAGGCGACCAAGTTCTCACCGGTCCACACAAACGAGGGGCACACTGTCTAAGGTCTGGGACACCTTGATGGCACCCCCTCGCCAAAGTGCCGCCACGGAGGGTCCTAGTGTCACCAGGCGTGAGAAGTATAGGCGCATGTTGCGGGAATACCTTTCTGACCACAGCCCTGTCCTCTCCGACCCCTCTGCGCCCTACACGTATTGGGTGTCGAAGTTGGACCTGTGGCTTGAACTTGCCCTATATGCCTTGGAGGTGCTGTCCTGTCCTGCCGCCAGCGTCCTATCTGAGAGGGTGTTCAGTGCAGCCGGTGGCATCATCACTGACAAGCGCACCCGTCTGTCAGCTGAGAGTGCCGACCGGCTCACTTTGATAAAAATGAACCACCACTGGATAGAGCCTTCATTTTTGTGCCCACCTGTGTAAAGCACCCCAACATGAAACTCCATGTCTGTACTCAACCTCTCCAATTCCTCCGCATCCTCATACTCATCCACCATAAGCGTTGCACAATTCTGCTAATACTAGGCTCCCTCCACCCTGATTTCCCCCAACTCTGCTGGTTAGAGGCTCCCTCCACCCTGATTTCCACCAACTCTGCTGGTTAGAGGCTCCCTCCACCCTGCTTTCCCACAACTCTGCTGGTTAGAGGCTCCCTCCACCCTGCTTTCCCACAACTCTGCTGGTTAGAGGCTCCCTCCACCCTGCTTTCCCACAACTCTGCTGGTTAGAGGCTCCCTCCACCCTGATTTCCACCAACTCTGCTGGTTAGAGGCTCCCTCCACCCTGCTTTCCCACAACTCTGCTGGTTAGAGGCTCCCTCCGCCCTGCTTTCCCTCAACTCTGCTGGTTAGAGGCTCCCTCCACCCTGATTTCCACCAGCTCTGCTGGTTAGAGGCTCCCTCCACCCTGCTTTCCCACAACTCTGCTGGTTAGAGGCTCCCTCCACCCTGATTTCCACCAACTCTGCTGCTTAGAGGCTCCCTCCACCCTGCTTTCCCACAACTCTGCTGGTTAGAGGCTCCCTCCACCCTGATTTCCCACAACTCTGCTGGTTAGAGGCTCCCTCCACCCTGCTTTCCCACAACTCTGCTGGTTAGAGGCTCCCTCCACCCTGCTTTCCCACAACTCTGCTGGTTAGAGGCTCCCTCCACCCTGATTTCCACCAACTCTGCTGGTTAGAGGCTCCCTCCACCCTGCTTTCCCACAACTCTGCTGGTTAGAGGCTCCCTCCACCATGAATTGGTCCAAACTGGGCTGTTTAGAGGCTCCCTCCACCATGAATTGGTCCAAACTGGGTTTTTTAGAGGCTCCCTCCACCATGAATTTGCCCAAGCTGGGCTGGTTAGAGGCTCCCTCCACCATGAATTGGTCCAAACTGGGCTGGTTAGAGGCTCCCTCCACCATGAATTGGTCCAAACTGGGCTGGTTAGAGGCTCCCTCCACCATGAATTGGTCCAAACTGGTGTTTTTAGAGGCTCCCTCCACCATGAATTGGTCCAAACTGGGCTGGTTAGAGGCTCCCTCCACCATGAATTGGTCCAAACTGGGGTTTTTAGAGGCTCCCTCCACCATGAATTGGTCCAAACTGGGGTTTTTAGAGGCTCCCTCCACCATGAATTGGTCCAAACTGGGGTTTTTAGAGGCTCCCTCCACCATGAATTTGCCCAAACTGGGCTGTTTAGAGGCTCCCTCCATCATGAATTGGTCCAAACTGGGGTTTTTAGAGGCTCCCTCCACCATGAATTGGTCCAAACTGGGCTGGTTAGAGGCTCCCTGCACCATGAATTGGTCCAAACTGGGCTGGTTAGAGGCTCCCTCCACCATGAATTGGTCCAAACTGGTGTTTTTAGAGGCTCCCTCCACCATGAATTGGTCCAAACTGGGGTTTTTAGAGGCTCCCTCCACCATGAATTTGCCCAAACTGGGCTGTTTAGAGGCTCCCTCCATCATGAATTGGTCCAAACTGGGCTGCTTAGAGGCTCCCTCCACCATGAATTTTCCCAAACTGGGCTGGTTAGAGGCTCCCTCCACCATGAATTTGCCCAAACTGGGCTGGTTAGAGGCTCCCTCCACCATGAATTGGTCCAAACTGGGCTGGTTAGAGGCTCCCTCCACCATGAATTGGTCCAAACTGGGCTGGTTAGAGGCTCCCTCCACCATGAATTGGTCCAAACTGGGGTTTTTAGAGGCTCCCTCCACCATGAATTGGTCCAAACTGGGGTTTTTAGAGGCTCCCTCCACCATGAATTTGCTCAAACTGGGCTGTTTAGAGGCTCCCTCCATCATGAATTGGTCCAAACTGGGCTGCTTAGAGGCTCCCTTCACCATGAATTTGCCCAAACTGGGCTGGTTAGAGGCTCCCTCCACCATGAATTTGCCCAAAATGGGCTGGTTAGAGGCTCCCTCCACCATGAATTGGTCCAAACTGGGCTGGTTAGAGGCTCCCTCCACCATGAATTGGTCCAAACTGGGCTGGTTAGAGGCTCCCTCCACCATGAATTGGTCCAAACTGGGCTGGTTAGAGGCTCCCTCCACCATGAATTGGTCCAAACTGGGGTTTTTAGAGGCTCCCTCCACCATGAATTGGTCCAAACTGGGGTTTTTAGAGGCTCCCTCCACCATGAATTTGCCCAAACTGGGTTGTTTAGAGGCTCCCTCCATCATGAATTGTCCAAACTGGGGTTTTTAGAGGCTCCCTCCACCATGAATTGGTCCAAACTGGGCTGGTTAGAGGCTCCCTCCACCATGAATTGGTCCAAACTGGGCTGGTTAGAGGCTCCCTCCACCATGAATTGGTCCAAAGTGGTGTTTTTAGAGGCTCCCTCCACCATGAATTGGTCCAAACTGGGGTTTTTAGAGGCTCCCTCCACCATGAATTTGCCCAAACTGGGCTGTTTAGAGGCTCCCTCCATCATGAATTGGTCCAAACTGGGCTGCTTAGAGGCTCCCTCCACCATGAATTTTCCCAAACTGGGCTGGTTAGAGGCTCCCTACACCATGAATTTGCCCAAACTGGGCTGGTTAGAGGCTCCCTCCACCATGAATTGGTCCAAACTGGGCTGGTTAGAGGCTCCCTCCACCATGAATTGGTCCAAACTGGGCTGGTTAGAGGCTCCCTCCACCATGAATTGGTCCAAACTGGGGTTTTTAGAGGCTCCCTCCACCATGAATTGGTCCAAACTGGGGTTTTTAGAGGCTCCCTCCACCATGAATTTGCTCAAACTGGGCTGTTTAGAGGCTCCCTCCATCATGAATTGGTCCAAACTGGGCTGCTTAGAGGCTCCCTTCACCATGAATTTGCCCAAACTGGGCTGGTTAGAGGCTCCCTCCACCATTAATTTGCCCAAAATGGGCTGGTTAGAGGCTCCCTCCACCATGAATTGGTCCAAACTGGGCTGGTTAGAGGCTCCCTCCACCATGAATTGGTCCAAACTGGGCTGGTTAGAGGCTCCCTCCACCATGAATTGGTCCAAACTGGGCTGGTTAGAGTCTCCCTCCACCATGAATTGGTCCAAACTGGGGTTTTTAGAGGCTCCCTCCACCATGAATTGGTCCAAACTGGGGTTTTTAGAGGCTCCCTCCACCATGAATTTGCCCAAACTGGGCTGTTTAGAGGCTCCCTCCATCATGAATTGGTCCATACTGGACTGCTTAGAGGCTCCCTCCACCATGAATTTGCCCAAACTGGGCTGGTTAGAGGCTCCCTCCACCATGAATTTGCCCAAACTGGGCTGGTTAGAGGCTCCCTCCACCATGAATTTGCCCAAACTGGGCTGTTTAGAGGCTCCCTCCATCATGAATTGGTCCAAACTGGGGTTTTAGAGGCTCCCTCCACCATGAATTGGTCCAAAATGGGTTTTTTAGAGACTCCCTCCACCATGAATTTGCCCAAACTGGGCTGGTTAGAGGCTCCCTCCACCATTAATTGGTCCAAACTGGGCTGGTTAGAGGCTCCCTCCACCATGAATTTGCCCAAACTGGGCTGTTTAGAGGCTCCCTCCACCATGAATTGGTCCAAACTGGGGTTTTTAGAGGCTCCCTCCACCATGAATTGGTCCAAACTGGGGTTTTTAGAGGCTCCCTCCACCATGAATTTGCCCAAACTGGGCTGTTTAGAGGCTCCCTCCACCATGAATTTGCCCAAACTGGTCTGGTTAGAGGCTCCCTCCACCATGAATTTGCCCAAACTGGGCTGGTTAGAGGCTCCCCCACCATGAATTTGCCCAAACTGGGCTGTTTAGAGGCTCCCTCCATCATGAATTGGTCCAAACTGGGGTTTTAGAGGCTCCCTCCACCATGAATTGGTCCAAAATGGGTTTTTTAGAGACTCCCTCCACCATGAATTTGCCCAAACTGGGCTGGTTAGAGGCTCCCTCCACCATTAATTGGTCCAAACTGGGCTGGTTAGAGGCTCCCTCCACCATGAATTTGCCCAAACTGGGCTGTTTAGAGGCTCCCTCCATCATGAATTGGTCCAAACTGGGCTGGTTAGAGGCTCCCTCCACCATGAATTGGTCCAAACTGGGTTTTTTAGAGGCTCCCTCCACCATGAATTTGCCCAAACTGGGCTGGTTAGAGGCTCCCTCCACCATGAATTGGTCCAAACTGGGTTTTTTAGAGGCTCCCTCCACCATGAATTGGTCCAAACTGGGGTTTTTAGAGGCTCCCTCCACCATGAATTTGCCCAAACTCTGCTGGTTAGAGGCTCAATCCACCCTGATTTTCAAAACAAATGTTGGTGCCAACCTCAACTTACTACAAGGGCCAAATTCACTGCTGGTGACAAGCTTTCCTCACTGCAAGTGCCAAATACACGTTTCAAGGTGTTTTCCTACTGTCAGAGAGGTGGTATTGAGTGTGTAAAGTGTGTAGTTGTTAGGCTGTGATGTTGGGGTAATAGAGGGTCTTTGGTGTGTTAGATGCCCCCAGACATGCTTCCCCTGCTGTCCCAGTGTCATTCCAGGGTGTTGGTATCATTTCCTGGGGTGTCATAGTGGACTTGGTGACCCTCCAGACACGGATTTGGGTTTCCCCCTTAACGAGTATATGTTCCCCATAGACTATAATGGGGTTTGAAACCCGTTCGAACACACGAACATTGAGCGGCTGTTCGAATCGAATTTCGAACCTCGAACATTTTAGTGTTCGCTCATCTCTAGTGATAGACCAACAAAAAAGTAGCAGAAAATGATACATGGTTTTCAAAATTTTATTGAAATAAACATACAACATGCAAAAGTATTCAGCCCTCTATATCAAAACTTTGTAGAGCCACCTTTGCTGCAATTACAGCTGTAAGTCTTTTGGTTTACCAGCTTGGCACATCTACAACTTAGATTTTTCCCCATTCTTCTTTGTAAAATAGTTCAAGCTCAGCCAGATTGGATGAAGAGCGTCTGTGAACAGCAATTTTCATGTCTTGCCGCAGATGCTCAATGGGATTTGAGTCTAGACTTCGACTGGGCTATTCTAACACATGGATATTCTTTGATTCTTTGTAGCTCTAGCTGTATGTTTATCTTGCTGGAAGTTGTTTTTTTTTTCCCAGTCTTAAGTCTTTTGAAGTCTCCAACAGGTTTTCCAAGATTGTCTTGTATATAGCTTCATCCATCAACTCTGACCAGCTTCTCTGTCCCTGCTGAAGAAGGTGGTGTGTCCAGGGTAATGAGCGGTGCTACTTTACCGCCATACATAGCGCTTTGCATTTAGGCAAAAAAATTCAACTTTGGTCTCATCTGACCAGAGCACCTTCTTTTGTGTGTTTGCTGTGTCCCTTATATGGCTTGTGGCAAACTGCAAATGTCACTTCTTAGGTCTTTCTTTCAACAATGGTTTTCTTCTTACCACTCTTCCAAAAAGGGCAGATTTGTGAAGTGCATGACTTATAGTTGTCCTGTGGAAAGATTCTCCCACCTCTAGCTGTGGATTGCTGCAGCTCCTCCTGAGTGACCATGGGCCTCTTGGCTGCTTCTCTGACCAGTGCTCTCCTTGCTCGTTCTGTTAGTTTAGGTGGACAGCCATGTCTTGGTAGGTTCACAGCTGTGGAATACTTTTTCCATTTTTGGGGTGATGGATTAAATAGTGCTCCTTGGGATGCTCAAAGCTTGAGATTAGAGATGAGCGAACACTGAAATGTTCGAGGTTCGAAATTCGATTCGAACAGCCGCTCAATGTTCGTGTGTTCGAACGGGTTTCGAACCCCATTATAGTCTATGGGGAACAGATACTCGTTAAGGGGGAAACCCAAATCCGTGTCTGGAGGGTCACCAAGTCCACTATGACACCCCAGGAAATGATGCCAACACCTCTGGAATGACACTGGGACAGCAGGGGAAGCATGTCTGGGGGCATCTAACACACCAAAGACCCTCTATTACCCCAACATCACAGCCTAACAAGTACACACTTTACACACTCAATACCACCTCTCTGACAGTAGGAAAACACCTTGAAACATGTGTATTTGGCACTTGCAGTGAGGAGAGCTTGTCACCAGCAGTGAATTTGGCCCTTGTAGTAAGTTGAGGTTGGCACCAACATTTGTTTTGAAAATCAGGGTGGATTGAGCCTCTAACCAGCAGAGTTTGGGCAAATTCATGGTGGAGGGAGCCTCTAAAAACCCCAGTTTGGACCAATTCATGGTGGAGGGAGCCTCTAACCAGCCCAGTTTGGGCAAATTCATGGTGGAGGGAGCCTCTAAAAAACCCAGTTTGGACCAATTCATGGTGGAGGGAGCCTCTAACCAGCCCAGTTTGGGCAAATTCATGGTGGAGGGAGCCTCTAACCAGCCCAGTTTGGACCAATTAATGGTGGAGGGAGCCTCTAACCAGCCCAGTTTGGACCAATTAATGGTGGAGGGAGCCTCTAACCACCCCAGTTTGGACCAATTCATGGTGGAGGGAGCCTCTAAACAGCCCAGTTTGGGCAAATTCATGGTGGAGGGAGCCTCTAAAAAACCCAGTTTGGACCAATTCATGGTGGAGGGAGCCTCTAACCAGCCCAGTTTGGACCAATTAATGGTGGAGGGAGCCTCTAAACAGCCAAGTTTGGACCAATTCATGGTGGAGGGAGCCTCTAAAAACCCCAGTTTGGACCAATTCATGGTGGAGGGAGCCTCTAACCAGCCCAGTTTGGGCAAATTCATGGTGGAGGGAGCCTCTAAACAGCCCAGTTTGGGCAAATTCATGGTGGAGGGAGCCTCTAACCAGCCCAGTTTGGACCAATTAATGGTGGAGGGAGCCTCTAACCAGCCCAGTTTGGACCAATTAATGGTGGAGGGAGCCTCTAACCAGCCCAGTTTGGACCAATTAATGGTGGAGGGAGCCTCTAACCACCCCAGTTTGGACCAATTCATGGTGGAGGGAGCCTCTAACCAGCCCAGTTTGGACCAATTCATGGTGGAGGGAGCCTCTAAAAAACCCAGTTTGGACCAATTCATGGTGGAGGGAGCCTCTAAACAGCCCAGTTTGGGCAAATTCATGGTGGAGGGAGCCTCTAAAAAACCCAGTTTGGACCAATTCATGGTGGAGGGAGCCTCTAACCAGCCCAGTTTGGACCAATTAATGGTGGAGGGAGCCTCTAAACAGCCAAGTTTGGACCAATTCATGGTGGAGGGAGCCTCTAAAAACCCCAGTTTGGACCAATTCATGGTGGAGGGAGCCTCTAACCAGCCCAGTTTGGACCAATTAATGGTGGAGGGAGCCTCTAACCAGCCCAGTTTGGACCAATTAATGGTGGAGGGAGCCTCTAACCACCCCAGTTTGGACCAATTCATGGTGGAGGGAGCCTCTAAACAGCCAAGTTTGGACCAATTCATGGTGAAGGGAGACTCTAAAAACCCGTTTGGACCAATTCATGGTGGAGGGAGCCTCTAACCAGCCCAGTTTGGGCAAATTCATGGTGGAGGGAGCCTCTAAACAGCCCAGTTTGGGCAAATTCATGGTGGAGGGAGCCTCTAACCAGCCCAGTTTGGACCAATTAATGGTGGAGGGAGCCTCTAACCAGCCCAGTTTGGACCAATTAATGGTGGAGGGAGCCTCTAACCACCCCAGTTTGGACCAATTCATGGTGGAGGGAGCCTCTAAACAGCCAAGTTTGGACCAATTCATGGTGGAGGGAGCCTCTAAAAACCCCAGTTTGGACCAATTCATGGTGGAGGGAGCCTCTAACCAGCCCAGTTTGGACCAATTAATGGTGGAGGGAGCCTCTAAACAGCCAAGTTTTGGGAAATTCATGGTGGAGGGAGCCTCTAACCAGCCCAGTTTGGACCAATTCATGGTGGAGGGAGCCTCTAAACAGCCCAGTTTGGGCAAATTCATGGTGGAGGGAGCCTCTAAAAAACCCAGTTTGGACCAATTCATGGTGGAGGGAGCCTCTAACCAGCCCAGTTTGGACCAATTAATGGTGGAGGGAGCCTCTAACCAGCCCAGTTTGGACCAATTAATGGTGGAGGGAGCCTCTAACCACCCCAGTTTGGACCAATTCGTGGTGGAGGGAGCCTCTAAACAGCCAAGTTTGGACCAATTCATGGTGGAGGGAGCCTCTAAAAACCCCAGTTTGGACCAATTCATGGTGGAGGGAGCCTCTAACCAGCCCAGTTTGGGCAAATTCATGGTGGAGGGAGCCTCTAAACAGCCCAGTTTGGGCAAATTCATGGTGGAGGGAGCCTCTAAAAAACCCAGTTTGGACCAATTCATGGTGGAGGGAGCCTCTAAACAGCCAAGTTTGGACCAATTCATGGTGAAGGGAGCCTCTAAAAACCCGTTTGGACCAATTCATGGTGGAGGGAGCCTCTAACCAGCCCAGTTTGGGCAAATTCATGGTGGAGGGAGCCTCTAAACAGCCCAGTTTGGGCAAATTCATGGTGGAGGGAGCCTCTAACCAGCCCAGTTTGGACCAATTAATGGTGGAGGGAGCCTCTAACCAGCCCAGTTTGGACCAATTAATGGTGGAGGGAGCCTCTAACCACCCCAGTTTGGACCAATTCATGGTGGAGGGAGCCTCTAAACAGCCAAGTTTGGACCAATTCATGGTGGAGGGAGCCTCTAAAAACCCCAGTTTGGACCAATTCATGGTGGAGGGAGCCTCTAACCAGCCCAGTTTGGACCAATTAATGGTGGAGGGAGCCTCTAAACAGCCAAGTTTTGGGAAATTCATGGTGGAGGGAGCCTCTAACCAGCCCAGTTTGGACCAATTCATGGTGGAGGGAGCCTCTAAACAGCCCAGTTTGGGCAAATTCATGGTGGAGGGAGCCTCTAAAAAACCCAGTTTGGACCAATTCATGGTGGAGGGAGCCTCTAACCACCCCAGTTTGGACCAATTCATGGTGGAGGGAGCCTCTAACCAGCCCAGTTTGGACCAATTCATGGTGGAGGGAGCCTCTAAAAAACCCAGTTTGGACCAATTCATGGTGGAGGGAGCCTCTAAACAGCCCAGTTTGGGCAAATTCATGGTGGAGGGAGCCTCTAACCAGCCCAGTTTGGACCAATTAATGGTGGAGGGAGCCTCTAACCAGCCCAGTTTGGACCAATTAATGGTGGAGGGAGCCTCTAACCACCCCAGTTTGGACCAATTCATGGTGGAGGGAACCTCTAACCAGCCCAGTTTGGACCAATTCATGGTGGAGGGAGCCTCTAAAAAACCCAGTTTGGACCAATTCATGGTGGAGGGAGCCTCTAAACAGCCCAGTTTGGGCAAATTCATGGTGGAGGGAGCCTCTAAACAGCCCAGTTTGGGCAAATTCATGGTGGAGGGAGCCTCTAACCAGCCCAGTTTGGACCAATTCATGGTGGAGGGAGCCTCTAACCAGCCCAGTTTGGACCAATTCATGGTGGAGGGAGCCTCTAACCAGCCCAGTTTGGGCAAATTCATGGTGGAAGGAGCCTCTAACCAGCAGAGTTGTGGGAAAGCAGGGTGGAGGGAGCCTCTAACCAGCAGAGTTGGTGGAAATCAGGGTGGAGGGAGCCTCTAACCAGCAGAGTTGGGGGAAATCATGTTGGAGGGAGCCTAGTATTAGCAGAATTGTGCAACGCTTATGGTGGATGAGTATGAGGATGCGGAGGAATTGGAGAGGTTGAGTACAGACATGGAGTTTCATGTTGGGGTGCTTTACACAGGTGGGCACAAAAATGAAGGCTCTATCCAGTGGTGGTTCATTTTTATCAAAGTGAGCCGGTCGGCACTCTCAGCTGACAGACGGGTGCGCTTGTCAGTGATGATGCCACCGGCTGCACTGAACACCCTCTCAGATAGGACGCTGGCGGCAGGACAGGACAGCACCTCCAAGGCATATAGGGCAAGTTCAAGCCACAGGTCCAACTTCGACACCCAATACGTGTAGGGCGCAGAGGGGTCGGAGAGGACAGGGCTGTGGTCGGAAAGGTATTCCCGCAACATGCGCCTATACTTCTCACGCCTGGTGACACTAGGACCCTCCGTGGCGGCACTTTGGCGAGGGGGTGCCATCAAGGTGTCCCAGACCTTAGACAGTGTGCCCCTCGTTTGTGTGGACCGGTGAGAACTTGGTTGCCTACTGGAGGAACTGCCCTCCCTGCCGCCAACGTCACATGCTGGAAACATCTCCATCATATTCTGCACCAATTGCCTGTGGCAAGCATTGATGCGATTGGCCCTCCCCTCTACCGGAATAAAAGACGAGATGTTGTTTTTATACTGGGGGTCAAGGATAGCAAAGATCCAGTACTGGTTGTCCTCCATGATTTTGACAATACGCTTGTCGGTTGTAAAGCACCCCAACATGAACTCAGCCATGTCTGCCACAGTGTTAGTTGGCATGACTCCTCTGGCCCCACCGGAAAGTTCAATCTCCATTTCCTCCTCATCCTCCATGTCTACCCATCCGCGCTGCAACAATGGGACGATTCGAAGTTGCCCGGAAGCCTCCTGTATCACCATCACATCATCGGACAACTCTTCTTCCTCCTCCTCCTCCTCCTCCTCCTCCTCCTCCATTAAACGCAGTGAAGCGGACAGATGTGTGGACCTACTCTCCAGCTGTGACGGATCGGATGCTATCCCTAACTCCTCTGTGTGATCTGAGTTATCCCTGATGTCAATCAGGGATTCTCTCAGAACACACAAGAGCGGGATTGTAAGGCTCACCATCGCATCCTCAGAGCTCACCCTCCTTGTGGACTCCTCAAAGACCCGTAGGATGTCACAAAGGTCTCTCATCCATGGCCACTCATGGATGTGAAACTGAGGCAGCTGACTTTGTGGCACCCTAGGGTTTTGTAGCTGGTATTCCATCAAAGGTCTCTGCTGCTCAACCACTCTATTCAACATCTGAAACGTTGAGTTCCAGCGTGTGGGGACGTCGCACAAAAGCCGGTGTTGTGGCACATGCAGGCTTTGCTGGAGAGATTTTAAGCTAGCAGCGGCTACTGTCGACTTGCGAAAGTGGGCGCACATGCGCCGCACTTTCACCAGTAGCTCTGGAACATTGGGGTAGCTCTTTAGGAAACGTTGCACCACTAGGTTGAAGACGTGGGCCAGGCATGGAACATGTTGGAGTCCGGCAAGCTCCAGAGCTGCTACCAGGTTCCGGCCGTTATCACAAACGACCATGCCTGGGCCCAGGTGCAGCGGCTCAAACCATATTGCCGTCTCATCGAGGAGGGCATCCCTCACCTCGGAGGCAGTGTGCTGTCTGTCCCCCAAGCTGATCAGCTTCAGCACAGCCTGCTGACGTCTACCAACGCCAGTGCTGCAACGTTTCCAACTCGTAGCTGGGGTCAATCTAACAGCGGAGGAGGAGGCGGTGGCGGAGGAGGAGGCGGTGGCGGAGGAGGAGGCGGTAGAGGAGGAGGAGGAGGGGGGTGTTCTTCTCGTGTCCCTGCCAGGAATGTTAGGCGGGGAGACGAGGTACACCGGGCCAGTTTGGGAAGCAGTCCCAGCCTCAACTACATTCACCCAGTGTGCCGTCAGTGAAATGTAGCGTCCCTGTCCGCATGCACTTGTCCACGCGTCGGTGGTCAAGTGGACCTTTGTGCAAAGCGCGGAACTAAGGGCCCGCCTGATGTTGAGTGACACGTGCTGGTGCAAGGCGGGGACGGCACACCGGGAGAAGTAGTGACGGCTAGGGACGGCATAGCGAGGTGCCGCAGTTGCCATCAGGTCCAGGAAGGCGGGAGTTTCAACAAGCCGGAACGCCAACATCTCCTGGGCCAGCAGTTTAGCGATGTTGGCGTTCAAGGCTTGCGCGTGTGGGTGGTTAGCAGTGTATTTCTGCCGCCGCTCCAATGTCTGAGAGATGGTGGGTTGTTGTAAAGAAACGCCTGATGGTGCCTTTGATGGTGCAGGAGAAGGAGATAAGACAGGACCAGGGGAGGATGAGGTAGAAGTCAACAAAGTGGCGGAGGCAGATGAAGTGGTGTCCTGGCTCGTCCTCTGGAGTGCATCGCCAGCACAGTCAGCAGTGGCAGTGGCAGAGGCAGAGGCAGTGGCAGAGGCAGTGGCAGTGGCGTGAACGGCAGGCGGCCTTTGTCCTGCCGTTGCTGCCTGCCACTGATTCCAGTGCTTGGATTCCAAATGACGGCGCATTGAAGTGGTGGACAGGTTGCTCTTCTCAGAGCCCCTAATCAATTTCGAGAGGCAAATTGTGCAGACAACACTATATCTGTCCTCGGCGCATTCCTTGAAAAAACTCCACACCTTCGAGAAACGTGCCCTCGAGGTGGGAGTTTTTCGGGGCTGGGTACGAACTGGAACATCTTGGGAGATTCCGGGTGTGGCCTGGCTTCGCCTAAGCTGCTGACCTCTGCCTCTGCCTCTAGCTACCCTTTTTGGTGCTGCACCTGCCTCAACATCCACACTACTTTCCCCGCTTGACATCCCCCCTGTCCAGGTCGGGTCAGTGTCCTCATCATCCACCACTTCCTCTTCCAACTCCTGTCTCATCTCCTCCTCCCGCACAATGCGCCGGTCAACTGGATGCCCTGACGGCAACTGCGTCACATCATCGTCGATGAGGGTGGGTTGCTGGTCATCCACCACCAAATCGAACGGAGATGGAGGAGACTCTAGTGTTTGAGCATCTGGACACAGATGCTCCTCTGTTAGGTTCGTGGAATCGTGACGTGGAGAGGCAGGTTGAGGGACAATGAAAGGAGCGGAGAACAGCTCTGGGGAGCAGGGACAGTTTGGGTTATTGTTCTGTAAAGCTTCGGAATTTTGGGAGGAAGGAAGACAAGACTGTTGGGTAATAGGAGGAGAGGAGGCAGAGTCTGACTGGCTGCTGGACAATGTGCTGTAAGCGTTCTCTGACAGCCATTGCAAGACCTGTTCCTGGTTCTCGGGCCTACTAAGGTTTGTACCCTGCAGTTTAGTTAATGTGGCAAGCAACCCTGGCACTGTGGAGTGGCGCAATGCTTGCTGCCCCACAGGAGTAGGCACGGGACGCCCTGTGGCTTCACTGCTACCTTGCTCCCCAGAACCATTCCCCCGACCTCGCCCACGGCCTCGTCCACGTCCCTTTCCGGGAGCCTTGCGCATTTTGAATTCCTAGTTAGAAATTGGCACTGTATACCAGTAGTAAAAATTGTGGGTGCACGTAACCCCAATATATTCTTTGAATTCCCAGTCAGAAACTGGCACTATATGGCAGTAGCAAGAAATGAGGGTATTTGTATTCCCAATATACTCTTTGAATTCCCAGTCAGACAATGGCACTGTATACCAGTAGTAAAAATTGTGGGTGCACGTAACCCCAATATATTCTTTGAATTACCAGTCAGAAACTGGCACTATATGGCAGTAGCAAGAAATGAGGGTATTTATAACCCCAATATATTCTTTGAATTCCCAGTCAGACAATGGCACTGTATACCAGTAGTAAAAATTGTGGGTGCACGTAACCCCAATATATTCTTTGAATTCCCAGTCAGAAACTGGCACTATATGGCAGTAGCAAGAAATGAGGGTATTTGTATTCCCAATATACTCTTTGAATTCCCAGTCAGACAATGGCACTGTATACCAGTAGTAAAAATTGTGGGTGCACGTAACCCCAATATATTCTTTGAATTACCAGTCAGAAACTGGCACTATATGGCAGTAGCAAGAAATGAGGGTATTTATAACCCCAATATATTCTTTGAATTCCCAGTCAGACAATGGCACTGTATACCAGTAGTAAAAATTGTGGGTGCACGTAACCCCAATATATTCTTTGAATTCCCAGTCAGAAACTGGCACTATATGGCAGTAGCAAGAAATGAGGGTATTTGTATTCCCAATATACTCTTTGAATTCCCAGTCAGACAATGGCACTGTATACCAGTAGTAAAAATTGTGGGTGCACGTAACCCCAATATATTCTTTGAATTACCAGTCAGAAACTGGCACTATATGGCAGTAGCAAGAAATGAGGGTATTTATAACCCCAATATATTCTTTGAATTCCCAGTCAGACAATGGCACTGTATACCAGTAGTAAAAATTGTGGGTGCACGTAACCCCAATATATTCTTTGAATTACCAGTCAGAAACTGGCACTATATGGCAGTAGCAAGAAATGAGGGTATTTATAACCCCAATATATTCTTTGAATTCCCAGTCAGACAATGGCACTGTATACCAGTAGTAAAAATTGTGGGTGCACGTAACCCCAATATATTCTTTGAATTACCAGTCAGAAACTGGCACTATATGGCAGTAGCAAGAAATGAGGGTATTTATAACCCCAATATATTCTTTGAATTCCCAGTCAGACAATGGCACTGTATACCAGTAGTAAAAATTGTGGGTGCACGTAACCCCAATATATTCTTTGAATTACCAGTCAGAAACTGGCACTATATGGCAGTAGCAAGAAATGAGGGTATTTATAACCCCAATATATTCTTTGAATTCCCAGTCAGACAATGGCACTGTATACCAGTAGTAAAAATTGTGGGTGCACGTAACCCCAATATATTCTTTGAATTACCAGTCAGAAACTGGCACTATATGGCAGTAGCAAGAAATGAGGGTATTTATAACCCCAATATATTCTTTGAATTCCCAGTCAGACAATGGCACTGTATACCAGTAGTAAAAATTGTGGGTGCACGTAACCCCAATATATTCTTTGAATTCCCAGTCAGAAACTGGCACTATATGGCAGTAGCAAGAAATGAGGGTATTTGTATTCCCAATATACTCTTTGAATTCCCAGTCAGACAATGGCACTGTATACCAGTAGTAAAAATTGTGGGTGCACGTAACCCCAATATATTCTTTGAATTACCAGTCAGAAACTGGCACTATATGGCAGTAGCAAGAAATGAGGGTATTTATAACCCCAATATATTCTTTGAATTCCCAGTCAGACAATGGCACTGTATACCAGTAGTAAAAATTGTGGGTGCACGTAACCCCAATATATTCCTTGAATTACCAGTCAGAAACTGGCACTATATGGCAGTAGCAAGAAATGAGGGTATTTGTATTCCCAATATACTCTTTGAATTCCCAGTCAGACAATGGCACTGTATACCAGTAGTAAAAATTGTGGGTGCACGTAACCCCAATATATTCTTTGAATTACCAGTCAGAAACTGGCACTATATGGCAGTAGCAAGAAATGAGGGTATTTATAACCCCAATATATTCTTTGAATTCCCAGTCAGACAATGGCACTGTATACCAGTAGTAAAAATTGTGGGTGCACGTAACCCCAATATATTCTTTGAATTCCCAGTCAGAAACTGGCACTATATGGCAGTAGCAAGAAATGAGGGTATTTGTATTCCCAATATACTCTTTGAATTCCCAGTCAGACAATGGCACTGTATACCAGTAGTAAAAATTGTGGGTGCACGTAACCCCAATATATTCTTTGAATTACCAGTCAGAAACTGGCACTATATGGCAGTAGCAAGAAATGAGGGTATTTATAACCCCAATATATTCTTTGAATTCCCAGTCAGACAATGGCACTGTATACCAGTAGTAAAAATTGTGGGTGCACGTAACCCCAATATATTCTTTGAATTCCCAGTCAGAAACTGGCACTATATGGCAGTAGCAAGAAATGAGGGTATTTATAACCCCAATATATTCTTTGAATTCCCAGTCAGACAATGGCACTGTATACCAGTAGTAAAAATTGTGGGTGCACGTAACCCCAATATATTCTTTGAATTACCAGTCAGAAACTGGCACTATATGGCAGTAGCAAGAAATGAGGGTATTTATAACCCCAATATATTCTTTGAATTCCCAGTCAGACAATGGCACTGTATACCAGTAGTAAAAATTGTGGGTGCACGTAACCCCAATATATTCTTTGAATTACCAGTCAGAAACTGGCACTATATGGCAGTAGCAAGAAATGAGGGTATTTATAACCCCAATATATTCTTTGAATTCCCAGTCAGACAATGGCACTGTATACCAGTAGTAAAAATTGTGGGTGCACGTAACCCCAATATATTCTTTGAATTCCCAGTCAGAAACTGGCACTATATGGCAGTAGCAAGAAATGAGGGTATTTGTATTCCCAATATACTCTTTGAATTCCCAGTCAGACAATGGCACTGTATACCAGTAGTAAAAATTGTGGGTGCACGTAACCCCAATATATTCTTTGAATTACCAGTCAGAAACTGGCACTATATGGCAGTAGCAAGAAATGAGGGTATTTATAACCCCAATATATTCTTTGAATTCCCAGTCAGACAATGGCACTGTATACCAGTAGTAAAAATTGTGGGTGCACGTAACCCCAATATATTCCTTGAATTACCAGTCAGAAACTGGCACTATATGGCAGTAGCAAGAAATGAGGGTATTTGTATTCCCAATATACTCTTTGAATTCCCAGTCAGACAATGGCACTGTATACCAGTAGTAAAAATTGTGGGTGCACGTAACCCCAATATATTCTTTGAATTACCAGTCAGAAACTGGCACTATATGGCAGTAGCAAGAAATGAGGGTATTTATAACCCCAATATATTCTTTGAATTCCCAGTCAGACAATGGCACTGTATACCAGTAGTAAAAATTGTGGGTGCACGTAACCCCAATATATTCTTTGAATTCCCAGTCAGAAACTGGCACTATATGGCAGTAGCAAGAAATGAGGGTATTTGTATTCCCAATATACTCTTTGAATTCCCAGTCAGACAATGGCACTGTATACCAGTAGTAAAAATTGTGGGTGCACGTAACCCCAATATATTCTTTGAATTACCAGTCAGAAACTGGCACTATATGGCAGTAGCAAGAAATGAGGGTATTTATAACCCCAATATATTCTTTGAATTCCCAGTCAGACAATGGCACTGTATACCAGTAGTAAAAATTGTGGGTGCACGTAACCCCAATATATTCCTTGAATTACCAGTCAGAAACTGGCACTATATGGCAGTAGCAAGAAATGAGGGTATTTGTATTCCCAATATACTCTTTGAATTCCCAGTCAGACAATGGCACTGTATACCAGTAGTAAAAATTGTGGGTGCACGTAACCCCAATATATTCTTTGAATTACCAGTCAGAAACTGGCACTATATGGCAGTAGCAAGAAATGAGGGTATTTATAACCCCAATATATTCTTTGAATTCCCAGTCAGACAATGGCACTGTATACCAGTAGTAAAAATTGTGGGTGCACGTAACCCCAATATATTCTTTGAATTCCCAGTCAGAAACTGGCACTATATGGCAGTAGCAAGAAATGAGGGTATTTGTATTCCCAATATACTCTTTGAATTCCCAGTCAGACAATGGCACTGTATACCAGTAGTAAAAATTGTGGGTGCACGTAACCCCAATATATTCTTTGAATTACCAGTCAGAAACTGGCACTATATGGCAGTAGCAAGAAATGAGGGTATTTATAACCCCAATATATTCTTTGAATTCCCAGTCAGACAATGGCACTGTATACCAGTAGTAAAAATTGTGGGTGCACGTAACCCCAATATATTCCTTGAATTACCAGTCAGAAACTGGCACTATATGGCAGTAGCAAGAAATGAGGGTATTTGTATTCCCAATATAATCTTTGAATTCCCAGTCAGACAATGGCACTGTATACCAGTAGTAAAAATTGTGGGTGCACGTAACCCCAATATATTCTTTGAATTACCAGTCAGAAACTGGCACTATATGGCAGTAGCAAGAAATGAGGGTATTTATAACCCCAATATATTCTTTGAATTCCCAGTCAGACAATGGCACTGTATACCAGTAGTAAAAATTGTGGGTGCACGTAACCCCAATATATTCTTTGAATTCCCAGTCAGAAACTGGCACTATATGGCAGTAGCAAGAAATGAGGGTATTTGTATTCCCAATATACTCTTTGAATTCCCAGTCAGACAATGGCACTGTATACCAGTAGTAAAAATTGTGGGTGCACGTAACCCCAATATATTCTTTGAATTACCAGTCAGAAACTGGCACTATATGGCAGTAGCAAGAAATGAGGGTATTTATAACCCCAATATATTCTTTGAATTCCCAGTCAGACAATGGCACTGTATACCAGTAGTAAAAATTGTGGGTGCACGTAACCCCAATATATTCTTTGAATTCCCAGTCAGAAACTGGCACTATATGGCAGTAGCAAGAAATGAGGGTATTTGTATTCCCAATATACTCTTTGAATTCCCAGTCAGACAATGGCACTGTATACCAGTAGTAAAAATTGTGGGTGCACGTAACCCCAATATATTCTTTGAATTACCAGTCAGAAACTGGCACTATATGGCAGTAGCAAGAAATGAGGGTATTTATAACCCCAATATATTCTTTGAATTCCCAGTCAGACAATGGCACTGTATACCAGTAGTAAAAATTGTGGGTGCACGTAACCCCAATATATTCTTTGAATTCCCAGTCAGAAACTGGCACTATATGGCAGTAGCAAGAAATGAGGGTATTTGTATTCCCAATATACTCTTTGAATTCCCAGTCAAACAATGGCACTGTATACCAGTAGTAAAAATTGTGGGTGCACGTAACCCCAATATATTCTTTGAATTACCAGTCAGAAACTGGCACTATATGGCAGTAGCAAGAAATGAGGGTATTTATAACCCCAATATATTCTTTGAATTCCCAGTCAGACAATGGCACTGTATACCAGTAGTAAAAATTGTGGGTGCACGTAACCCCAATATATTCTTTGAATTACCAGTCAGAAACTGGCACTATATGGCAGTAGCAAGAAATGAGGGTATTTGTATTCCCAATATACTCTTTGAATTCCCAGTCAGACAATGGCACTGTATACCAGTAGTAAAAATTGTGGGTGCACGTAACCCCAATATATTCTTTGAATTACCAGTCAGAAACTGGCACTATATGGCAGTAGCAAGAAATGAGGGTATTTATAACCCCAATATATTCTTTGAATTCCCAGTCAGACAATGGCACTGTATACCAGTAGTAAAAATTGTGGGTGCACGTAACCCCAATATATTCTTTGAATTACCAGTCAGAAACTGGCACTATATGGCAGTAGCAAGAAATGAGGGTATTTATAACCCCAATATATTCTTTGAATTCCCAGTCAGACAATGGCACTGTATACCAGTAGTAAAAATTGTGGGTGCACGTAACCCCAATATATTCTTTGAATTCCCAGTCAGAAACTGGCACTATATGGCAGTAGCAAGAAATGAGGGTATTTGTATTCCCAATATACTCTTTGAATTCCCAGTCAAACAATGGCACTGTATACCAGTAGTAAAAATTGTGGGTGCACGTAACCCCAATATATTCTTTGAATTACCAGTCAGAAACTGGCACTATATGGCAGTAGCAAGAAATGAGGGTATTTGTATTCCCAATATACTCTTTGAATTCCCAGTCAGACAATGGCACTGTATACCAGTAGTAAAAATTGTGGGTGCACGTAACCCCAATATATTCTTTGAATTACCAGTCAGAAACTGGCACTATATGGCAGTAGCAAGAAATGAGGGTATTTATAACCCCAATATATTCTTTGAATTCCCAGTCAGACAATGGCACTGTATACCAGTAGTAAAAATTGTGGGTGCACGTAACCCCAATATATTCTTTGAATTCCCAGTCAGACACTGGCACTATATGGCAGTAGCAAGAAATGAGGGTATTTGTATTCTCAATATATTCTTTGAATTCCCAGTCAGACAATGGCACTGTATACCAGTAGTAAAAATTGTGGGTGCACGTAACCCCAATATATTCTTTGAATTACCAGTCAGACACTGGCACTATATGGCAGTAGCAAGAAATGAGGGTATTTGTATTCCCAATATATTCTTTGAATTCCCAGTCAGACAATGGCACTGTATACCAGTAGTAAAAATTGTGGGTGCACGTAACCCCAATATATTCTTTGAATTCCCAGTCAGACACTGGCACTATATGGCAGTAGCAAGAAATGAGGGTATTTGTATTCCCAATATATTCTTTGAATTCCCAGTCAGACAATGGCACTGTATACCAGTAGTAAAAATTGTGGGTGCACGTAACCCCAATATATTCTTTGAATTACCAGTCAGAAACTGGCACTATATGGCAGTAGCAAGAAATGAGGGTATTTATAACCCCAATATATTCTTTGAATTCCCAGTCAGACAATGGCACTGTATACCAGTAGTAAAAATTGTGGGTGCACGTAACCCCAATATATTCTTTGAATTCCCAGTCAGAAACTGGCACTATATGGCAGTAGCAAGAAATGAGGGTATTTGTTTTCCCAATATACTCTTTGAATTCCCAGTCAAACAATGGCACTGTATACCAGTAGTAAAAATTGTGGGTGCACGTAACCCCAATATATTCTTTGAATTACCAGTCAGAAACTGGCACTATATGGCAGTAGCAAGAAATGAGGGTATTTATAACCCCAATATATTCTTTGAATTCCCAGTCAGACAATGGCACTGTATACCAGTAGTAAAAATTGTGGGTGCACGTAACCCCAATATATTCTTTGAATTACCAGTCAGAAACTGGCACTATATGGCAGTAGCAAGAAATGAGGGTATTTGTATTCCCAATATACTCTTTGAATTCCCAGTCAGACAATGGCACTGTATACCAGTAGTAAAAATTGTGGGTGCACGTAACCCCAATATATTCTTTGAATTACCAGTCAGAAACTGGCACTATATGGCAGTAGCAAGAAATGAGGGTATTTATAACCCCAATATATTCTTTGAATTCCCAGTCAGACAATGGCACTGTATACCAGTAGTAAAAATTGTGGGTGCACGTAACCCCAATATATTCTTTGAATTACCAGTCAGAAACTGGCACTATATGGCAGTAGCAAGAAATGAGGGTATTTATAACCCCAATATATTCTTTGAATTCCCAGTCAGACAATGGCACTGTATACCAGTAGTAAAAATTGTGGGTGCACGTAACCCCAATATATTCTTTGAATTCCCAGTCAGAAACTGGCACTATATGGCAGTAGCAAGAAATGAGGGTATTTGTATTCCCAATATACTCTTTGAATTCCCAGTCAAACAATGGCACTGTATACCAGTAGTAAAAATTGTGGGTGCACGTAACCCCAATATATTCTTTGAATTACCAGTCAGAAACTGGCACTATATGGCAGTAGCAAGAAATGAGGGTATTTATAACCCCAATATATTCTTTGAATTCCCAGTCAGACAATGGCACTGTATACCAGTAGTAAAAATTGTGGGTGCACGTAACCCCAATATATTCTTTGAATTACCAGTCAGAAACTGGCACTATATGGCAGTAGCAAGAAATGAGGGTATTTGTATTCCCAATATATTCTTTGAATTCCCAGTCAGACAATGGCACTGTATACCAGTAGTAAAAATTGTGGGTGCACGTAACCCCAATATATTCTTTGAATTACCAGTCAGACACTGGCACTATATGGCAGTAGCAAGAAATGAGGGTATTTGTATTCCCAATATATTCTTTGAATTCCCAGTCAGACAATGGCACTGTATACCAGTAGTAAAAATTGTGGGTGCACGTAACCCCAATATATTCTTTGAATTCCCAGTCAGACACTGGCACTATATGGCAGTAGCAAGAAATGAGGGTATTTGTATTCCCAATATATTCTTTGAATTCCCAGTCAGACAATGGCACTGTATACCAGTAGTAAAAATTGTGGGTGCACGTAACCCCAATATATTCTTTGAATTACCAGTCAGAAACTGGCACTATATGGCAGTAGCAAGAAATGAGGGTATTTGTATTCCCAATATATTCTTTGAATTCCCAGTCAGACAATGGCACTGTATACCAGTAGTAAAAATTGTGGGTGTATATAGCCCCAATTCTATTGCTAGGGGACTTGCAGGGTATTTCTGGGGTGAAGGTGGGGGGGCACACCGTTGGAACGGGTATCGGGGTATATATCGGGTATACGGGAATACACTGACAGTGTATTCCATTCAGGATCCTGGGAAAGCTGGGTTGCGGCGATTGAGCCCGTCAGTGCCACGTTACACTGACAAGCTTCTCCCTGGAATTTAGCTCTTACAAGAGCTGTTGGTTGTCTTCTCCTTCCTATCCTAGCCTGTCCCTGCCTACCCAGAATCTAAGCCCTAGCTAGCTGGACGGAAACCTCCGTCCTCGGTGAATTGCAAGCTCAGAATGACGCGAACCTGGGCGGCGCTGTTCTTTTAAATTAGAGGTCACATGTTTTCGGCAGCCAATGGGTTTTGCCTACTTTTTTCAACGTCACCGGTGTCGTAGTTCCTGTCCCACCTACCCTGCGCTGTTATTGGAGCAAAAAAGGCGCCAGGGAAGGTGGGAGGGGAATCGAGTAATGGCGCACTTTACCACGCGGTGTTCGATTCGATTCGAACATGCCGAACAGCCTAATATCCGATCGAACATGAGTTCGATAGAACACTGTTCGCTCATCTCTACTTGAGATATATTTTTAGAACCTAACCCTGCTTTAAGGGATTCTTCCATTAAAACACTTTTTTTTTCTCGTTGACACGTAGGAATAGCCTTAAGAAAGGCTATTCTTCTCCTATCTTTAGATGTCTTTTCTGCACAGCCGTTCGGTATAAATCCCAGTTTCGTCGGTATGCAAATAAGTTCTCTCGCAGCAATGGGGGCGGTCCCCAGTGCTCAAACAGCACTGGGGGCATCCCCTATGCTGTGAGAGAACTCTCCAGTGCTACGGCCGCAAGAAAAATGGCCGCTTACACAGTCCATTGGGCATGCACAGTCGGCTCTGACCAAAGACTAGATATTTGACCCCCAGCGCAGGAAGAAGATGCGTGAAGAGAACATTCCTGAAGAAGATGGAGGCATAGCTGTAGACTTCTCTCGCAGCATTGGGGACGCCCCCAGTGCTGCGAGAAAACTCATTTGCATATCAACGAAAACCGGGATTTATACCGAACAGCGAAGATATCTAAAGGTAGTACGTGTCAACGAAAAAAAAAAAAAGAGTTTTAATGGTAGAATCCCTTTAAACTTCTCCACAACTTTATCTCCAACCTGTCTGGTGAATTCCTTGGTCTTCATAATGCTGTTTGTTCACTAGCATTCTCTAACAAACCACTGAAGCCTTCACAGAACAGGTTTATTTATACTGAGGCTAAATTACTCACAGCTGGACTCTATTAGCTAATTCAGTGACTTCTGAAGGCAAATGATTGCACTGGATTTTATTTAAGGTTATCAGAGTACAGAGGTGCATACTTTTGCACATCACAATTTTTGGATTTTTATTTAAAAATGTTTTTATTTTTAACATTTTGAAAACTATGTATTTGTTCCACTTCCCAATTATCTGCTACTTTATGTTGGTCTAGCATTTACAATCTCAATACATTTAAGTTTATGGTTGTAATGTGACAAAATATGAAAAAGCTCAAGGGGTATTAATACTTTTGCAAGCCTCTGTATGCTCATACAGCAGTTTACAACCACATATTAGGTATTTCTGTGCTCAGGATAAATTCTGTAACAAATTGTGGGATTCTTTAACCCACTGTGAAATTGTAAAATTTGAAACTAAAATAATGTTTTATAGGGATAAAAGTAATATTTCATTTTTATATCACAATTCTGTGAAATGCCTGTGGGGTCAAAATACTCACTATATTCCTTAATAAATTCCTTAAGGGTCTATTTTCTATAATTGGGTTATTTTGAGGTTGGGGTTCCATTGGTCTAGCACCTCAGGGGCTCTGCAAATGCAACACAATGCCTGAAACGGATTCCAGCAAAATCTGCCTGTCGCTGTGCCCTGTGGCAGCTGCTACCGCTACTACCCCGTTAGTTACATCCCTGGTGTAAATGTTTTATATGTTTGTGTAAGGTCCATAAATTTTAATTTTTGATTAAAAAAATAGTTAAAAAATAGTTGTAATAGTTTAGACTACATAATATGTATTGAATTTATAAAATCAATAAAAAACTTGAAATGAAAAAAAAAAGTTGTTCACATCAATGTTACGACACATTATTAAAATGCCAAAATAATAAAAATTTAAAGTGGAAAAACAGATTTACTGTAGCACTCTGAAAATGTCAATTTAAGTGTGACACTGAAAATTTTACTTTAGCATAACCAATAATTTAACATATTTTCCGCGAGCGAAGACGCGGGTATTCTACTAGTATATTGATAAAGTTACAAAGAAATATTAACGCAGTACAAACAACAATTCCGCATGGAATAACAAACATTCCCTCCCTCCTCTAGATTATAGAGTAGCAAAAATACATATAAGTTAGTGTCAGATGCATTATCTCATATATATCAGTATGATTTACACAATGCGATACAAGCATCAAGCATATATGAAAGCAGAACTTACATGAACAAGAAAATAGATAGGGGAAGATAGAAGGACAAGGCCCAATGCGCATTTCGCCTAATGCATCATCGGGGGTGGTGGTGGGGGGGGTTAGCATTAGACGAATCGCGCTTCGGGGCGCATCCTTCTATCTTCCCTTCTCCCATGTGCTGCTATTTCCCCATTGTGGGACTATTAAAGGAATATCTTATCTTATCTTATTTACTTGTGATGAATGATGCAGAAAAAAAACAAAAACATGTGTTGACTTGAGAATATTATTCCAACTTTATGCCACTTATTCACCAAGATAGCATAAAAGAAACTTTTGTTCCTTCCATAATACAAGTATTATTAATGAGCTCTAATTTAGTATACAGCCTACTACTGTTTTCATAATTTCTACAATATTACGGTCTTCATTGATTCTAAGAGAAAATGAATGTTCTACAAAATAATTTTCAGTCTCAACAAATGTGTGCAATGGGGGTGATAAAAGGAAGATCATAAAATGAATTCACAAACAAATATAACATTTAGCTGCCCTGCAATAAAATTAAGAATTTCAAGTAGCTCTTTTGTATTAAGCAAAGTGGGATCATTTGCAATCAAACTCCTTGCATAGCCATAAAATGGTTCCACACGAAGCCGTTCCAAAGCTGCAGGGATTATAGTTTAGTGCCTAATCAGCTGAGTAATTGAAAGAGTTAGAAGTGCAACTCAAATTGTCAATTAGTTGAGAAAGCGATTCTCATTATCCAAGAGAAAAATATCATTTAAAAATATGCACATAAACATGAGGTATACAGTAGACACAAAAGCGCAACTACACAGATTTCTTTATGAACTATAACGAGGAGAAATATGGAGGACTCTTTGTTGGAAGGTATATTAATTAGCAATATTCTGTTCCTAGACAATAACCCTCAGCTCAGGGTTATTTAAGGTATCTTCCACCATTGGAACATACCTGAGACAAAGTTCCTGGTGTTTCTGTGAAGATGTCTGCTGAGTTAGTTTGATGATTTTCTGACCTCTATCTATATTCCAGTATCTGAACCTTTTTCGCCTGTCCTGACTGCTGCCATTTGAGTCGTACGATTATGAAAGCAATCCACCTACCCTTAGGCCGGGTTCACACGGAGTATTGTGGCTCGTCATTTGGTACGTACACGCCGCGGGATCTTTTGCGGGCCGTATACGCTCCCATTGTTTTCAATGGGAGCTGGTACCGTACACCCGGCCTTACATTGGCTTATTCACTGATCATGTCACTGATTGTCCTTCCAATGGTTTATTCTTCTGTTAATATAAACTATCTCTAGGGCAATATGTTTTGGTTCCCAAGGAAAATGGCTCTGTGAACAGAGATCTTCATCTTAGTCCATATCTAGCTAAATTTGCTGTCAGTAACTCACCAAAAGCCATTCCTGATACCAGGTACCTTCACCTACTAAATGGGTAGGAAAAGAGAGTTGAATAATTTGGATTATAAGTAGAGATGGGTGAATTGATTCGTCATAGACTAGGTTCCACCCAAACATTGGTTTTTAACAAAACTGAAGAAATGTTGATTTGTCTTGGATAAACAAAAATGGCTGCAACCACATGAAGAAACACCAGTCTACAAATCCATTTGTGACAATCTAGCATCACCTGACAGCCAAACAGTCAATAGACAGTGGTAAGTGGACTCCTTATGGTGCTGATAGGATATCAGGCAGCACATTTAAGATCCTTCCTAGAGGGACTGTTCATGGAACAGTCCAAGCGTAATAGTGTCAATTGTAATACTTTATGTTTCAGAATTCCAGTAGACACATCCAGTTCAGTGAGTTAATTTACATTTCAAAAGATACACCACTTGATAAGATTCACCTATTAAAACCTGGTTTTCAAAAGAAACCTAAGGAAATAATTTATAGTGCACAATTAATCTGGGCGTAATAGCCAAGCCAGTATTGACTCCTTCAGAAGGAAGAGGTTCCCATCTGCAGACAACTGTTTCAAGGTAAATCACCTATCAAGTGGTGTATTTATGAAATGTATGCTATCTCACTGAATTGGATGTGTAGTAAAGGTACTGCTAGGAGTAAATTCCTCTTTTTCACCAAATTCCTTACCCAGAATTCTCACCAGGACATGCATGGTCTAATAAGTCCCTGTACCATTCTATCGAGAATGGAAATATGCTCAGATTTACCCTGCATTCCTGTTATATACACCTTCCCTTAAGTTCACAAAAATCTGTGCAAGCCCCCTGGTTGACCAATGGTCTGTGGAACAAACTTTGTATTCCAAGCTCCTGGGTCCTTCATGTCCTTTTAAGACTAAATGCAGAGGCAGACTGTTAATTTTTGACTGACTTTATTAACAAACTGTTTAATTTAAATTGTGTAAAGATTAGAGATGAGCGAGTAGTGTTCGATTGAGTAGGTGTTCGATCGAATACTACAGTATTCGAAATACTCGTACTCGATCGAACACTACTAGCTGTTAGAAGTTTAATGTTCGATGCAGAACCAGCGTTGATTGGCAGAATGCTATACATTCTGCCAATCAACGCTGGTTCTTCTCTTACCTTTAGAAGTCTTCTCCGTGCAGCGTCCCCGCGACTTCTTCTGGGTGGAATTCACTCTGCCAGACATCGGGCCTAGGCAGACCCAACTGCGCATGCGCGGGCATGCACACACATACACGCGCATGCGCAGTTGGCTCTGCTCAGGCGTCGGGAATTCCACCCGGAAGAGGACGCGGGGACCCTGCGCTGGGAGAAGACTTCAAGCAGAATCCAGCCCGACCATCACTCGTGGACTTGGTAAGTATGATTTTATCGAATGTTGCCTACCCTGAAACGAGCATTTCCCCCCATAGACTATAATGGGGTTCGAAATCCGTTCGAACAGCCGAACAGTGTGCGGCTGTTCAAATCGGATTTCGAACCTCGGACACTTTAGTGTTCGCTCATCTCTAATCAAGATGTATCCTCGGAACAATGGAGGTATCCAGCCTTTTCAAAAATAGATTACTGAAAAACAAATCTACCAGACGTAATGATATTTTGGAGTTAGTGA